>NC_067242.1:19605232-19916065 GCF_019924925.1 Ctenopharyngodon idella
CTGTCTATTCTGTTATGATAATCAAAAACAGAAAATCACTCACTGCTCCTGCCTGAATAACTTTAGTACCAATTTCTTACCCAAATATTCTCTAGCGAGGAGATAATCATAGCGGACCATACAACCAGCGCACTCAGGGGAGGAGCTAATGGTTTCTGTCGCCATTTACAGGCGGGGCCTGTTTCCATGTGACGTCACAGCAGAAAACCACTATAAATAAAGCGCGTTAGAATGTTTCGCGGTTCCCTGTTGTCGGAGACTATCTCTCGTCGTTGCGTACATATGTGGATCACATTCACAATTGCTTATAATTTGCGTTTCGTGCACAGATTTTTGTTTTTCTTCAACCGTTGTAGAATAATGGAATTTTGATTTCTTGTCAAACATATTTGTGCAAGGAGAACTTCAGGCAAGTGGAAAGTAAGAAATACTATCTCTACAATAACAAGACAAGTAGGCATGAGACTACATCAGATAACAGAAGAGTCACTGAAAAGTAAGATTTGACAAATAACTATATTTAATATTTTAAAAAGCTAAATGAAATCTGAAATAGTTAAATGTATAATGAAACATAGTCAAGCACATTTTCAGTTGACAAAGCAAAACTAATGCCCAGATATGATGATTTTAAAACACGAAATCTGTGGTTAATTGGCCTTTTTGTCATATTGGTTCCTAGCTCTGGTGCAGCACTCTGGGCGGGACTGATCAGCTATGTGCCCATCGCGCAGTCTGTTGTAGTCTGCGTATCCAGAAAACCCTTAACCGCCTGTACAATTAGGGAAAAGCTGCCCTTTCAGGTCAGGAATGTAGAGAAGTTGTGGCACTGAACTATGTGCGGGACAACTAGCAATGGACCAAGAGCGCACTCTGAGCATTGCATACCTTGGCCAGTTGGATATTTTGGCAAAGCTGTCAGTTCACCCCAAGTAAACACTTGGAGTTAGGACTAGGGTGTGTCCTGTAAGGTTGTGGTGGGTGGGACACAGGCCGCACCCTAGGTTGCCAAAAAAAATGACAAAAAATTATCTAAAAAAGCTAAATGAAATCTGAAATAGTTAAATGTATAATGAAACATAGTCAAACACATTTTCAAGTGACAAAGCAAAACTAATGCCCAGATATAGGCCTAATTATTTTAAAATATGAAATCTGTGGTGAATTGGCCTTTTTGTCATATTGGTTCCTATCTCTGGTGCAGCACTCTGGGCGGGACTGATCAGCTATGAGCCTATTGCACAGTCTGTTGTAGTCTGCTTATCCAGAAAACCCTTAACCACCTGTACAATTAGGGAAAAGCTGCCCTTTCAGGTCAGGAATGTAGAGAAGTTCTGACACTGAACTATGTGCGGGACAACTAACAATGGACCAAGAGCGCACTCTGCGCATTGCATACCTTGGCCAGTTGGATATTTTGGCAAAGCTGTCAGTTCACCCCAAGTAATCACTTGGAGTTAGGACTAGGGTGTGTCCTGTAAGGTTGTGGTGGGTGGGACACAGGCCGCACCCTAGGTTGCCAAAAAAAAAAATTACAAAAAATTATCTAAAAAAGCTAAATGAAATCTGAAATAGTTAAATGTATAATGAAACATAGTCAAACACATTTTCAAGTTACAAAGCAAAACTAATGCCCAGATATAGGCCTAATTATTTTAAAATATGAAATCTGTGGTGAATTGGCCTTTTTGTCATATTGGTTCCTAGCTCTGGTGCAGCACTCTGGGCAGGACTGACCTGCTATGTGCCCATTGCACAGTCTGTTGTAGTCTGCTTATCCAGAAAACCCTTAACTGCCTGTACAATTAGGGAAAAGCTGCCCTTTCAGGTCAGGAAAGTAGGGAAGTTGTGTCACTGAACTATACCAGCAGCCATATCACCCTGTAGCCCAAGACTGGTTGCCCACTGAAGCTAAGCTGAGCCTGGTTAGTACCTGGATGAGAGACCTCCTGGGAAAAAGTAGGTTGCTGCTGGAAGAGGTGTTAGTGAGGCCAGCAGGGGGTGCTCACCCTGTGGTCTGTGTGGGTCATAACGCCCCAGTATAGTAATGGGGACACTATACTGTCAAAAAGCACAGTCTTTCGGATGAGACGTTAAACCGAGGTCCTGACTCTCTGTGGTCATTAAAAATCCCAGGATGTCCTTCAAAAAGAGTAGGGGTGTAACCCCGACATCTTGGCCAAATTTGCCCATTGGCCTCTGTCAACCATGGCCTCCTAATCATTCCCATATACTGATTGGCTTCATCACTCTGTCTCCTCTCCACCAATAAGCTGGTGTGTGGTGGGTGTTCTGGCGCAATATGGCTGCCGTCACATCATCATTTTTTTTTTGCCAAAAAAATGACAAACAATTATTTTAAAAAAGCTAATTGAAATCTGAAATAGTTTATAATGAAACATAGTCAAACACATTTTCAATTGACAAAGAAAAACTAATGCCTTTTTGTCATATTAGTTCCTAGCTCTGGTGCAGCACTCTGGGTGGGACTGATCAGCTATGTGCCCATTGCACAGTCTGTTGTAGTCTGCTTATCCAGAAAACCCTTAACCGCCTGTACAATTAGGGAAAAGCTGCCCTTTCAGGTCAGGAATGTAGAGAAGTTCTGCAATAGACCAAGAGCGCACTCTGCGCATTGCATACCTTGGCCAGTTGGATATTTTGGCAAAGCTGTCAGTTCACCCCAAGTAACACTTGGAGTTAGGACTAGGGTGTGTCCTGTAAGGTTGCAGTGGGTGGGACACAGGCCGCACCCTAGGTTGCCCAAAAAAAATGACAAACAATTATAAAAAAAAAAAAAAAAAAAAAAGCTTAATGAAATTCGTAATATAGTTAAGTTTATAATGAAACACAGTCAAACACATTTTAAATGACAAACGTTGCTAAATACGCAGCGCTCCCATTGAAAACAATTGACAATATGCTGGACATAGGAAAAAATTCTTTGGTGAACACATGGCCTTAAGTTACTCCCATCCTACACAGCTCTAATGTAATGTATAAATTTTAAGATGTAATCGCATAATACTTGTTGCTGTCTTAAATTGATTGTTTGTTACACAGTTTGATACATT
This sequence comes from Ctenopharyngodon idella, assembly GCF_019924925.1. Lineage (NCBI taxonomy): Eukaryota > Metazoa > Chordata > Actinopteri > Cypriniformes > Xenocyprididae > Ctenopharyngodon > Ctenopharyngodon idella. The sequence goes on from NC_067242.1 coordinate 19,608,307, forward strand.
GATATTTTATTTTTATATTTTAAATAGTTTGTGTTATTTTGTTTTCTCCAATAGCCCAAGCATACATACAGGCATATAGAATGATGCATCAAACAAATTCTTAAAGAGAAAAAAAAGTAAATAAATCAGTTTCATAGCGATTAAGTGATCAAGGGATTAGGGTGTTTGATTAAACGTATTGCAAGGGTTCCGCCAATTGTGGGCATTCATGCAATGTAAGCATGACGTACATCCGAGTCAACGGGGGAAGTTAGTGAGGGAAGGGCATAAAAAAGTGAAGTGGAGCTTAGCCTAAATGATTGAAGTCCTGCATATGTCACAGAGAAGTCTGACGTTTTCATCAGAAGATGAAGTTACTGTATAACATTTTGATTAACCCGAATGGTGCTCTTCTGGGTCACTTTTGACCCCAAAATTTTACGTTTTGATTTTAAAACATAACTTGAAATGGTACGAAACTTTGTGACTTATGTGAACATACACAAAAAAAAAAACATGATTGGAAAAATGCTAAATAGTTAAATAGTTAAATGTGCAACATTCTGTAAAAAAAATTAGAATTGTACATTTTGATTTCATAGTGACTTTAAGGTCATATTATGTAAATGTTAAAGTCTGTCATCTCATTTGTTAATTTACAATTATTAAGAAATCACACCAAGCCTACAAGACTTATCTGAAAGTCCCATCGCTGGATGTCATGGGCCATTTCAGCTGAAGAACAGACTGATCTGTAGAGATCTACTTTTGTGTTATGAGAGAACAGGCTTAAGCAAACAACGTGAAGTAGATGACATGTCACCATGTATGGTGAAACTGCCCATGGCTTATTTTTCTTGTTGAAAAGAGACACAGCTCACTAGGTTGCATCCTCAGAACGGATTCTGAGTGCTATCTAACCAAACTTTGCAGATTTACAACTGAGAACCTTTTAACAACCATGCGCCAACATCTGTGAGGAACTCCAAACAGTCAGAGCCCTTGCTATCTGTCAAACAGATGTGTGCAAATTCACACAGCCATAATAAACCACCAAAACAGAGTTCTGTAATTTCAACAGTTCTCCTCAGACTTTCATCAACGTGATTCATTGCTAAGGGGGACAAACAGCATGTGACAAAGTGACAAGCAATAACAGCTGTTTCGTGTAAAACCAGTTTCACATGTACGTTAAACATTAAATATCTTCTACATTGCTGTAATCATGTCAGCACAGCAGTTCCATGTACTGTGTGTCTTTGGTTGCTAGCTTAAATTGTTAGCCCTCATGCTAATTACACCATTCTAATCCCAAACAGCATCTGTCTCCATTGTCAGCTGTGGCGAGGGGGGCGTGGTTCAGCGGAGTCGGCAGCGGGAGAGAGAGTCAGGAGACGAACGGTGAGTGAGTGGGTTAAATGCAAATGACGAACACCTGTCTCTTGTTTCAGTAATTGGTGTGGAGAGAGTATATAACACCAGGAGAAACAGGAGTGGGGGAGAGAGAGACGGACTACTGACTGCTGCCCCGCTGGTGATCTACGAGTGAGAGAATTGTGAATGATTTGTGACCGCTTTGTGCCTGTCTGCACCCCTTTTGTTTTGAATTGTGAGAATTAGTGCAAATAAAAAGCAGTCAGTAGTCAAGCCGACCCTGTCCTCTTCCTTCCTGAATACTGAACTTTGCTACACTGGTGCCGAAACCCGGGAAGGAAGACGGAAGCCGCCGCCATGCAATCGTCCTCCGGATCGCCATTTGCGGAGATTATCACCTCCCTCGCGGTCATGCAACAAGAACAACACCAGGCCCTGCTGGACTTGAGACAGGATCAAGAGAGGTGCTTCCAAGTCGTTGTTCAAGCCCAGCAGGAGGACCGCGAGAGGTTCCGGAGCTGGATTGACCGGGAGGTTCGACCGGAAGCCCTGGAACCTCGAGCTGTGCCCGCCCACCTACCACTCCACAAAATGGGATCTGAGGACGACCCGGAGGTTTTCATCGATCTCTTTCAGAAGACGGCTGAGCTGTCGGGCTGGCCGCGGGACCAGTGGCCGATGCGCCTGGTCCCGCTGCTCTCCGGGGAGTCCCAGATAGCGGCACAGCAGCTTCCGGTGCAGAATCTCCTGGTCTTCGACGACCTAAAAAGGGCCATCCTCCAGCGGGTCGGCCGGAGCCCTGAAGAACATCGCCAGCGGTTCCGTTCCCTGGAACTGGGCGAGTCCGGCCGACCGTTCGTGTTGGCCCAACAGCTCCGGGACTCCTGCCGCAAATGGCTGTTGGCTGAGGGAAGCGACGTGGAGAAGATTGTCGATCGAGTGGTACTGGAGCAGTTCATTACTCGGCTCCCACGGAGGACAGCAGAGTGGGTCCAGTGCCACCGCCCCACGTCGCTGGACTCAGCCATCCACCTCGCGGAGGACCATATGGTGGCGTGCCCAGGGGTCGGCGAACCCCTCCCATCTGTCTCTCTCTCCCCGTCTTCCCCTTCTGTCTCTCTCTCTCGTCCTGTCCCTCTCCCCAGGTCCCGCCCACCTGTACATCCTCGAGTCCCGCCCCGGGGGCGGGGCGGAGTTGACCCGAGCCAGTTTGGGGGTCCCAGAGCCCCGCCCAGGAGGGCGGGACTGACTTCCGCTGGACAGGACCCCGCGCCTGTTTCTCCGCTCTCTCCACGCCAATCATTTACCCCACTCCCTGCCACTGGGGCGGCGGGGAGGTCTGGGCCAGCCTGTTGGCGTTGCGGGGACCCGGAGCATTTCGTGGACAGGTGCCCAGTGATGGAGGTTGGGACAATGGTCCGGGTCCCGGACGCCCCGCAGGCTGCCCCCGGTCAAGCTGGCTGGTATCAAATACCTGTGAGTATCAAGGGGGGTACCTATCAGGCCTTGGTGGATTCAGGCTGTAACCAAACCTCGATCCATCAAAGCCTGATTTCATCCGGGGCATTGGATACAAGCCGCGTGGTTAAGGTGCGGTGCGTACACGGGGATGTGGTGGTATATCCGGTAGTGCCGGTCATTATCCAGTTCAGGGGCCAAAAGCATAGCGTTGAGGTGGCAGTTAATCCGCACCTCCGGCATCCGTTAATTTTGGGGACAAATTGGCCAGCATTTTCTGAATTATTGGGTTATTTATGCACGGATGCCTCTTGGGGGAAAAAGGCGATGGTTGGGGATGCGCAAGCACAGGCGGGAGAGACTGAACGGGGACCACTGAGTGCTGCTTCAGGGGAACAGAGTGAAATTGAGAGAATAATTCTCTCGGATCGCGATGACTTTCCCCTGGAGCAGTCTCAGGATGAGACCCTAAAACGTGCATTTGAGCAGGTCCAAACCATCGACGGTCAGCCTCTCCAGCCTGGACGGGCGCTTACTTATCCATATTTTGCAGTTATAAAAAATCGGTTGTATCGGGTGACCCAAGACACCCAGACAAAAGAAGATACAACCCAGTTGTTAGTTCCAAGGAGCCGCAGGGAAATGCTTTTCCAAGCGGCTCATTCTAATCCAATGGCTGGACACTTAGGACAGGCAACAACACTAAATCGCCTCATGACCCGATTCTTTTGGCCGGGCATTCACGAGAATGTGCGCAGGTGGTGCACGTCTTGTCGTGAATGTCAGTTGGTAAATCCACCGGCCACCCCAAAAGCGCCTTTGCGCCCCCTCCCATTAATGCAGGTCCCCTTCGAGAGAATTGGTATGGACCTCATCGGGCCATTAGAGCGATCAGCCAGGGGACATCGCTTTGCATTAGTCATTGTGGATTATGCAACTCGATATCCTGAAGCAGTGGCCCTCCGCAGCATTTCCGCGAAGAGTGTTGCGGACGCACTGTTTACTTTAATCTCCCGGGTGGGGATTCCAAAAGAAATCCTCACCGATCAAGGCACGGCGTTTATGTCACGTACTTTACGCGAACTTTACGAATTATTGGGCATTAAAGCGATCCGTACCAGCGTCTTTCACCCACAAACTGACGGGCTGGTCGAATGTTTTAATCGCACGCTTAAAACCATGATTCGTAAATTCGTACAAGAAGACGCCAAAAATTGGGATAAATGGTTAGAACCCCTGTTGTTCGCTGTGCGAGAAGTCCCGCAAGCCTCCACGGGGTTTTCCCCCTTCGAGCTTCTTTACGGACGCCAGCCCCGCGGGGTACTGGATGTCCTGAGAGAAACTTGGGAGGACGGACCATCTCAGAGCAAAAACGAAATTCAGTATGTAATGGACTTGAGAACAAAACTCCACACTTTGGGGCGGCTATCAACGGAGAATTTGTTACAAGCCCAGGACAGACAGAGCCGGCTGTACAACAGGGGAACTAACTTGCGTAAATTCGCACCGGGAGAGAAAGTGCTTGTATTACTTCCAACGTCAAGCTCGAAATTATTAGCAAAGTGGCAAGGACCATTTGAGGTCACACGGCGGATTGGAGATCTCGATTATGAGGTTATACGGTCTGATAGGAGAGGGGCACGTCAGATTTATCACCTCAATCTCCTTAAAAAATGGAATGAGGCAGAGGCAGTGATGTTGGCGATGGTGATTGGTGGAGAGGATGATCTCGGGCCAGAGGCGAATACCAAACACCAATCTCTCGCACTGGCCCCCGGAGGAGATCATCTCTCGCCCTCCCAGCTCACTGACCTGACGAAATTACAAGCAGAGTTTGCGGACGTGTTCTCGCCCCTACCGGGCCGTACTAATTTGATTCAGCACCATATCGAGACAGAGCCGGGCGTGGTAGTTCGCAGCCGGCCGTACCGTTTGCCTGAACATAAAAAAAAAGTGGTTCAGGCAGAATTAGGAGCAATGCTTGACATGGGCGTAATAGAAGAATCCAACAGTAACTGGGCGAGCCCGATAGTTTTAGTTCCGAAAACGGACGGCTCGGTTCGGTTCTGTGTGGATTATCGCAAGGTGAATGCTGTGTCGAAATTCGACGCGTATCCAATGCCACGGGTGGACGAACTGCTTGATCGGCTCGGTACGGCTCGGTTTTATTCGACACTGGACTTAACAAAGGGATATTGGCAGATCCCCTTGTCTCCATTATCTAAAGAAAAGACAGCTTTCACCACGCCGTTTGGATTACACCAATTTGTTACCCTTCCGTTCGGGCTGTTCGGGGCTCCGGCTACCTTTCAGCGTCTCATGGACAGAATTTTACGGCCCCATGCTGCGTATGCTGCTGCCTACTTAGATGACATAATTATATTTAGTCATGACTGGCAGCGGCATATGCAGCATTTGAGGGCTGTCTTGAGGTCGCTGAGAGGGGCTGGGCTCACGGCCAACCCGAAGAAGTGTGCAATTGGGCGGGTGGAAGTAAGATATCTGGGCTTCCACTTGGGACATGGGCAGGTGCGTCCCCAAATTGATAAGACGGCAGCAGTTGCGACCTGTCCGCGTCCCAAGACCAAAAAGGAGGTGAGACAGTTCCTAGGGCTGGCGGGATATTATAGAAGGTTTGTACCTAATTATTCGGACCTCACCAGCCCTTTGACTGATCTCACTAAAAAGGAGGCACCAGATACGGTCCAGTGGACGGAGCTGTGCCAGCAGGCCTTTACCCAAGTGAAGGCTGCTTTATGTGGCGGGCCGTTGTTACACTCTCCTGATTTTTCTCTCCCTTTCCTGTTGCAGACAGACGCGTCGGACAGGGGGCTGGGTGCCGTCCTGTCCCAGGAGATAGAGGGGGAGGAACGGCCGGTGCTGTACATTAGTCGGAAGCTCTCAAAGAGAGAGACTAAGTACAGCACCATAGAAAAGGAGTGTCTTGCCATCAGGTGGGCCGTCCTCACCCTCCGCTATTATCTCCTGGGACGGGAATTCACTCTCTGTTCGGACCATGCCCCCCTGCAGTGGCTCCACCGCATGAAGGATACCAACGCGCGGATCACTCGTTGGTATCTAGCTTTACAGCCTTTTAAGTTCAAAGTGGTCCACAGGCCGGGTGCTCAGATGGCTGTGGCCGACTTCCTCTCCAGAAATGGGGGGGGGGGGGGGGCTGCAGGCCGGATGGCTCCCCGGCCTGAGTCGGGCGGTGGGGGTATGTGGCGAGGGGGGCGTGGTTCAGCGGAGTCGGCAGCGGGAGAGAGAGTCAGGAGACGAACGGTGAGTGAGTGGGTTAAATGCAAATGACGAACACCTGTCTCTTGTTTCAGTAATTGGTGTGGAGAGAGTATATAACACCAGGAGAAACAGGAGTGGGGGAGAGAGAGACGGACTACTGACTGCTGCCCCGCTGGTGATCTACGAGTGAGAGAATTGTGAATGATTTGTGACCCCTTTTGTTTTGAATTGTGAGAATTAGTGCAAATAAAAAGCAGTCAGTAGTCAAGCCGACCCTGTCCTCTTCCTTCCTGAATACTGAACTTTGCTACATCAGCCTTTGAAAAATAGCTGTATATTCTGACAAGATGTGCTTTTTTAGAAAATATTGCAAATATTTCATTATTTTATTGCAGAAGTTTTGTCAGAGACAAGTTTTGTTTTGTTTTTGAGAGCTCTTAAAGTATCACCATGTAATTTTTTGACCTTAAAATAATGTCTCTAAAATTATTTCAGTGGTAGAACAACTTTTAACCAGGCCAATTCTACTGCCGCTGCTACTTGAGCAGCCTCCCAGCGGCTGCAACCACTCTCTTCAAGTTTCGTGTTCGGGTCGGTACACACAGCCCCGCCCATTAACTGCCAGTGGAAGAGTGCGACCTGCTTTACGGCATCCGTCACATATTTTACATGCAGCCTGGAGTTAGCCAACAGCTAACTATAAGACGAAATGATCTAATATGCAAGTCTCAAAACCAACACCATGGCAGAGCCAGCAAAGAAACCAAAGAGGGTTTTGTCGGAGGAAGCGAAGAAAAGAAAGAGAGAGAGTGATCGGACACGAGCCCGAACACGAATCAATATCGGACGGGATTACACTCGGTGGCGCAAGCTAAAAGAGGCAAAGGGTTGTAACATGGGCTACTTTACCTGGTTGCGCTTATCAACCACATGGGGGAACTGTGAGCAAATGTTCCATGGTGTTGCTTTAAAAGCACATTCTTGCCTTGTCTTTTCTTCACAGCTCAGCATGTGAAGGTATTTGTGCATTCGAGTCCTCATGTGAAGTTTATATTTACGAGTTGAAGTCATAATTACGACGTCAAGTGTGGTCAGTTTAATCACTCTGGAAGTGTGCAGAGGCCCCCTAGTGGATTCCGGACCCTAGTCTGCTTTAGTTGTGTCACTCCTGGTTCCGATACGGGGGTCATTCGGTTTTCTTCCTTGACTCATTCTGTTATTGTTTTTTCTTGCCAGCATGCTTCCTAAACAAAGGCTTGCAAAATTTATCAGTTTATCTGTAACACTTTACAGCAAGGAGACATTTGTTAACATTAGTCAACTACATAGGAAATATATGGAAGTAAAATAATGCCATATGTTTTTGAAACAAAAAGCATCTTGAATTGCACTACTTGAAAAAAAATATGCATTGCATTAACCGTGCTTGTATTTTAATGCATTGTATTTTTAGGGCTTGCATTTTTATGGGCTGAAATTCAACATGGTTGTATATTTAAGCAGTGAATATTTCAATTCAAAACATTTCACACACATTTTCATTGTTAAAAATGCAATAATCCATATTCACCTTTCAGATTTCACTTCCAAAATATTTATTCTGTTTAAAAACAACAACCTATAGTATTCAGCAGGCAATTTTCGGTCCATTTTATGTCTCGGTCCATTTTATGTCTTGCTCTAACTGTTGCTCTGCTCTTCGTCAACACGCGCTTGCGCCACCTGCTGGTGAGGTCCACTAACAGCAGATGGCGATTATGCTTGGTACTCTACTGCTTTTCCTGCAGTTCCCGGATGTGAAATGTGTGAAATGTTGAAATTTGAACCACTGAATTTGTGGGCACGAAATTATTTTACTTCCATAGAAATAATAATAATTAAAAAAAAACTTCTAAAGCATTTATTAATCTTAGTTAATGTTATCAACATTTAACAATACATTACTAAAATCAAAAGTTGTATCTGTTTAGATTAATGATAACACTTTACAGTAAGGTTTCATTTGTTAACTTTAGTTAACATGAACTAACAATTATGAATGTTAATAATTTGCCAATACATTTTTAGGATCAAAAGTTGTATTTGTTAACATTAGTTAATGCAGTGTGAACGAACATGAACATTTTTATTAACTAATGTTAGAAAAGGTTCATAAATGCTGAAAAAATACAAAGTTCTATCATGAAACTCTAGATGGCGTAGGCTGCTCAATCTGCTTGCAATCACATCCTTCTCTATAGGGCATAGCAGATTGGTTCCTGCTGTATTAGTAGCAATGAGCTCATTGCTCAACCTTCACAAACTTGGTCAGCATTTGCTGTAGCAGATGCAGCATGCTTTCAGAAACCCTCCAAATTCCCCAGCTACCTGTATAGATCTGCTGTGGGTAAATCCTGTATGCTATATTGATGTTCATGTATGATATGTGTATGCTATAATTCATGTATGCAGCAGCATGTCGTGCATGTACTATGAGACCTCATTGTAAATGGTTATTATCTTGTGATCGGTATAAACTGCAGTCAAAAATTTCACTAACTTCTATATTTTGCTTCAGTTTGAGAGGAAACTATAATTTGATATTTTAACCACAGTATTGATTGTTGTTTAAAAGTTAATCATTGTAAAAGTGACCATTTTAATGATAAAATTATGTGATATGTAGTATAATGTAAGTTAAAATATATTTAGAAGAATGTTTCAACTGTCTTTGCCCATAAAATAAGTAATTTTTCAAAATATATTTTGTGTACAACAGAAGAAGTCATACAGGTTTGGAATCACAAATTTTCATATTTTGGTGAACTGTCCCTTTAACACCTTTAGCTCTTTGCAGCATCTGCGTTTGGAGAGATGGTTTGGCATTGCACAGGGGATGTTTACAGTCCGTTCTGTTGCTTTTGCAGCAGACCAGATCTAGCTGTGGAGATGCACACCAGATGCAGCACTTTACTCCACAGACTCAGTCATCCTCCATTTCAACAAGTTTTTTTTCTTTTCTTTTTCCCCCAAGAATTAAAAAGGTGAGTTTTGATAGTGTCCATAAATGCATTTACAAGCTTTCTTCCAAGCTGTATTTGGCAAGCATTATGTTAAGCTTAAAGCTCCATTATGATGAACAGCTGTTTTTTTCTCAAGAGTCATGGAAAGTGGGGACAGTGTTAAAGAGGCAGGCCGAGGACAGTAGAGGCCAGTCTGAACTTAGCCACCTCAGATTAAAGGAAGGAGGCGCAGGGAGAGGGGGAGGAGGGACGGTTGTCGAATGAACAGATTTGTTGTGGGTTTCTCAGAGGGAATGGCAAAGACAGAGGGAAAGAGAAAAAGCACACAAAGAATTAAAAAATGCTATCTGTGATGGCTCCCGGGAGACATGAAAGAAAATGAGCGGGAGCCAAGTTTTCATCAGCAGGTTGTTGGTCTGTCATGCATAGTCTCAAGCCAAAGACACATTGGATCTTTCTTCTGATCTGCCGTCAGCCATTTACCTGATGTTTAGCTGGAAGAGTATGAGGGCATGTTTGCAAAAAAAAAAAAAAAAAAATTGCTGAAAGATCACATACTTTTATAATTTATCACCTGTTCTTCACATCTTCCAAGTAAAAGCCATAATGTTTCTGTATTTCATGAGAAAAAGTTTTAAAATTTGCAGTTTTGCACTATGAGATTGGAATTTTGTGGCTCAAATTTGGGTTGCTCTAAAATGGATCATGTCAAATAGATTTTGTTGAATACAAACAAGTGCACAGTGAATCTTATAATTCACACAGGTGGGGTATTTTTATTGCAGCTACAGTCTCGGGTCCAAGGAGCCTTTTGTTTAAAGACATGAAACTTTAATTTCCACTTGAGCTGGACTTTATAATGCATACTATTAGTCATTTTGACCTAAAAGTTTAAAATAAAACAGGGCTGTATTGTACTGTATAAGTGTAATGAGGCCTATGAAACAATGAGGCAAGTGAATCAGATTAGAAATTTACTCAACAGAACCTTTGACTAACAACGAGATATATAGTTAAATATAATGGAATAAACTGAAATGAAGTTGATGTGAAACCCCGTTCACAGTAGATTTTACCTCAGTGAAGTATTTCCAAGTGAAAAAGGATTTTCAATTAGAACCATCCATTCAGTCCATCATATCTCCAAACTGCTTGTCTGTTTAATTAGTTTTAAATTTCACAGTTTTGAATTAATCTTGAGATCAGAATTTTGTGACCCAAATTTAGGTTGCTCTACAATGGACAATGTTAAATTTATGTTACATACAAACAAGTACACAATGAACCGTACACAGGTTCTGTGTGTACAAAACACACAGAATTGTCAAAATGACCTGTTTTGGTGAGTATTCTCGTAAGAACAGTTTTAAATGTGTTAAAGTTGTAAATGACAATAAAAAGTTGGGAGAAAATCAGATGTGTGTCAGATCTGCGTTATGTGCGGCAGGTCTTATGCTGCATTCCAAACAACATGGAACTCGGATTTTCCCTACCTCCTACTTGGGAAAAACATCTGGAACAAGTCGTACATCCAACCTGTGAACTCAGGGCAGATCGATCAACCCTGACCTCAGTGGGATGCATCATTTGACGTCACTTCCGAGATGGTGGCAAGTCCTAAAAACAAATTTGTAACATCAGATGTTATGTTTATCTAACTATTACTTATTTTTTGCTTTTCGTCAGCTGTTTACAGAGTGAACGCCAGCATTTTCTTAAAGGGTTAGTTCACCCAAAAATGAAAATTCTGTCATTAATTACTCACCCTCGTGCCGTTTTACACCCGTAAGACCTTTGTTGATCTTCGGAACACAAATAATGATATTTTTGTTGAAATCCGATGGCTCAGTGAGGCCTGCATAGCCAGCAATGACATTTCCTCTGTCAAGATCCATTAATGTACTAAAAACATATTTAAATCAGTTCATGTGAGTACAGTGGTTCAATATTAATATTATAAAGAAACGAGAATATTTTTGGTGCGCCAAAAAAAACAAAATAACGACTTATTTAGTGATGGCCGATTTCAAAACACTGCTTCAGGAAGCTTCGGAGCGTTATGAATCAGCATGTCGAATCATGATTCGGATCGCGTGTCAAACCGCCAAACTGCTGAAATCACGTGACTTTGGCGCTCCGAACTGCGGATTCGACACGCTGGTTCATTATGCTCCGAAGCTTCCTGAAGCAGTCTTGAAATCGGCCATCACTAAATAATTCATTATTTTGTTTTTTTTTTGGCGCACCAAAAATATTCTCGTCGCTTTATAATATTAATATTGAACCACTGTACTCACATGAACTGATTTAAAATTAAATATGTTTTTAGTACATTAATAGATCTTGAGAGAGGAAATGTCATTGCTCCCTATGTAGGCCTCACAGAGCCATCGGATTTAAACAAAAATATCTCAGTTTGCGTTCCGAAGATTAACAAATGTCTTACGGGTCTGGAATGGCATGAGCGTGAGTAATAAATGACAGAATTTTCATTTTTGGGTGAACTAACCCTTTAATTTTTTTCTGTTTTTTTTCCATAACTGACACAAAAACACAAAATACTCTTGTTGTGTCATACAGCAAAAACAAAGAATGACAATACAAGCCAACACACATGCATGTATGTAAAACACGCTGCTGCATTAATAGACATTAATAAATCCTCACAAAAAGATGATATAAAGACAATAGGCAACTACAGCCCCTCAACACAAACAGATCTTTCGCCAATACATATACTGCTGCTGCTCCAAAGAGCCATGAGAACAACGTTTGCTAACTGTGTGCCTGCTTTGCCAATTGGCGATCTAGTGGCTTGATCTATGTGTATCTGGGCTAGAGAAGCTGATAGAGATGGAGAAAATAACCCCCAGCAACTACCTGAGCAAGCATGCATTATTTAGCCTATATGTTGCTGTGTTTGAACAGCCTATCCAAAAGTATGGTCAAACAGCAAACCACAGGGTAACACTCCATCTTCATGAAAAATACCAAATTTCACTTAAAATATGGGTTACACTTTATTTTGGTGGACCGTCTTAGACATTCTATAAGTAACATTGCACCTACCTGTCAATTAAATCTCATTGGATTATTAAAGTATTAATAGACTTAATATCTATTAACACTTTATTTTAATGGTCCTCAACAGACATTCTACTGACTATAAGTAACTTTGCAGCTACATGTCAACTTATTCTACTAACCCTAACCCTAAAAGTCTCTATGATATAATACTCTCATGATAGTTAATTGACATGTAGGTGCAACATTTCTTGTAGTCAACAGAATGTCTAAAGGGGACCATCAAAATAAAGTGTAACCAAAACAGGTTTTCATGCAAACCTCACGGCAAAGTTGTCTTTGCTGTTGCTGTTTATAGTTGAATCAAAATACATGCTAGCATTGCTTATGCTAAATTATTCACTCCTTGCCTCATGCACAACTTGTAAAACATCAAACATGACTTTTAACATGTGTCTGTTTGCTTCATTAATGAACTGATAAATGCAGACAGACCATGCAACATTTTTGAGTGATTTGGGATAATAAAAGATTGTTCGCTTATCTTAAGAGGGTGCATTTCATAGAAAGGACTACTACTTCTTCTTTTTTAATGGTGGTTGGCATCCAACGTTTTGGTGCATTACCGCCACCTTCTGCTCCGGACTGTCGATCAGATTTTAGGTTTACAATCTTTGGTGAGGGAAGGGGATAAAGGGAAGAAAAAAACACGGTAACACTTTAGTATAGGGAACACATATAAACTAATAACTACAACTTTTCCCTTAATAAACTCCCAATTTACTGCTTATTAATAGTTAGTAAGGTAGTTGTTAAGTTTAGGTATTGGGTAGGATTAAAAATGTAGAATATGGTCATGTAGAATAAGGCATTAATATGTGCTTAATAAGTACTAATAAATAGCCAATATTCTATTAATATGCATGCTAATAAGCAACTAGTTAAAAGACCCTAAAATAAAGTGTTACCAAAAACACATACCATCATATCCTGTGAAAAAGCCGTTTCCCTCAAAAAGTTTATCAGTTCTCTAACCTCCATTCATACTCATCTCCAAAGCTGCCTTTAAATTGAACTCTTGATGCGTTCGTGTAAGACAAGTAAAATAAAAAGCTTCCGGCGTGACAGCCATATGCATTTGACATACGTCAAAAAAGCGTTAACTTCCGCGACGTAGTACACAATGCCATGATGTTCTACACAACAACGTGTAAGAACGCATTGTGTAAATCATGGAACCATTTTCATTTTTGGGTGAACTATCCCTTTAATGCATTTTTTTGCCACCTCATCAATACTCTAATTTCCCTTCACTCCCATATGTGCTGGTACCCACAAGAATTTAACCTGGCCTCCCTGCTTTATTATCCTTGTTACAGATTGAAGTACTTCAAATAATATGTCTTGTCGACTTTTGGATCGAAACAATCTTAGGCTTACTAGGGCTGATGAAAAGTTTGAACAAATGACAGCTTTGTCTATTTTTGATTTTTCCACTCATCTCAGAGCAATCAAAATTGCTACCATCTCTACTGTATACACTCCTTAATTATTTGATTTCCTTCTATTTTTTTTTTTTTTTTTTTTATCCCGTTCTCTTGAATTACCACACCAAATCCTGTCTCTGGTTTCTTTGTTCCATCAGTATATACACAGTAAAAAGTAATACACTATATCTACTCCATAAAATTTTGGCAACAGATTACAAGCAATATTATTAATTAAATTCAACAAATAGAACTGAGTTAGAATTAATGAAATTAATTTCTTAAATGTAAACCATTTAAAACGAGTAAAATTTAAGTAAAATTTAAACAAAAATATCTGAATAACAGACAGACGTCAAAGATGAATTAAGAATTCTTTAATTTTTATTGTCAACATTGAAGAAACCTGATGATAACAAGTAGAATCACTGAAGGAAAGAGAAACACATGAATTAAAAGAGGTTTAGATGTTGATGTTGATTTTATTGAAAATGATTGGTCACCATTATGGTTATCGGTGTTTCATTTAGATGGCCAGTTTGACTCTTTGCTTTTTGTCAGTTTGTAGTTTTTGCAATGGTGTTTGCAAATTTTACACATTTTAAATGGTTGACTTTCAAGGAATTAATTTCATTAATTCTAACTCAATTCTTATATGTTGAATTTGATTAATAATATTGCTTGTAATCTGTTGCTACAATTTTATTAAGTAGGTAGAGCGTATTACTTTTTACAGTGTATCTGAATAACATCTTTTTTCATGTTTTTATTAAATGGACATTAAAAGCATCTGCCAAATCAATATTTGCCTCTTGTTTTATCTTTAACAATTTCCAATGTACTTCAGGACATACCATCTTCCATGGAGCCATTGCCGGGTATACCACTGTAAGGCTAACCTTCATATCATGCACCCCAATCACTTTTACCATTTCGTTTCCTATTCATCCAAAGTTATCTTTTTTACATTTCCCATATTCCCAACACTCTTTTAGCACCCCTTTTGTAGGGTGTTCATCATTGAGTCCCTGCAAATTAGCCCAATAGTTAGTTATCAACTGCATCCTTCTTATGTCCAGTGGCATTTCTCCCATTTCTATTTGCAACGCTAGAAAGGACTAGCCTGAAGGAAACACTGAACTAGACTATTTAAATGTTGAGCAAGCAATCTCATTGGCTGCAGAATCAGCAGAGGCCAATCAGCTTCTACCCTGCAGTAATGACGTGACTGCTTGCAGATTGCATGTTACGGGACCTATCAGTACAAAACAAATAGCATTGATATAAATTTCAGAATCTATCTATCTATCTAATTTCATTTTATCCTTCGGAAATTGACTAGATCATGAAAGGGGTATTATAATGATCTGCAAAAAAGGCAGCAGGCCAGTAAAGGAAGCGGATCAGAGTTTAGTTTTGGGGTGAAAATGGACTTTGTCACCATTTCTGTTTTGCTACACTAGTTTGACGTGGTCGTCACTGCAAACAGGTAGTTGGAGAGAAGCGGATTAAACGTTTGGCTAATTTCCCTGTCCATGCCGTCAGATTGACGTTAGTGGGAAAGGAAATTTGTTCGAGAGGAAGTGCAAGTTATTAGATTTTGATTAAAGATTATAAAGATAACACATTTTTATTTTGAATAACACGCACTATGAATCGTGCACAATAAGACCAGTAAGAAAGGTAGCAAACAGAGTCCATTTTTTGATGCTGACGTAGCCTGTCCATTCAGAATTACTGTACACCCACTTCATCCTTCCTGTGAAACACTACCTTTTTAATGTTTTGGCATATTTTTTTTGCACAGCTACTGCATACCTAAGGTTTTTTTTTTTTTTTTTTTTTATAAAGTATGATGGCCTGTTATTCTTTGTACGGCATTGGCAGGATTGTGCCTCTTCTCACAGCTGGAAGTCTGTACAGGAACA
Organism: Ctenopharyngodon idella; assembly: GCF_019924925.1. Lineage (NCBI taxonomy): Eukaryota > Metazoa > Chordata > Actinopteri > Cypriniformes > Xenocyprididae > Ctenopharyngodon > Ctenopharyngodon idella. The sequence goes on from NC_067242.1 coordinate 19,623,799, forward strand.
GCTGTGTCTGTCCAATAGATCAAAACATTTATGGCATCATATTTCCCTGCGATATCTGCATTCTTCTCCCAAATCTGCTGAATTTGGTAGTGGTGAGAGTCTGTCTGCCTGCTCGCCCCACCCTTTCCCAAATGAGTGCATGAGGTGGAGCCTGTAACTTTCACAGAGTTCATCGGTTTCATTCGCTCCGTTACAGGCCCCTCTAAGTAAGATCATATACATATTGTTTGTGTAGAAGACGGGTATCAGCTGGGCCAAAGTCAACGTTTTCTTATCAAGATTTAACTGTAACCAATTTTCATATCAAGGAAGTGGTCTTACAATTACAATGCTTAGTGAAATTGTAAATAGAGCATCAAAAGGAACAGGGATGAGAAATTGTTTCTCAAAAGATCCCATAATCACTATCAGCTCTGTCTGTTTCTGTGCAAAAAACAAAGAGAAGAAAACGAGAACGGGACGGGTTGACAGAGGGCAAAAAGGAGGGAATAAGGGACTGATTCACACAATTTAAGGAAAAATACTTTGGTTTTTTTTAGCTTTATTCAACAATACAAAATACATCAGCAAGCAGTCTCATTAAAAAGTATAAATACAACATTAATTTAAATAGTCAACAAGGGTGGTGGTATTGTTTATACTTATACATATTCTTCAAATAATAATAGATATTCTGGTTTGAATGTATTTGTTTTTGCTTGTGGGCCAAAGTCCAAAATCATTTCAACCCTCAACCAGCAATGGGGATGTCTCTTTCATCATCTAGTCTTGTTTCAAAACTGTTGCTAATGGGTGTTATTTGTGAGCTGCCCTTTCAAAAGTTTGGGGTCGGATTTTTTAATGTTTTTGAAAAAAAGCTGCATTTCTTTGATCAAATAATACAATAAATTAGTAATGTTGTGAAATATTATTAGTTTTAAAATACTGTTTTCTATTTTCATACTGTATATTTTAATTTTATTCCAGTGATGCAAAGCTATATTTTCAGCATCATTACTCCAGTCTTCAGTGTCACATGATTCTTCAGAAATCATTCTGATATGCTGATTCGGTGCTGAAGAAACATTTCTTATTGTTATAATCAATCAACAGTTGTGCTGCTTAATATTTTTGTGGAAACCATGATACTTTTTTTTTTTCAGGATTTTTTTTTTTTTGATGAATAGAAATCTTTTGTAACAGCATACATGCCACTTTTGATCAATTTAATGTTTCCATGCTAAAAAAGTAAAATCGTACCGACCCCAAACCTTTGAACAATGTTGCTTTGCAATGAGGCACAAAATGACAGGTTTAAATAACAAAATTTATATTAAAAAAAAAAAAAAAAGAGAGATTTGTATAAAAAGGTTATGTACAGCTTATTTCAGATGATAAATAAATTGTTAATGAAATACAGTTGCCATTTAGGTATATTGAATCTTAACAATAGGTGCAAATACACAAATTTACATTATGCTCATCAAATCCAGCACCAGAACTAGTTTTCAGAGGTCTACAAATACACATTAACACAATAAGAGATGCAGTCTATGACATCATTAAAAATCATATTTTACAGAACTGAATTTAGCAGAAAATACCATTTCTATAAATGAAGTCATGTTGAACATTATGAATGGATAAGGGATAAATAGCCCTTTCTATCCCCTCCATATGCAGAGCAGTGCCTGGTAGATTTCCCTAAGTGCTTGTGTGGAAAAAAAAAAAAAAAATACAAATTAACACAATACAATGCAATAGCATGCTACTGTTATGCATGCATTGTAGAGACTGTACTGCTGAATCCATAGTAAATGTATGTACAAATGGTAAAAATCACAAATAATGACAGACTTCTAAATAACAATACATTTAAAAAAAAAAAACATTATAAGGTGCACTTACACATCAAACATGTTTCCATGTTAATCCACCTCAACATTTCATGAGGGTACAGCAAGATTAGCCATCTCACTAAATGTTCTTTCTGGGGTTGCAAAATGCAATTGTTTTTTCAAACTAATCCATGATTTCTAAGCCCCAAGCACACGCTTATAGGCTTTAAGCATGTGGAGGCCTTCCAAGAGGGAAGACCCAAAGCAAAGCATAACTAAGAATGCCAGTGAGTGTATTCAAACCAGTGAAGTTCTGTTGTGTCCCAGTTCAGGAAGAGCTAGCTTAACTTTTCTTCTGAAGCACCAAAACCGCCAGGGTTAATAGATATGACATCATATGATTTAAAGCAGGGGTGTCCAACCCTGCTCCTGGAGAGCTACTGTCCTGCAGACTTTAGTTCCAACCCTGCTCCAGCACACCTGTCTGTAATTATCAAGTGACCCTGAACACCTTGATTAGCTGGTTCAGGTGTGTTTGATTGGGGTTAGAACTGAAATCTGCAGGATGGTAGCTCTCCAGGAGCAGGGTTGGACACCCCTGATTTAAAGGGATAGTTCATGCTAACATGACAATTCTGTCATTATTTACTTATCCCCATGTTGTTACAAACCTGTATGACTGTTTCTAAAGCCCGGAACACACCAAGCTGACGGTTGGCCGTCGGGCAGTTTATGTTCGTCGGCCGATTAAGTTTTCTCAGTGTGTTCCATACTGTTGGCTGAAGTTGGTCCTCGTCTGCTTTTTTTTTTTTTAGCCGATTTGACATGTTGAATCGGCGTCGGAGCTCGTCGGTCAGTTGGACCATCTGATCATTCTGATTGGCTGTTCAGCTACTGCCACCTGCTGGTATGGAAAGGCATTTCTTCTTACGCAGGCGCAGAATGGACGTGCTACTTGGCCATCGGGTGTTGAGCATCGGTTTGGTGTGTCAGGGCAACTTTGGACCCAGACGCTGCTGACGTGAGCCAACCCCGCAGTCTGCTTTCGTCGCCACTAGTTCGTCGGCGTCGGCTTGGTGTGTTTCGGGCTTTATGTTGGACATAAAAGTAGCAGTAGTTTCGGTTCCCATTATACCAACATTATTTAAATTATCTTTTTTTTTTTTTTTGCATTCTGCAGAAGAAAGGAAGTCATACAGGTTTGGAAAGACATTAGAATGAGTCCATCATAACAGAATATCTTCTGCATACTGAATACAGTTTCAGCCATACAATAAAAGTCAATGGGGTCCAAAACTTTCAAGCTCCAAAAAGGAGGTGTACAATTTGTTCTGACGCCCTTAATAAAACAGCTGAAAAAGTTTTCAAAATGGCCACGGATGAAAGAAAGCCATAAGAGTTTGAAACGACTCTTGACGGTGAGTAAATTCTGTCAGAACTTTCATTTTTGGGTGAACTATCCCTTTAAGACCAGTCTGGGACTACAGTCAATGTGCAATGTTAGACTTGCTAACAAGGCCTGATGGGAATTTTGGCAACTGCACCTTATGTTCTTGAAATACAGTTACGGTTAAATACTGTAAGCACCAATCATGACTTGACAGATCACAGTAGAGTCCCTCTCAGGAAATAAACTATTTCCTATAAATGGGTACATACACAATACAATATAATGGTATAAACACTGAAAAATAAGTTATGTACATGTCTTTAAAAACTTGCTGCCTTGCAATCCATGGTCCTATATGGCCCATATATAAAAAAAAAAACAGGGTGATGCAGGAATGTTGTGCAAATTCCCACAAGGGACAGTGTCTCTGTGATGGGCATGTACATTCTGTCTGTGTTCATTTGAACCAGTGCAGGTAATTTGAGTTCACGGCAGGAAAGCACATGTTGTTACTGCATGATCCTCCATAGCTCGGAGGGCACATGGAACAAGGAACACCTACTTTATACGGGGCCTCACCAATCCAGTTCCCCCTGTAAACAACAAAAGAATCAACATTGTCAATGACAATTGCTTGAAATTACCTGTGACATGAAGCATACAATAACTATTTCCATTTTAACTGTGATTCTATGTTGGTTCTATGAGAAGACATGCTTTAAATCAATCCGGATCTACTTTAACTAGTTCTCAGACAGCAAGTCGGGTCTTTACTAGAGCTTAAAAATAACTCTGCAGTAGCCTAAGAATTTTCTCAAGTGTGCTGCCCTATAAGACTGAAAGGAGGAGGTCACAAGTCAGTCACAAGTCACCAGCCACACAAGATCATGGTGCTTTGATTCTGGAATTAGAGGCAGAATTCCGCTAAAATTCCACATGCAGCAGGAATGCGAGAGGTCGTCTAGGTCTTTGAACCAGAAAGCCCCTTGGATGTCCATGTCAAAAAATGTTTTTAACAGAGGAGTGTCAAATTGCTAGCTTAGCCTAATTATGTTACTGAAGAGTTTCACTCTGGAGTTTAGCTTAGCTATAGCACAGAAAACATACTTACTTTGGAGAATAGTTGCACACCAAGTATGTTGCCCTCTTCCATACTGAGCCCCAAACATTCATATTATGGCAAGTGTTGATGGCACATCCTACTTTATTTGAGGTTGCCCACACCATCTGGTAAAGACAAGCAACAAGTGTGCAATGGTCAAATGAGAACGATAAACACTGCCGTTCAAAAGTTTGTGGTCAGTAAGATGTTTTTGAATTAAGTCTCTTATGTTCACCAAAGCTGAATTTATTTGATAAAAAAATACAGTAAAAAACACCATTATTATGAAATATATTTTATAACAGTTTTCTTTTTTTTATTTTTTTTTTATATATATTTTATATTGTAATACAATTTGAATTTTCAGCAGCCATTACTCCTGTCTTCAGTGTCACATGATCCTTCAGAAATCATTTTAATCTGCTGATTTGGTGCTCAAGAAGCACTTTCCATCGTTATCAATGTTTAAAAAAAGTTGTGCTGCTTAATATTTTTGATATTTATTTGAAATAAAAATCCTTTGTAACATTATAAATGTCTTTACTGTCACTTTTGATCTATTTCATGCATCCTTGCTAAATAAAAGTATTAATTTCTTTCAAAAAAAAAAAAAAAAATTATTTCGGTTATACCGAATTTTGCACTTTTCGTTATACCGAATGACGATATTTTCAAACAATGCGAACAGGCTGATATCTAACTAGCTAGCAAAAAGACAATCAAACATTTTATATTTAGTAAGTTTTTAAAATATTACAACATTTTCCATGTTTTATAACGGTTGTACCGAATGACCTGATGATTCGGGACATGCGTATGAGCAAGTGAAAATATAAATTTTTCAAATAGTTAAGAGAGTGTTAGTTACTTTGCTTCATGACCATGTGGTCCTTTGCAGGTGTCTGAATGATGTCACATCCTTTCACATGATATTGACCGCATGACTTGATCCAAAATGGTTCCTTTACTGTATATTGGTTACTCCGAATGACATCAATGAAATTCATTTTTCCGGACATTCTTTCTCATAAAAAAGCGACGACTTCTTAATCTTAATACCATTTTGCACTATGTTGATATATGATGTTGTAAAATCATGCCAGAATAAAAAAAATATACACATTACATTTTAAGATATTTTAATCACAAATGAAATGGCTGTATTGGCCTTTGGATGGTTAAACCAAATTACATTTTGACACTTCAAAATTTTTAAAATATGTAGCAAAATATAATTAAAACCTTTTGGATTCAATAAAAGATCTAGTTGTTCTACCTTACATACTTTTGGATGTCATATCTTTGTTTTTTTATTGTTATTATTAAGGTCTTTGGACAAAAAAATGACCCGTCACATCATTGACCCATAATCTTACTGACCCCAAACTGTGATTGGTATTATAGATGAAGAAATTCATTTCATGAAGACCATCTTAAATCAACTCACTTGTGTATAATGAGTGCACATAGGCCCATAGCACTTAAGAGGACATCTGGGATTGCAGTCTCGAGGATAGGGAAAAGAATAGTCCTTCACTTCATCATGCCAGGGCTTCACCAGCTGCAAAATGGATCTGTACCTGTAAACAATCCAAACATAGCACTAAATCTCATTATGGTGTGATAAAGTGCTTAGCTTGGTCTTTCAGGCCAAAATGTCTATTGGTACAGTAAAAGCATCAGTGATCACAAACTGGGACTGAGGGTGGAGATGCATACCTTCCTGTTCGAACTGAAAGGTTCTGACCCAGAAATCTAAGAAGACTGCGAGGACCATGCTCCCAAATGCACGTAGACGCCCACTGCTCAGCTGTTTTTGCAAGAGTGTCATCCCAGACCTGAGACATGAAATTCACTTTCATCAGTCTACTAAATTTAAATTTATTCATTGCATTATTTAATAAATAATGTTTTTATTTTTTTAAGAAAGCATGATGAATTTCCACAGATAAATTCTGTCCATAAAAGGAAGATTAAAACAAAAATTCCAAACATTAACACAGATTTGATAGACTCCTAAGTGAGTTAAGTCATAAAACATGGATACCCATTTTATACTGGAAAATATAGCTAAACTATTCAACACACAGTAGACCATTACATAATCTTTGCCCATTTAATCAGGGTTAAATCAGAGAATTAGTCATAAAAAAAAAAAAAACATTTAGGTCTATTGAAACATATTTAATACAGCATTTCCCATGACTGTGCACTTTTGAAAGTATTTCAGTGCTTAGCTGTAGTCTTAGCACATTGATAATGCTGGAAAGGATCTACTCTGGTGGTCCGAGCCAATTAAATCTGCTCAACAGCTGCTGGTGCCAAATGGACACAGAGAAGTTTGTCATTCCTGCATCCTGTGATGAGCGCAGTTACATGTGCAACGTTCACGTGTCCAACTACAACAGCAGCAATGTGCTTTCCAGGCAAAATGCCAGGTAATTATACAATTAAATAAATAAAACAACTGAACCCAATGAACTGCTGTGAGGGTGTAGAGCAAAAGTTCAAACAAGCAGAACTTTTTTTCTAAAATTCAAACTGTTCCTGATTGTATCACAGGCTACTTTTTTTTTTTTTTTTTTTTAAAAAGGCAATTATTATAAGTGACTTACCATATATTCCATGTTTGAGGCTGGGGGAAAAACTTTCCCTCTGACTTTATTATGGTAATCAAGAATAGTGAGCATATCGTTCTGGGAAATATAACGTTTCCGTCTGGTTTTGGGAAGGTTTGCGGCCTCTGTGAGATATTTTGGAGGCGCAGAGCCAATATCAGTGAAATTGGTTGCTGGCAGCGATGAAGAGGCAGTGGGATTGAAGGCTGCCAGTGCACTTGCTCCACAGGATATACACAAGAGCAGAATGTCAATAGCCAAACTGTTTTCATTCATGATTTATGGCTGAGATGTGGCGAGAGGTTTCTATTCCTTTTTTGCAGAATCTGCCTGTGAAACACAAATGATTCCCATTTATTAGAGAACACATTAAACCCTATTATATCAATTGACCTTCACTTTACCTTGAGACAGCATTGAAAAAAAAAACATTTTCATCAATATAACATCTTTTCTTCTAACTTGTCAGAATCATTTCTATTCAAATGTATTAGTTTTCAGAATTAAATTCACATTGGTTGTAAAAGTGCATTGAACTTAAGAATATATACAAGGTATCAATTTCATATTAACTTGTTTTGATTTTAGCAAAACGTTTTAGCATAAATTTAACAGAAATAAAATGCTTTAAATAAAATGAGACTATTTATTCAACACTGAGCATGCAGACATTTGTCTACACGCTATACAACAATAACCCAACACACAATCTAATTAAAAAAAAAAAGATAACTTGTAAACACAAATGTCCCTACCTTCTCAGGGATGCTAGATCAGCCTGTGAATATAAAAACGTCTCCTATTTGCCTGAGTCTGTCCAGTAGTAGCTTTGCTTTAAGTCTTTGTGAACTCGCGAGCTCTTTCTCTCTCCCTCTCCCTGCTGAGAAGCGCTGCGGTTTTATATACGGCTGAGGTACCGGTTCAGGAAGTGTTCCGGCTTTGAAGGTGCGCGGGGTTCCGCCCCATTCGTCACCTGAAACGTGACATCATCTGAGACGTAATACTGCGTTTCTTTTATCAATTCACTGGCACATACAAGCAGGCTTAATAAAGACATCTGCTTTTAGTTTGCACAGCTGGCGTGAGTAGAAAAGAAAACATAAGATAAGCAAGCGAATATTCCCGTGACCCCAAAATGCAGCTTAGTCCATTGCAACGGCCAATAAAGAGGTTCCAAATGAACAAATATATGAGTATTAAACTAGGGAGTGTTGTAACTAATTTTGTGTAAAAATCTGTAACTGTTAGTGCCGGATAGCCCCATATTAATTTACTTCAAATTACAGTCGTTTAGAAATCTACAGTTTATCCCTGTAAATTATTGTCTAGAACAAAGTGCTGTTGTTACAACCTAACCACCCTAAAAATAAGTAAGGAAAAATTATGGAGTGTCCCAAAAAGCAATCAGGAATTTATTGCAATCAATTGTTTCATTATTGCATGATTTAGCATTTTGTAACAAAACACTTGAGTGAATTATTCAATGACTTATTTGGATCACTTGTCGCGTTCCTGAATGATTTACTGTTTTTAAACAAATCGGTTGAATGAATGATTCAATACTCACTTAATAAGAGCCATTTTGCCACCACCAACCTATCTGCACTTTTGGAGTGCTGCTTGACCAATCAGATTTGAGGTGTAATACAACTCATGTTACAATAGGGTCTCCTCTACCTTATTATGCCTAGCATCCATATGCACTGCATATGCTATGCATATTACTTGTTATTCTTCCTTTAATCACACATCATGCCATGCAAAAGCATTCATATCTATTAAAGCTGAGTTTGTTTTTATAGACAATAAACTGGTTTAAAGGTCTGTCAGTTAGGCTGCACCATAAAGTATGTAGTTACAATACAACAATAGTCTTACACTGTCTTAAATGGTCAAGTAATTAGGACATTCAAGAATAGCTGGGGGAAGTCCAGCGGTTTTTATACTTTAGGGCTGTTGCTCTCAACTTTATTTGCTTTGTCTTATTTATAATAATTCACTAAATTGTACAGATTGCACTTGTTCAGTATCGGAGTCAAGCCAATCTAGTGTGCCATAGCAGTTGGCGAGCCAAGAGCAAAACCCCCTCAGCAGTTCAATCATTTTCTTTGGCTGCCTGAGGACAAATTAAAGCAACGTGACGCAGAAGCAGCCTCCTCCTCCACACAAACGGCAGTGGTTTCCAAACTTTCTTGGAAGTGATGGTCTTTAAGAGCTAGAATTGTGTGAAATGAAGCTGACATATTGTACAACTACGTTGTGAGAGCTGCTGGATTTTATGGGACAGTCTGTACTCTCTGTGGGAAAAACATGTTAGATCTACTCCATATGTCAAAACTGGTAAATTTACTGAACTGCAAATATTCAACCTCAGGTATACATGAGGCATTGAGGGGACAGGTATGATTCCACATATACTACAACTTTAGTATAATAAGGCAGCTTTTAAAGGAACATGTCAATTGTGCCATTAAAAGGTTAGTTCACCCAAAAATGAAATTTCTGTCATTAAGTACTCACCCTCATGTCATTCCAAACCCGCAAGACCTTCATTCATCTTCGGAACACAAATTAAGATATTTTTGATGAAATCCAAGAGGTTTTTTATCTCCCATAGAAAGCAATGAAATTACCAAATTCAAGGTCCAGAGAAGTAGTAAAGACATAGTTAAAATAGTCAACGTGACTACAGTGGTTCAAACTTGATGTTATGAAGCGATGAGAATACTTTTTGTGCACAAAAACAAAACAAAAATAATGATTTTATGCAACAATTTTTCCTCTTCCCTGTCAGTTTTCTACGCAGTTGATGCAGTGAACGCAGTGCAGAGCTTCCGTGTTCTATGTCAGAACATCAACGTATTGGTCGGCTCCTGCGTCAGCATCACACACATGTGTCGTGGTGCTCACGTGAACAGCATCGGCCAATACTGAGCCGGCATTTGGACGTAAACACGGAAGCTCTGCACTGCATTCACTGCATCAACTGCGTAGAAGACTGACAGGGAAGAGCAAAAATCAATGAATAAAGTCGTTATTTTTTTTTGTTTTTGCGCACAAAATGTATTCTCGTTGCTTCCGTTAAGGTTGAACCACTGTAGTCACGCTGACTATTTTAACAATGTCTACTATTTCTCTGGACCTTGAATGTAGTAATTTCTGTTGCTTTCTATGGGAGATAAAAAAAAAAAACCTCTCAGATTTCATCAAAAATATCTTAAATTTGTGTTCAGAAGATGAACGAAGGTCTTGCGGGTTTGGAACGACATGAGGGTGAGTAAATGATGACAGAAATTTCATTTTGGGTGAACTAACCCTTTAAGCCACAAGTCAAGTAACATCTACAGTCAAAACAAATTCACCTTCCCCCTACATCAAAACATCAACCTTCATCAACAGGCCAATCCAAATTCAGTATGAACACATAATAAACAGCTACTATGACCTCACTGCACCTGCTCTGGTTTTACTGATGCACACTCCTGGACAGATGTTCATTTATGCACACCACACATGCTTCTGCCATCACAGAAAAGATGTCTGTCGTCTTACTACTTGACCCAAGATTCAAACCCGTTGAAGACAAGGGAACTTTCATCAGCCATCAAGAAATGTGTTCTCCCCATGTTATTTCAGGTCTTTTAGGTCTCTCAAATCCAAATGCTAATCTATAACATCAACAGTCACCACTGCCCCAGGTAATTAGACCACATTTAATGATCACACAGTCAAACAAACAATCACTTCTCATTTGTGAGGAATAGACTGAGTAGAGGACTGTTATGAAGAAGCCCACTTTTTTCAGATGGAACATTTATTTACTTATTGCCTCATTCCAAGTTTCCCCTCGCGATCCCTCTCCGCGGCCTCGTGGAAGCCCTGCTGATGCCAACAGGTTTAGACTCAAAAGAAGCTACACATCATGGAGTTCATCAGTGTGCCTTCGGCCCGTGCGTTCTTCAGACACAGACTCACAGCTGTGAACTCCACCCCGAGGCTTTAGTTTCTTCTCTGGCAGAGAACAGCATGTCTAGGAAAATCACTTAGCAGTCATCGGTGTGTGAATGAAACTAAAACACCACTGCCTTGAGACTAGCAAAACCAGTGTCTGCCCTCAGGGGTCAAATTTGAGAGCTATGCTGGAGCGGTGATTTGATTCAAACAGTCATTGATAATTTGTTTTTGTTTGTAGTCATTGAAAGGGCCAGACTTATCTCAGGGATCTTTTCCAGTATGGAAATCGTTAGTATGTTTTGTTCTCAAAAACTGGCACATCCAGTTCTTATTGAGATCAATTTAGACATAAACATAAGGTGGAGTGTCAATACATAGTGGCTTATCCACATCATAGGCATGTGTTATGATATTTTCATATGTTTCACATTGTTTTCTGGCCATGCTCAAGCTTTGTCTAGATGTTACTTCACAGAATTGATACCATTATTTTTGAAAATGCAAAAACATTTACTGTTTTTCTTGCACTGTCCTGTAATTTTATTAAGAATATGGATATTGAAGTGTCACACAAAGATGTTTTTATTTTTTCATGATTGTAGTGTTCGATTTAAACTATAATTCCATAAATTACATATTCATATTAAATTACAAACCTTCATTTACACATTTTAAAACAGAAATAGGTCAGTACCTTAATTCATTAAAGCTGCAGTCTGTAAGTTTTGTCCATTTGTCGCCATCTCTGTTCAAAACCTGCAATTGCAGTTATTTGCAGAATTATCATCTTTACGTGGGTTGTGCATCGGCAAAGCTCCTCAGCGCGGATGAATCTAATGTTTTGAGGAGAATGTGTGGCTGTCGGTCACCACACCGGTGGATACTGTACAGTTACTTCGGAATCACAGATTGTAGTCCAAAGTATGACCACAATAAGAATTTTCACCAGAGAATGCCATCTGACAAAGTAAGTAACAAATCTGCCACTTTTGTTCTGAAAAAAAAAAGCATTACAATAAATAGCGCTACCAATGGTGATTAAATCGAATGATCGCTTAGCTCCTATCACATTAAACCGTGTAAATTATTATTATTATTGTTATACTTAAATCTCAAATAGTTAGCATTGCATGACTACGTGTATTAGTGTTACCTGTAGATTTCAATTTCTGTACAGTCTAATCTCTAATTGTCCATTTGTCATACCATACAATCTGCCATCAAAATGATGTTTATTTATTGCAGCTGCTGTGAGAAAAGGCTATAAATGATCCGTCGCCTTCAGCATCCTCACATGATATAGCCTACTAGCTGGGACTTGTTCTTTATGTAAACAGATGTGACATAATGATGCAAAGATGAACGGCTGCATGCTCGAATTTCCCGCGGAAACCCACCAGTACCACCTGAATTAGAAAACATTATTACAAGCTTACCGTTGTGAAGCGGGCTAAGGTAAGGAGATAGTTTTGAACACTGGCTGGTTATGTACTTGCTCAAAAATTGATTTTGGATCATTTTTAACCAAAAAAAGTTACGGAAAGTAGCAAAAACAAAAGTGTGAATTAAGCCTTCAAGCCAACATTGTCGCCTGTACTCAAAAAACACAAAGATAAAACTTTTCCGTTTTTAGTACATCATTGTCGTGTAAACGTACCCTAAATGTAGCTTTCTCCTTACTCTTGTTAGTTTCCTTGGGTACTCATTAGTTTATGATTATGTTAACCTGTCTCCCATTTAGTTCCTTTGTTAACTCAGCCTACCTGCTGCCACTGTCAGACAAAAAACCGAAGACAGCTGTGGTTAAATGCAATAAAACGAGTGGACTGGACAGAAACGATCATCAAAAATGCCCACGTTTGCAGTGTACACTTCATATCATTTAAGGTTAAATAAACGATTGTCTTTGTTGGTATGGATTACGGTTTGGTTATGTGTCTAGAGATTTCTCATGCATGCCCACCTAATCAGAAATTGGGAAACAAGTTAAGGGATTTCTCACGTAACGCTTAAGGCTAATTTATACTTCTGCGTCGTACCTACACCGGAGCCTCTGCGCCGCAGGCTATGCGTCTGTTTTCATTTATACTTCTGCGTCATTGTCCGCGTTGACGTGCATGCAGACCACTAGTAGGCGGTGTCCGTAGTCATGTTGAGTATCAAGGCAAAAGCTGAAGAAGAAGCAGCTTGTCATGTACGTTGTCAGAGAAGCTTACAAATAGAAGCGGCAGAGAAGCGGCAAATTGATAACGACTTTGTGTCCCCTGAAACAGAGCATTTTTTCATTCCTATGGAAGTTGAAAACGCTTGCTCTTCTCCAAGTGCTCCGCGCCAGTTTTTTTTACCTGAGGGAGTGGTTCTAGTAAACCAATCACAGTGCTTACAGTCCGCGTGGAAATGACGCGTAGTTACATTTTTGAAGAGGTGCACGTCAGGCTACGTCGTAGGATACGCGTGCTACACACAGCCTACGCCGTAGCTACGCCGTACACTCGACGCAGAAGTATAAATCGATCTTAACTTAGCGCATAAGTTAGCCAACAACTGATTATTTATACGCCTTCAGTTTCTCTTTACTATACATGGTTTCTCTATGTGTAGATGTTAGGCTACTCAACCGGAGGTAATCCTATCACATCGTCTATCCATTGAGTGAGCGTGTACAGGTCAGGTCGGCCAATCTGATTCCGTCCGTTTAAGTTAACTTTTACAAATAACAATCACGGTGACCTTACATATTCTGATAAAATCGGATTTTCTCCAGTTATTGTTAAAAAACAAGCTAACAAAAAACTAGCTAACAAGCTAGCTAGCGTTAGTTAGGTGGTCAGGGGAATCGTTCTGCCTCCACCTAAGCTCCACCCACAAAAAAGTCACAATGTTTACTAACTGAAAAGGGGTCTATATACTCCCTTTCCCGTTCAGTCCCTTGTCAGTTCTCATCCTTACGTTATGTGGTAATATATGTATATGTATGTGTATATATATACACACTTCTGACTGCCCCATCCCTGGAACGCGATTTCAACTGAGGTGGACCAACCCCCCCTGCCCCACATAATGTAAGTATACATATACATGGTTGGTATATAGACCTCCTTGACTGAAAGCAACTACTGTGTGTCTCAAACCTTTTGATCAGATGAGGAAAAGGGGATGGTCCAGAAAAGATGTTTTCCCACCATGTTGTGGGAAATAGTCCATGATATTGTGGGAAATGGTCACATGGTCCTTTCTGGGTTTTTTATTGTCAGTTTGACAAGTGCACATACAAAAGTGAGCTCTTAAATCAAGATCAAGTAAACAGTGTTACACAAAGCCAGGTCCAACTGCAACCTTGGAATACCCATAATAACTTTAATCTAGACATTACATTGAGCTATGTATTAAACATCTTGTACAGATATAAGAAACAACACCTGCATGTTATGAGGGTGAATCTTGTCTTGTCCACAGTAAATAACGCTGAGGTGTGGGAACATGATCATGCATCTCCATGCTACTGTATCTATTTTTAACATACTACATTCCTGCACAGCCAAAATATTCTCACTCATATATATATAAGACATTTATGGCCATCTTTGATGCCAGGACCTTATAAGTGCGGGGGCAGTTGGCTTTGTGGCCATCCTCAGACATTTCACAAGAGGTTCTGATGTAAACGCCGCAGGCACAAGTAAACATGAAATGCTCCCCAGGTCTAAACTTAGCCAGTGGGGATTTTTTTTTTTTTTTTTTTCTGAGAATGAAGTTGTACATGAATATAATATCAAGCACAAATACATACACATAATTACAATATTTTATTCCAGAAAATTCACCAAACTAAATTTTAATTGTTTTTTTATTTTATTTTATTTATAACTATTACACTTTTTTTATCAATATTTTGAAGTAGCTTCTATTGTTGTCATTTAATATTCTTTTTTTTTTTTTGTAATTGAGTTTTTGTCATTTTTGTCATTTTTATTAGTTTTGGGGTTTTTAAAATATTATTATTTAGGTTTAATTTATTTGTTTTTGTTTTTATTTATTTCCAGTTAAATTAACTGCTTCTACTTAAACTTATTTCAGTTAGTTGCCAAGGCAACATTTCTAATGTTCGTTTAATGTTTTTCATCATCTAATATTTATTTTTTAATTTATTTCAGCTTTATTTCAATTAACAAAAATGTTTTAATAGTTTTAGTTAAAAATAACACAGATATACACTCTAAAAAATGCGTAAATATAGGGCAGAATGTACTGTATTAATTTGACGGTGTTTATTTTTTGAATATTTTATTTTTGAATTTTGATTTTGCCTATATATGTTGTACAATTGTAGAAGTTGAAAGAAAGCCATACAGATTCAAGTTTGGTTTTTAGGTGAACTATCCCTTTAATGGAACTGCCATTGTTCTCTGGATGGTGTATGAAGATAAATGTTGGAGAAAAGACAGAATGCTCTGACATTTTACCTGTTTATAGTGGCTTTGGAGCACATCTCTGGTCTGGCCTTGGTGGGAATAAAAGTGTGCAGTGTGGGTCAGCATGGTCTTGCAGATCTCCCTTGGTTGTGAAAATGAGCAAGCCGATTGGCTGCGGCTAAAGAGGGCCTGAGGCTGTCTAGACAGCAGATGAAAGATGACTTTCAACTTTGGCAGCTGGCGGTTTCAACCTTGTTCCCTAGCCAAGGTTTTCTACCTGTCATGGCTAATTCAAGAGCATGTATCCAAATCACACTGCATATGTGCAATTCTAACTTAATGTTGTATGTCAGATGCACACCCCAACGACGTGTGGCGTTCTTTCTTTGTTATTTGTACGTCTCTTTTCACGTGGCTAAAAATATCAGAACTGACTGCAGAAAACGTTGTACGTCCAAAGCGATTTAGAGGATGAAGAATGGAATATTGTGTTTTATAAACTTCTGTCTTTGTCAAGATTAAAGCACTTACTTTCTAATTTAAGTTGCCCAGCATTGTTTAACTCTGAGAAGATTCAAAGGGGAGAACAGTTTTTCAAGTTACATGCTTTAGTATATGAATTGTCTGGAACTCAAACCTGTATAATGTTGCTAGTCAAGTGCTACCAGATGAGCTACACAGACATGTGCTGAAGGACAAACTTGTGCATATATGTGAATGTGTCTCATGCGCTGTAAGCAGTACAGCTGAAAATCACAGGATATGGTGAGTGGTAGAGCAGATACATGCTGGCTCTTCTTTCAGTTGGTCTGTGTTTTTAAAATGTTAACTATCATAAATCCTTTTCCTACAATCAAAATGTTTTGGAGATTTATTCCCCCACTGTATTTTTCATCATGTAACTTCTGCAAAAACTGTCAAGTCAACAAACTGTAGAGGAATATTAGCAGGTTGTTTTAAAGTTCCCGGTTTGGCTTGTTTTTTTAAGATCAGTTTTTATCTGATGACTGGTGTCTGTCTAAGAATGTACCTTCATAAAAGTTTAGGGTTTTGAAATTTGGCGCAAACAATTCAGTTTGAAATCTATTAAATTCTACCAGTTCAGTTTTTCAAAAGGCGGAAAAGATTTTGTAAAACTAATCCACATGAATTGAGTGGTTTAGTCCAAATTTTCTGAAGAGACATTATCACTTTATATGATGAACAGATTGAATTTACATTGATCAGCAAACACAAACAGAAGCTCAACCAAACCTGCTTTGATGCACGAGAACAAACCTCTTGCGGAAGCTTAAACGTGATACGTAACACACGAGAATGAACCTCATTGGTCCTTGCGAAAGCTTAAACGTGATGCGTAACACACGAGAATGAACCTCATTGGTCCTTGCGGAAGCTTAAACGTGATGCGTAACACACCAGAATGAACCTCATTGGTTCTTGCGGAAGCTTAAACGTGATGCTTAACACACGAGAATGAACCTCATTGGTCCTTGCGGAAGCTTAAACGTGATGCGAAACACACGAGAATGAACCTCATTGGTCCTTGCGGAAGCTTAAACGTGATGCTTAACACACGAGAATGAACCTCATTGGTCCTTGCGGAAGCTTAGACGTGATGCGTAACACACGAGAATGAACCTCATTGGTTCTCGCATGTCAAGTGAACATGCTTGAGCTTCCGTTTACCCAACTGATGGGTGTGTTGATGAATGTGAATAAAAGCCAAAATTAAATATGTTCAGTGTATAACGCGACTGTGTCTCTTGAGAAAATTTGGACTAAAACACTCAATTTTTATGGATTAGTTTTACAATCTCTTTATGAATTTTTTGAAGCATAAAAGTGGTAGTTGCGTAGCAGAAATAGCTCAGATTTCATTAAAAATGTCTTAATTTGTGTTCCAAAGATGAACGAAAGTCTTACAGGATTGGAACGACATGAGGGTGAGTAAATGATGACAGAATCCCCCAAAGAAAACTCTAAAGTCAATGTAAATATTGATAAAGTAGATTAATTTACTGTACATGATAACACATGCATCAATTAATCCAAAAGTGATGAAGATGGGCATGTTTTATATAGTTTCCAAAGGAAACATCTCCTTGCATTGTCAAAAAGAGTTCCTGTTCTGTATGCTATAAATAATAATTTATATGATGAAAATGTTCACAGTCTCCCTAACTTCCAAGGCAACAAGACAGAGCCAAAGAAACTGTACACCACAGGGTTTAATAATAAATTGTACTCAATCCTTTAAAAAGAAGTGGATCTAAGCATTTAAAGCTGGATTTCCAGTGTTACACTGTGTCCCCTTAATTGACCATTTTAGCTTTTTCTATTCAGAGGCTTTTAAGGCATGTTGGCAGTGCTGATGGTGATTGAAAATCCATCATAATTTCTGTGCTTTTGTTTGGCTTATTCAACAAAGAATCCATTACAATTTAACGATTTCAGTGTCTTTAAATCTGTCACCCATCAATCTAAGTGAAACGGTGCCGCATGACCTCATTGTCTCCAAAAACAAAGAGTATCACACTCCCAGTTTCTCTTGATTTTATAACCACGCTCGGCCCTCTGGCCTGCTCCATGTACGTGCTCAGCAGGTCTTGATTTAGAAAAAGCTTTCTGCGAGGGCGTATCAGCTTTTATCAAATATCAAATAGGGTGGTTCGCTTTGAGGTCTTTCTCTAATTTCAAACAAATCATACAGTAAGCTGTGATACTGTCTTGTTTAATGAGACAATGAAAACTTGGCTAAAAACCTAGCTAGCTCATCCAGAGATGACCATGAGAATGTTGTTTTAGACTAAGTGAGGATTATTCCCATCCCTGTATAGCAAACGTTGACCTCACATGATGATGAAAAGAAACTTGAGTAAGCTTTTTCTTTATACAAGAAGGCAAGATTGCGCGTTTGTTTGTGCCATCTCTGCTTTAGTAAATCACTTCTCTTCTTATCTTAAAGCTTAATTTAAACAGTCATGCCTGATTTAAAAACACTGCTTTATCACAAATATCATATAGGAGAATTACTCTTTGATGATTCTGGCTTCATTTATTATTTTATTTACTACTCTGCTAATTCAGCATCACTGCGTTTAGCAGACCAAACAAATGTAGCCACTCCAGGTGCAAAATACGTCACTGGACAGCCTAACATATAATTGGTTAGTCATTGTGCTCTAGGGATCCAGCGTTTTAGTGTTTGAACTCAACCAGACACACAAATCTGCATCACCCCAGTCTTTGTTTTGACTGCAGCTCTACCGCTGGTTAGTTTCACCCACCATTTTTCCTTTGGCTTTCATTCCCATAGCAAGCCATTTTTTGTGCAACATAGACATAAGCTTGTTTCCTGGAAATAAAGTGGCTGGAAAATGTAAATTACTTTTAGCTCTGTTTATAAATTTATGCAAGGTGTGTCTAGCGGTTACAGGCCCAGATAAGTTTTGACTTCCAACATCCCAAAGAGTAAAACCATGACATCATGTTTTACCACATCTGCATGGTGTTTGGGTCTCGCCAAAGCACTTAACCAGAAGATTCATTTTTCATTACATTCGAATGAAAATCAATAATGCGTCACTGCACTGAAAATCATGCCAGCAAGCTTTCAGTGACTTGCTGGGCTCCTCTTTTCACCTCTTCACTTCACGTGGTTTTCCACAAACAGTAGCCATGTGGTCATTGGTGCAAACCTCACATTTGATTTTTTTCTGCAGTTTCCAAATATCAGCATGTCTATGACAATTGTATAATTACAGACAATAATTCCTGATTATGCCAGATGAGCTTATTATATGAAATGCTGATTTAAACTTATATTTCAATCAACACAAAAAAAGTTTTGCCTTTTTTGGAGTGTCTATTTACAATAAGTGCAAATAGCGTCCCTTGTTGGCAAGTGCTATTTACACTAGCTCCACCCACCAATGTCTGGTTGGGTCTTCAGTGGCGCAGCAGTAGCGAGTACTCGCAGACCTAGCTTTTAACACGATCGACACGGGTTCAAATCTGCTTTTTGCTGAGCTTGCATTTATTTTCAATGAAAATGAAAATAATGTTCTAAAAGTGGAAACAAATTGCGAACGAGTGTTTAATAATATTAAAAGTGTTTTTGGGTAGGGTTAGGGGAAGGTGTAGGGAGGGTTTTTATTCTCCCAATAAGGCAGCATCCATTTAATAATTTTAATAAATATAATCATTTACACTCTATGATATTATTGCATCCTGTTAATGTACAAAATTACTGAGGTACAAATAGTATCTGCCAATATAAAGTATAGATAGTTGTTACGTGTTGGTGTGGTAGAGATGAGGCGTATACGTAAATCCACAATCAACGGGTATTTATTACAATGAAGAGATGAAGATGTTGTAATGAAGAGATAACAACATCCAAACACATATACTAACATTAGAACAGACAAGGGAGTGCAGGGAGTGAGTCCATTATAAAGGATGTGTAGATGATGAATTCCAGGTGCAGGTGATGAGTGCTGATGGGGAGATGACGAGGAAGAGAGTGCAGGTGTGGAAACACGAAGGGCGGGTCCAGGAATTCAGGCTGCCATGGCGGGTCAGAGGCCGTGGGCGGCCATGGCGGGTCTGGAGACGTGGACGGCCATGGCGGGTCTGGAGACGTGGACGGCCATGGCGGGTCTGGAGACGTGGACGGCCATGGCGGGTCTGGAGACGTGGATGGCCATGGCGGGTCAGGAGCCTCAGGAGGCCATGGCGGGACTGGAGCCTCGGCAGGCCATGGAGATGCCGAAACCCCGCCCATGAATTCCCCAACCACGGGTACTTGTGGAAATCCCTGGTGGCTGGAAGGGATTCGTGGGCTGGCTCGTGTTGGTGGGCTGGCGAGGGCTTGAAGGCCGGAGAGGGTCCGTCGAGGGCCGTAGAGGGCTCGTCGGAGGCTGGATCGGGCTCGGCGGAGGCTGGAGCAGGTTCGTTGAAGCCTGGAGCGGGCTCGTTGAAGCCAGGAGCGGGCTCGTTGAAGCCAGGAGCGGGCTCGTTGAAGCCAGGAGCGGGCTCGTGGAAGCCTGGAGCGGGCTCGTGGAAGCCTGGAGCGGGCACGTTGAAGCCTGGAGCGGGCTCGTTGAAGCCTGGAGCGGGCTCGTTGAAGCCTGGAGCGGGCTCGAGGAAGGCTGGAGCGGGCTTGAGGAGGATGAGAGCGTGCTCGTCAAAGGCTGGAGCTGGCTCGTGGAAGGCTGGTGAGGGGTCTGGAGACGGGGTCCAAGATATCCCCTCATACTCAATCAAAAGCCCCTCAGGTACTGGAGTGGGCGTCTTAGGCTCGGAGGCAGGCTTCGCTGGAAGCTCTGGTGAGGAAGCGCCCATTCTCTGCGGCCGTCTTAGGCCTCGTGGTGGACCTTTTCTTCTTGGGTGGTTTGGGCTAAGGGTCAGACATGGCCATAGGGGAATGCCCACTGGAGCGGTAGGTGGAGGAATCCGGAATGATTCAGAAAGAGAATCAGATCAATAGACTCGACTAGGGAAAAGAGGCATTCAGGTTCAATATAGCGAATCGTCTCCTTGTCCAGACCCCTCAAAAAACAGGTGTTAAGGATAGCACCTGGCCAGCTCACCTTAGAAGAAAGCTCAGCGAATTCCTCAACATATCTCTCCAGCGGGCACAAACACATATACTAACATTAGAACAGACAAGGGAGTGAGTCCATTATAAAGGATGTGTAGATGATGAATTCCAGGTGCAGGTGATGAGTCCTGATGGAGAGATGACGAGGAAGAGAGTGCAGGTGTGGAAACACGAAGGATTATGGGTAATGGAGTCCAGGAACAGAGGGAACTGTGACAATAGCATTTAATTGCTATTTACTCTTATTGCAAAGAACCGATTTTACATGGTGTAAATAGAATCTATTGCAATTTTCACCAAGTTTAAATAGCATATTGCTAAGAAAATGCTGCTATTATCACTTAATTTGTAAATAGAATATATATATATATATATATATATATATACACTAGGTGAAAATAGCTGTAGATGCTATTTACACTAAGTGAAAATAGCATCTACAGCTATTTCCACCTAGTGTAAATATCATCTATCGCTAAGAAAATATGCTATATTCACTTAGAGTAAATAGCATAGCCTCTGCCTTTTTTCAGCCTAAAATTAACTATTTTACCAATGTGTGTGCTTTGTATTTTTATGCTTATTGGAGCACTTTACTGTTAGCTTAGAAACATCGGTCCCACTTTATATTAGGTGGCCTTAACTACTATGTACTTACATCAAAAAATAAGTACAATGTACTTATTGTGTTCATATTATATTGTAAAACCGTTTTGCTGCTATTAAGGTGGGTTACAGGTAAGGTTAGGGAAAACTTTGGTGGTATGGGTAGGTTTAAGGGTGGGTTAAGGGGTAAGGGATGGGTCAACAGTGTAATTATAAATGTAAATACAGAAATTAATTACAGATGTAATTACATGCAGGTATTTTTAAAATATAATTACAATGTAAAAACATGTATGTACACAATAAGTGCATTGTATCAAATGATTAATTTAAATGTAAGTACACAGTAGTTAAGGCCACCTAATATAAAGTGGGACCGAAACATCAAATATCAAATTAGCTAAAATCAAACTATTAAAATCAATTGCAAATCATTCTAAATCAGTCACTTTTGATGTTCCATGACAGTTAGGATACAGTCTTGCTGTCAGCATTGGAACAGAACTTGTCATAGTCTTTTCTTCCCTATTGTGATGTATATATCTGAGTGATACAGCTAGAGCAGGACTTGGTTTTGTCCATTGAGAATTGATTGGATGGGTGGATCATTGTGGTTTGCTGTTGCTTGACAGTTTGTCAAGTTATTTTGATTAAAAATTACAAGGGCACATGAATTAAAAAAAAAAGTTATATGCATGGATAAATAATCTTTAATAAATACTGAAATATTCCCTAAAAATTATTATATGGTGACTTTAAAAGGAAGCTAGCTTTTGGACTTTTAGCTATTTGTATGCATATAAATACATAAATGTATTCTTTGTTTTGGTATCTTTACACTAAAAACACTGCCTCACTCTCACTTTTTCATTTAAGTTTAGAGGCCCATCGGAGGGCATTTCCTGTATGGTTCTGCAGTGTATTACCAATAGAATACCAACACTGCCTCAGTACATCTGAAGTTACACTGTGTACAAGAGAAGCACATGGCAGTCTATGCGAAAAGTCTTCTTTATTGTTTTTCCATGGCCTTCAAGTGAACCAGCAATGCACTAAAAGTAGCTAAATAGCTAATGCAGTCATATTTCCAGTCTTATATGCTTTCTGAATGCAGTGAAAAAGCAGAGAGGAAAAATGCATGCTCTGTTATAGCTGTTTTTTCCTACAAAGTAGAGCCAGTGGTATATACTCTGACCATTTATCTTACAACAAATAGGTCTCTACGATAGACTGTAAAAAAAGATGGACGACACCTTCACTCTCTTCCATTGTAGTAACTGAAGCCACCAGTGTATCAATATTGCGCTAACATCTTGAGTCTCGAGTCTGTGCATAGTGAACTTGGAGTCTGAGTCTGCGCAGTAGTGAGCGAGAAGTGGAGCCGCGATATCAAGGTCCCGCCCACACTCTCACAAAATCAGCTTCAGTGACGACTTTGCTCAGAGAAGCTGTCATCTCTGCTGTCAATCATGACGTCAAAACCCGCGTTTTTATAACATAAACAAACTTATTTTAAGAAAGAACACTTTAACTAACATCAGCGTGATAAAAACTGCCTAAAAATGCCTAAACCATCTTTGGAAGAAAAAATATTTGACGTGTAATTTGACTGTTTGTCTCACGTCCAATTGCATTACATGGAGAGGGCGGGGTTTATGACCTATATTGCATCCAGCCACCTGGGGGCGATCGAGACGCTTTGGCTTCACTTTTCAGGACACGCTTGGTCTCTAAAGTCTGTGAAGTGTTTTGATTGTCAGGGCCATATCTGAAAGTTTGCAATATGACTCTATCCAAAAATATTTTAGTAGGCATATTTACACTTTAAAAAATATTTTTAAAAGGTAAAATAAAACAGATTATTGTATTATGTTTTACAAGAAACAGCTATTTCAGTGTTTTATACAAAAATGTAATTTATGTTTAATTCAGTGTTACTTGCTGTTTTTATTTTTGTAATTATGTGTTAAATTTACTAGTAATTTCTGATTTAAAATAGTTTCAAAGTAAATCCTACACCAAATATATTTTTAGAATAGACATATACCTGTACTGTAACAATATTTTACTGTTACATTTCAAAGGTTGAACTCTTTTAGGTCCTAATAGGTTGGTTGTCTCTATTAGGTCACCTTTTACTCCTTGTGTTGTTTTTTCTCCCTCCCAGAAAACTAGGGACCTGAGGTATCCCTTTGTGCCGTTAGAATGACAAACCTTTAGCTGACCTATGACCCTGAACATCACACTGTACAATGTAAAAAAGAATTGTTGGTTTAACTTAAAAAAGTTACCTGGTTGCCTTAAAAATTTGAGTTCATTGAAATTTGAGTTAATACAATGAAGGCGATTGGTAAAAATCAACAGAAACTCAACATATTATGTTATCTGAACCACATTAATTATCTAAGTTGATTTGACAAAAAAAAAAAAAAAAAAGTGATAAATCATGAAAATATTTTTTTACAGTTTACCACAGTAAATCCAGATGGAACCACACTAAGAAGAATTCACAGTTAATGTCTCGTGTTGTAGCCCTGCATGTTATAATGAGGATGTTGTAATTATTTTTAGAAACACAATCCACATTAATACTCACAAATTAAGGACTTTATTAGCAAAGGCACCTGAGTAACATCACTTTAAATGCACTGGAGAAACCATTTCCATCAATGACATTAACACAAACAGAACAGTCTGAGGAGAGATCTCTCTGAACTCGTTCCCATCCTCAAACAAACCTCAGTAACTGTAGTAACTTGGACTTGGAGCCAGGAAAAGCAGTCTCCAAAGCTCCAAACAAGGTAAAAATAGTAGTAAAGCAAAACAATTTATCTGTTAACAAAGATAAGAGAACTCTGTAATAGTTTGGGAAACCTCTGCTGAGCCTGTGACTAAACACTTTCTGGCCTATGATTTGTTGTATGAGCTTTCACATTTAGCGGTGACGTTCGACTATAATGACGAACACAGCCGTGTCTTGAAACCATTATTCATTAAATAAACAAACTTAGAAATGGACGTAACAAAGATTTCCCCACAGAAGAAAACAGCAAATGTCACAAACAGCAAGTATCTGCAATTATTGCATCAGCAGCTGTGAAATTCATATAGTGGCTGAGCTAAAAGGATTTGGTTGATTTATCATACAGAGACTTAATTTGTACTTATTCTTAAAGTCACCATGAAATCAAAATGGACAATTCTTGGGGTTTTTTTTATGGAACATTGCAGTATTTATTACAAATGATTTATCCGTGCACATCAAATTTACGTTCCCTCGTAATCTTTAATCAAAATTACTTCCCCTCCCTTTTGAAGCGACATCTCTTCTGATGACGTGTTTACTGGCGCAAGGACGACACAACCAGTCACTCACATGAGATCACAGATATAGCAAACCACAAACATTCGATCGATTCTCAATGACAAAATCAAGTCCCTCCCTACTTTTTCTCTTGTTCGAGAAGCTGTTTTACTTGGATATACATCAGAATATAGGGAAGAAAAGACTATTACAACTTCCGTTTAATGCCATTGAATATTGAAAATGCAATTTATAATTATTTGGGATAAATATATCCCATACACTCATATAGTGTACTATATGAGAGGACAGCATTTGTAGTGGTGTCCGAAACCATAGTGGGCATTATTAATCACGGTCATTGAATCCCCATAATGCACCTCAATAACAAGTGTATAACCAATGTACATTCAATGGCTAGCATGCACTGTGGGAGTTGCAGCAGTGGTCATGGCTTGGTTTAGTGACACCTACTGGAATGGAGGCAGCATTGTGCTAAAAACCATATGCCATTTTCAATTTTAGAAACTCTTTTTGCATTTGTATTTTTCACCCATAATGAATTGATTCAACAATTGAAAGTGTGTTTGTCCTGTCATATGATCTCAACATGGCTGCCACCATGGGATCTGTTATCCAGAAAAGATTCGCTTTTTAAGCCACATATACAAACCCGATTCCAAAAAAGTTGGGACACTGTACAAATTGTGAATAAAAAAGGAATGCAATAATTTACAAATCTCATAAACTTATATTTTATTCACAATAGAATATGGATAACATATCACATGTTGAAAGTTAGACATTTTAAAATGTCATGCCAAATATTGGCTCATTTTGGATTTCATGAGAGCTACACATTCCAAAAAAGTTGGGACAGGTAGCAATAAGAGGCCGGAAAAGTTAAATGTACATATAAGGAACAGCTGGAGGACCAATTTGCAACTTATTAGGTCAATTGGCAACATGATTGGGTATAAAAAGAGCCTCTCAGAGTGGCAGTGTCTCTCAGAAGTCAAGATGGGCAGAGGATCACCAATTCCCCCAATGCTGCGGCGAAAAATAGTGGAGCAATATCAGAAAGGAGTTTCTCAGAGAAAAATTGGAAAGAGTTTGAAGTTATCATCATCTACAGTGCATAATATCATCCAAAGATTCAGAGAATCTGGAACAATCTCTGTGCGTAAGGGTCAAGGCCGGAAAACCATACTGGATGCCCGTGATCTTCAGGGCCCTTAGACGGCACTGCATCACATACAGGAATGCTACTGTAATGGAAATCACAACATGGGCTCAGGAATACTTCCAGAAAACATTGTCGGTGAACACAATCCACCGTGCCATTCACCGTTGCCGGCTAAAACTCTATAGGTCAAAACAGAAGCCATATCTAAACATGATCCAGAAGTGCCGGCGTTTTCTCTGGGCCAAGGCTCATTTAAAATGGACTGTGGCAAAGTGGAAAACTGTTCTGTGGTCAGACGAATCAAAATTTGAAGTTCTTTTTGGAAAACTGGGACGCCATGTCATCCGGACTAAAGAGGACAAGGACAACCCAAGTTGTTATCAGCGCTCAGTTCAGAAGCCTGCATCTCTGATGGTATGGGGTTGCATGAGTGCGTGTGGCATGGGCAGCTTACACATCTGGAAAGGCACCATCAATGCTGAAAGGTATATCCAAGTTCCAACTAGAAGCCTGTATTAGACAAGAATGGGACAACATTCCTATTCCTAAACTTGAGCAACTTGTCTCCTCAGTCCCCAGACGTTTGCAGACTGTTATAAAAAGAAGAGGGGATGCCACACAGTGGTAAACATGGCCTTGTCCCAACTTTTTTGAGATGTGTTGATGCCATGAAATTTAAAATCAACTTATTTTTCCCTTAAAATGATACATTTTCTCAGTTTAAACATTTGATATGTCATCTATGACATATCAAAACTTCCACATCATTGCATTCCTTTTTTATTCACAATTTGTACAGTGTCCCAACTTTTTTGGAATCGGGTTTGTATCATGTCATTGTAAACATATTTGTCGAAAGTACTAGTTGATTTTTTTTAAGTGGAAAAAATGACTTAGTGCACCTTTAAGTTGCATAAAAGACAGACGCTGCACGCTTGTCATACTACATCATGTAGTAATGGTAACTTTGATATTTTTCGTTGTCATTGTTTTGCAGAAATATTTTCCAGGTTGTGATCCACACATATAAATTTAACATAAAAAGACAATTTTATTGGGACGTTTAGTTGAATGTCAGATATACCAATGATCACTATAAAGCATGTCTTGTTGAAAATGGCACATGACATTGGCATATAGGATGGAAAACTGTAATCCGTTGCATAGTTTTTGAAGAATTTCCTTTTAAAAATAACTGCTTAAATCATTTGAATTCACAATGGTGGTGTGGCGGATTTTCTTGCTGCTTTTTTCTGATATCTTGCCATGTTGAAAAGACTGCTGTTAAGTGCTACTTTTTTCTCTTTTTTTGCATGGAGGAGGACAACACATTCACTTCTCACAGTGGGGAATAACCCTATTCTTCACTTCTTATCAGAAAAAGACAAGACAGTGAAAACATACAGTACAGAACTGTTGGCATGCAAGTGGTGACCCTACTATTGTCATGGTCAGGATGAGGAAGAACACGAGGTGAGGCACAGAGGATCTAATTTGCAGCACTATTAAAGCTACAATATGTACATTTTCACCACTAGAGGTTGCTTATTCAAAACAAAGGCGTAGCTTGATGATGCCTTGATTTTGCGGAATCATGGGATGTGTTGTCTTTACGTCTACAGTTGGTGGAAAAGAATCGGGACAGGACTCAGGAAGAAACCATGTTCATGGATGAGATTATTAATGTTACTTTATGAAGCAGAGCAGGACCGAGTTCTGTGTGAGCAGGAACGAGGCTGCTGGAGCAATTGATAATGAGAGACGAGCGGCACACGTCTTGGGAGCAGTGGAACTTTTATTATGCCACAGTCACACTTCGCTTCTTCCAGTCAAGCATATGCTGTTTTATCATATTAGATATATTTGCGTGTTGAAAGTTGTTATAGTGCTACTCTGCATTCGTTCGGCAGCTGCTATGAGACACTTGTTGCACACTGTAGTAAGCTAGATGGATATTAGGCATGGTAAAACATGATACTCGCGGTAAAGAAAACAAGATTTAAACAATAAGACTTACTGTGTTGAGCTACATAACAATGATTAGTTTTCTGTTGATGAATGTATCTATTCAAACAGTTGCTCACCTGGTTAATAAAACACATAATATATTAAAGCGTATTTAATGTTTCCATGGTTTTGACAAAATAAAACCGGAAACCGATAGTAACGCAGGTATGATGTCATTGATAAGCGACGCACGGACACGGTCCTAGTTCTGGTTAAAATGGCTTATTTCTCTGGATTTATACATTCTTGGAAGCATTTGTAAGTACACAAGTCAATAAAATATATAACACTGTTCTAGTGGTTTTTTGATATTTTAATCCAAAAATGTTACATATTGTGCCTTTAACTTTAATATACTAAACAAAACAAAGATACAAAACACTCCTAACAGAGCGAGCTAATACAAACAGTACCATAAAAAAGAACAGACAGAACTGAGGGCAATATATCAAGCAAACTCAAGGAACAAAACAAGGATCAGGTGGATCAAATCAATCAAACAATGAGTCACTTTGGCAACTAATGAAACCATTCTAACCATGGAAACAAAAGAAAACAAAAAGGAAACACAGTTACAAACTAGAAGTCCATGAAAACGAACAAACTGAACTATATGGGCATACTGAACTAAAATAAAACTCAATATTTGTTAAAAAATTTAACTTTTTATGGTCAAATTATGTAAAACAAATCAAAACGATTTTATATTTTAGCTTCTTCAATACTATTCTCTAACCAGGTATCTACCCTGGATGGGTTTTAAGCTATACTGACAGAGTGTCCCCTTATATAGATAAATAATTTAAAATACCTTATTTATAGGCAATTTATCTTGTATTTAAGCATAATCTTTTGATCTTTTAATGTTTATGATCATGGGAAGCATACATTTAGTCAAGTATTCAAACTTTTTACTGACAGTGAGTGTACCATAAATCAGGATTTTGAAAACCTATAAGGTAATGCATTATTGCTTTAGCTCTCAAATAAATGCATAAGAATGTGCTTCTACAGCCCTAGTGGCATTTAACACAGGCTATATTGCCTGACAAGTCTTTATTTTTACTGGCACCTGGTGATGGAGACTTGTGCTTGTTTGATGATCTGCTCAGCAGGACTGCTTTACTTCCAACAGCAAAGGATATCATATGTAAAACAGATTATCCAATAAAGCTTACTCTTCTTTTCCCACAATTAACAACTGAAATTGAGCAGTATGGGAGGATTTATCGTTTCGTATTTCTTAATACTGAATATTTCCAAAATTTGGCTTGCATTTTTATCGTGCATAGAGCGCACATCCATCCAGTCTACTTTCACTGACAGGAGAAGAGAAAGAATGTTAGGGTCCATCTGCAATAGGCCTATATAGAAAGGTAAAATAAAATACCAATATAGTATCTGATTCGAGCCAATTTGAAAAGAAGTCAAGTATGTCTACTGTACAACAGCTTATGTAACGTATTTTGCATTCTTCCAAATCAACAATTAATTTTCCACCTTGCCAAATCAAACTTTTACCTTGCCAGATCAAATTCAATTTATTGTCACGTACTAGACGTTAACTCAACAACCATACCTTTTTTTTCTGGTGTTGTTATTGCAAGGCTACGCCATTGTTGAGAGTCTAGTCATGTGACTTTTAAGAAGTGAGTGTCAATGAATTGACCCTTGTCATCAAGAGGCAGACAGGGAAACACACTCATATTACCGTCCATATGTTGAGGAAAACTGTGGGTGGTAGTGACGTAAAACGGTGAAAGACTGTTCTATTAACCTCCCGAAAAAACATTCCATTCATTCTAAGACCACTTTCATCAGTTTGACATGAGTGACCAACAGCTGTGGGGTATATGATGAAAATTATTCGATAAACATTATTATTATTATGAATGCATACGTGTAAAATATGCTTTTTGAGGTTATTTATTTATTTATCTTCCTGTGGTTGTGGTAAAGTCATTGATTAAAAGTTGTTTTCTCCAAGACGTACCTATAAGGCTTGTTCTCACCCCACGGCGAGCCCCTGTAGCAGATGATGAGAAAACCAGCTGTGGCACCAAAAGGGTAGCTAATCCTGCATTAATATAACATACAGTAGTTGTAGATATTAGCAGTTTTAATGTGTGTCAGGTAAATTCTTAAATGGACCAAAACATCATTTAATAATAATAAATATGCTTTAAAATATATCTTTTAGTTTAACAGCTTTTATCTTCCCTGTAAATTACATATGTACCACCGTTCACAAATTTCACATGAAAAACTACAATGAACTACAATACCAAACACACGACAGAAAGCAACATAAGAGTCCAGACACAGGGAATTTGTAACAGTAACATTGTGAAATATTATTACAAATTAAAATATCTGTTTTCTGTTTTAATATATTTAAAAAACTTTGGCTGAATTTTCAGTGCCCATTATTCCAAGTCTTCAGTGTCACATGATCCTTCAGAGATCATTCCAATGTGCTGATTTGGTGCTCAAGAGGCATTTCTTATTATTATTATCAATGTTGATAGCTGTCACATTACACTTGTCAAATAGCACAATGTAGGAGATATATTCATATAGGCTTTAATTGATAATCCAAAATCACTCAAAACACAGGCATTCGTAAGAGATGACACTAATCCAGACTTAACATTAACGAGAACTGACAAAGGAACAGAATCAAACACAGGGCTTAAATACATTAGGAACGTAATCAAAGAGAAACTGAACAGGTGCATAGAATTAGGAACTATGGAAACTAATTAACACACAGGGAATCTGTAAAAAGTAATACGCTCCATCTACTTAATAAAATTGTGGCAACAGATTACAAGCAATGTTATTAATTAAATTCAACATATAAGAATTGAGTTAGAATTAATGAAATTAATTCCTTAAAAGTCAACCATTTAAAATGTGTAAAATTTGCAAACACCATTGCAAAAACAACTACATGAAACACTGATCACCATAATGATGACCAATCATTTTCAATAAAATCAACATCAACATCTAAACCTCTGTTAATTCATGTGTTTCTCTTTCCTTCAGTGATTCTACTTGTTATCATCAGGTTCCTTCAATGTTGACAATAAAAATTAAAGAGTTCTTAATTCGTCTTTGACGTCTGTCTGTTATTCAGATATTTTTGTTTAAATTTTACTTAAATTGTACTCGTTTTAAATGGTTGACATTTATGGAATTAATTTCATTAATTCTAACTCAATTCTATTTGTTGAATTTAATTAATAATATTGCTTGTAATCTGTTGCCAAAATTTTATGGAGTAGATATAGTGTATTATTTTTTACAGTGGAACAAACAAAACAGAACATAGAATATACACATTACAAGAACAGTTGTGCTGCTTAATATTTTTGCTGAAACCATAATATTTTTTTAGTATTCTTTGATGAATAGAAAATTCAAAAGAAAAAGAAAAAATAATTAAGGGTTAAATATGTCCTGCTGATTTTTATAACCAAAGATGTATTTTATCACATTAACTATGAACTATCCACTCACCTTTGACAACCTAAAAATGTCCAAATAAGACAAATTGTGTTAATTTTAAACGCTCTATTATTTTATCAGTACAAACCTTTCTTTTGTGAAATGTTTTGCTTGAAAAGTGTGCTAACTTCTTGGAGTCATAGCCTTATTGGCAGCATTCTGACTTCAGGCATCCTGAGCTGGAAGTCCTGGTATCCCTGTTTTCTCTCCTATTGCCTCTGGTCTCTTCATGAAATATACTGTTCATATATATTGTTACATGACATTCAGACATTGTGAACTATTTATCTAAAATATGTTATTTTGGATTTTACTCATGATTCATACTGTAGTGATACTTAACACAGCTGATTTTGAAGGTCTAATACTACTTTTCAAAGTAGAATTAGATAATATATAGCAGTGACAGAATGCAAAGTCTATGGAAATGAGTTTATCTTTGGCTAATCATCAAGCACTAATACCTAAGATCATTTCATGAGGGAAACATTTACCAAAAATCAATGGTAATGATTGACATTAATCCCAAAATGCAACAGATCTGTTATTTTAGGGGAGCTGGTGGCACAGTGACGCAAGCTGCTACAAAGACTTAAGCTCTAAAATGGCTGAAGCATAAAATTTTGGTTTCATTCATGCAGTTATACAAATACACATACTCTCAGAGCATGTAGCTTAGAGAAAATCACACTACCATTGATGCAATGTCAATAGTTCTCTGAAGACATTTACACATTTCCAAAACCCAGTTCAAATGTTTGATTGTAATAAATTAGGTCACACTCCCACTGTTGATGTTTGGGGAGTTTTTCTCGCAAATGCAAGTAGGTCTCAATGATAAATGGACTGATATTGTTTGATTTACAAGCTATCCTAAGTAAAAGCCAGGCTAAATTTTCATCCAGGGCTTATTATTCAATGTTATTCTGTACTTTCAGTCTACACACTTCTCTTTTGTCTGGATAACTTCACTGCACAAAAACCCTAAATACAGTTAAACAATAATTGTGATCTGAATGTGTTATAGTTATCTTTCTTCTGTGGAGAGCAAAAGAAGAAATCTTGAAGAACATTTCAAATATTTCAACTGCCCAAATGATACTGTTCAATGGGGTCCAAAACATCACTGGACCCCAATGACTTCCTGTGTTTATTTCCTGTTTACATTCTTGCCTAGGCTTCCAATTATACCCCTGTTTGTTTCCATGGTTATTAAGTCCCACCTGTTCCTTGTGTTGTTTAATTAATGGTACAGCAAGCAATTAGATCCTCTTTCCTCTCCTTACTCTCCACCACAGCATGACAGAAGAACCCAATATGGATCTAGCAGCTGTACAACTCCTCCTCACCCAGGGATATCGTACCCTCAAGAACCACATCCGTGAGTTTTTGCTCCTAGCCAAATCAGTGTGCTTCCATGACAATTCCTTTATCTTATTTTTAGAGCGGGTTTAAGCAAATCTTTGAAGTCACTGCTGCCTAAGGATGGTCCTCAAGTGTGTGGATCTGGCCTACAAATGGGTGTATCTCCTAAACAGTCAATAATCTGGTATGTCCAGTTGACTAGCTGCTCCACATTCTTGCCCTGCCGGCTTTCTCCAGACTTCAGGCTCCACCGGCGCGACCAAGGTTTGCTGGCCAGCCAGAGCCACCGCGTTCTTTAGAGTTGTGACTTACCTCTGATCCTGTGGTTCTCTGAGTTCTCGACTCCACCATGGCCTGTCAGCCTTCTGGCTCCACCAGAGTCCTTCAGCCTGCTGACTCCGCCTCGGTCTGTCAACCCCTTGGCTCCACTACGGACTTCTGGTCTTCTGGCTGTGCTTTGTCCCTTCACCCTCTGTTCCACCCAGCTCCTTCATCCCTAAGGCTCCACCATTGTCCTCAGTCCCACCAGCTCCACCTCAGTCCTCCATTCCTTTAGCTTCACCTTGGTCTCCACCTCAGTCAATGGGTCCAGCAGGCTCCACCATGGACCTCCATCCCACTGACTCTCCTCCATGGTCATCCACTCTGCTGGTTCCACCATGGGCTTCCCTCACACCGACTCCTCCATTGGGGTCTCCAGCTCCACCGTGGTCATCTCTTCTACCAGTCCCACCATTGTCTCTTCCTCCACCAGCATCTCCATGGGGTCTTCAGCTCCACTATGGTCACTTCCTCCTCTAGTCATCTCCTTCGCTGGCTCAAATAGGGTCTTTTCCTCCAATATAAATCATATTGTGGTGGAGAGTAAAGAGGATTTAATTGCTTGCTGTACTTTATATATATAGTTTTTCTCAGAAAGGGTGCAGCTTTCTCATCATGTCCTCTCTAGATGATATTAACCTAATTAATAAGCTTAATTTCTTTTGTTTGGATGGAACAGTACAATCTTTGCCCTGTCCTATATCAATTAATCCAATATTCAACTATTTTTCATGGAACAAAAACTGTCTAAAGTCTTATGGGTAGTAGCATGTTATTTTCTGTGGATTTTGAATACTTTTGAACTGTTCCTTTGGGGAAGATAAGTTTATTTTGTTATCCATTATCGAGCCATTTTGCTTTTTTCCAAGGTTAGGTTCTGCTAGTTTAATTAATGTAATCACCAAAGGAAAGCCTGGATACTTTATCTTTGTCATTTGAAAAAGGTGATTAACAAGTCTCAGAAGAGCAATTTTCTTGTCTCAATTCAGAAGAGAATGTAATGGACAGACAAGATGATAGTCTTGGTATTGTCTTTGGATACTATTTCTGGTCAATGCAAATAAAAGCTTTCCTAATAAGCTATGATAAACATTATGAACTGAAATAATACTGCTAACATTGCACGATGGGAGTTTAGGCCACATTACCCACTTCAGAGTTTGTCATTTCAGAAAATGTTAAATCCCTGCACAAGTGGAGAGAATGAAGAGCTTATTCACAAACTCAAAACCCATTTTTGGCTTTAACTGTGAGGTTCTAAGCATGGCAATGTGGCTGTGGTCCTTCTTGTATATTGGGGTAGGGAAGTGTAAACACTAAAGCCTTAAAGCTGTAAATAAACACAAGGGTACTGAGTTCATGTATTTTCCCACTGTGAATTAAATTAACACAATAATATTTCCATCCAAGTGTCACAAGGTGCTGGCATGAATGTGTTAGGCAATTTGAGTGAAAGAGACATTTTCTAATCTGTTTTTTTTTTAGCCATGCAAAAAAAAAAAAAAAAAAAAAAAAGAGCTGACAGATTTATTCATTCAAGACCAAATGTTCTTTTTGAACTGATTTCATGGAAGATATGATATCCTATTCTAAGAGTCCAGTAACTAGATGACTGCACCACTTGCACTTTCTGTAGCCTACTGTTTGAAACACTGAACTTTCAATCAGCGGTCAATCTTGGCAGGCAGTGTAATGCACTGTTTAGGTAAATATAATTTGTAACTAAATGTGACTACACAAGAAACATTAACAGTATCACGTTGTGGTGGCTGTAGCAATCGTTCGACACAGGAGAATCCAAACAAACACTTCTTTATTAATCCACAAAGTAGCATACAGGAGCAAAATGAACAACCACAAAGCAAAGATGAAACTGAGGGCTTAAATGCACCGGGGAGTGATCAAGGTAAAACAGAACAGGTGCAGGAACTAATTAACTACCAGGGAGACTAATAATTATCAGGAACACAGGCAAAACAGGAACAGGGAAAACAGAACCAAACACAATGAAACTAAACAAACATAGAGCTACACATTACAAATCGAGCCAGCATTACTAGGCATACGATTAAGATATATTTTAAAATAAAATTATTATTTAATTTAATATTATTTATTATTTAATATAGTTTAAATAATAGTTAATAATAAGAAATAAATTCTAGTTCTACTGCTTCAATGTTCACTCCAGTCAGATACGTTATTCCAGTGTGTTGCTTAGTACCTTATTTTCATTGGACAACTTTCCGTGATCCGCAATTTATTCAATTTTAACTTTTTGTTTATAGAATTGTATTGAATATTAATATGGTTGTGGTTGTGATGATCTGCAATTAAATTATATTGCTTAATTATATTGCTTAACTAAGGTCTCTTCAGACCTTAGAACTGTACATGATTTATGAGCTTCTACAACTTAACCTCCTAACTGAACTCCTTACCACAAATTGATCATAGAAATAAAAACAGTATAAATAAAAATGAATAAGTTTTCTCTTAGTCTTAGGCTATTAAGGGCAAACAATAAGTGCAACCATAATCAAAGTACTCTCCCAAGATTCAAAGTGCAAATAGACCAAATTTTTCTTCAAGCATGACACAGAACTACACAGCCCAGCCTAAGATAGCTTTCATATTAGGAGATATTTGCATGCATCAGGGAACCGCTTTCAAAATGTGGGGTATTGAAATCACGTTTGAACACATGCTCGCGTTTTACTTTCGCTTTCTATTTCACGATCGCGTGTACTCTGTGAATAGGGAGCAGCAGTGCTGAGTGCGCATTGAACAAAATAAGACATTTTTCAGATGCTTAGGCTCTGTTGTGGAACGAATTCTCCGCCATGGTCTTGTCAGTCATCTCGTCACTTACTCTCATCACGTGATCAGAAAACTCTGATTCCTGCTGCACTACGTATGACTCTGCAGCTCGTGTTTGATGAGCTGGATGGGATTGAAGCGATCGTTATCCAACTGAATTAAATGGTTTTTATTTCCAAAAAAAGCAAAACGACATTGGAGGCGTAATGTAAACATAGCGATGGCAGAGGCTTAATGTAAATGACGTAGTGATTCTATCCTAATTTCACCCTCACACTCCGTCATGGCAATATTGCGAGACAGCTTTTCACCTCGACGAGAGGTATTAATTATAGATTAGAGTGTTCTATTTCCCTATGTTTCACTGACATTGATACCCATTATAAAGAATATGTAAAAAAGTACAGTATGTAATTTGCCATTACTAGCAGCAAATGACTGAACTGTTTTTGGCAGAAGAATAAGGACATGAAAACTGAAAATATCCCACTGTTAACACCTCTCACACCACCCAAGGCATATTCCATGCTTCATATCCCTCTGGATTGGCTGATGATGCGTATTATGGTATAGAATGTACTATTTCAATATATGAGGACATTTTATATGAGACTGTCAAAGCACATAATGTGCCTGGAAGAATGCATGACCAGAGTCTGCAATTCATCTTGTCTGAATCCTTTGTGTCTTGTCATTTTATTTGCTCAGAAATCCCTCAGTTCCATACCACTCCATGCCAGAAGGGAGAGTGGAGGCAGTATCTGTTCTGAAATATGGTTAGGCGATTTCAGCTGGATGAGTGGAAAGGTAGGAGAAATGACGAGGGCAATTCAGAGTACAACATAAATTAGGAAAACACTCAACTTTTACCCTACTAACATAAATTATGACAAGAATGAAGCGCTTCCAAGATGTTCTGGTAAGAGGTCACCATTGTGAACATTTCACTCTTGAGAAACCAGTGTGAATCATGTGGCTTATCTAACGTCTGAACAAAAGACAATAAACAGCTGCATTCAGAGCCAGTAATATAACGTAAAACTGGGTTTTCATGACCACAATGACCGTTTACACTGACTCGGCCCAGAAGTTTATCCTCATTATGCAAACACTCGAGCTCGGCGGTGTGAGAGCTATCAATGATTATGCCAGACCTCCATTCACCTGCATTATCTAATGAACACCAGGACGAACCATTGCATATTGTACAGCCAAGCCAAACATCTATTAAACACCTTTGTTAAATTTCCATTTTCTGCAGTGACCCATAAAGCTGATATGTCTGGATTGATTTTGAGATAACGAAACCCTTTTTCTCTCAGACTACGTACTGTCAGCATGATTTAAATGCACATGCACGGCTGAGATGTCTGCAGGGATTTATCACCATGAAGTTTACAAAGTGTTTCTTCTGTTTTTCTGTGAATAAGCCAAGTTCTCTAAAACAAAGACTTTAACTTTAATTCACATCACTGTTTATGTCAAACTCTTGCTGTGTGTTTAATCATAGTTTATGTCTTATTGTACCACTAGCTTACACTATTACCATAATCAAATAAATATATAGTTTTAGTTTTTGATATATAATAATAGGTAACACTTTACAATAAGTAATAATCAATTATCTAACATGAACTATTCTTACAGCATTTATTAATCTTTGTTAATGTTGGTTAATAAAAACAAAATAATTAATTAATGTTAATTAATGTTCACATATACAACTTTTGATCTAAAAAATGTATTAGTAAATGATGAGATTAACATGAATTAAGATTAATAAATGCTGTAGAAGTATTGATCATTGTTAGTTCATGTTAACTAATGGTAACAAATAAAACCTTATTGTAAAGTGTTACCTAATAATCTGTAAATAATAGAAGTAGGCAAAATACTAGTCCGAACCTCAAAACGTGAATCTTCAGAAAAGTACCATGATTGCTTTGATGGTGTGTTATGTGCACTATAGATTTGTGTTTTGTTTTTATTCATAGCTAGCAACTGAAGAAATCATAAACCAAAATATGCAGTTTCTCATAATAGACTTTGCTAAGAAAGTACCTGCCAAGAAAACACTGTAAATGTAAATGACACATATGCTGTTGACGTGTGAAGGACAGTGAAAGCTGCTGAAACAGTCGAGTTTATGTTGAGTAGACTTGGAGCTGATGAGTGTGGCTTGTTGGAGTTTAGTTTAAGAATTAAACACTGGAAATTAAACAGTGGAAAATAGCTTGGTTTTGAGTTTGCCAAAGCAGCGTTTCAGCTCTTGCTGAGAAAACAGAGATCCTCAGTGAATACCTTACGTCAATAAACCTTACTGCCTTCTCATTTAATGGATGTGTATTACAATGAATTATTGTTAATGCCTGTTCCCCTATGGGATATAACAACTGTTTAAAGGTAAAGTGTCCTTTTCTTCCATTGGTTGGACACACAGATAGTCCCGGCGCAAACTCACTATTTGTTTGAGTCAATGCCGCCATGTTGGGATGGTCAGGGTGCTCAAACAATGTTTGATAGTGCCATATTTATGTGTCAGCCAACAATATTATATATATATATATATATATATATATATATATATATACACACATACATACAGTACATCCAGAAAGAATTCACAGCGGTTCACTTTTTCCACATTTTGTTATGTTACAGCTTTATTCCAAAAGGGATTAAATTCATTATTTTCCTCAAAATTCTACAAACAATACCCCATAATGACAACATGAAAGAAGTTTATTTGAAATCTTTGCAAATTTATAAAACATAAAAAAAAAAAATACAAAAAAATAGCATGTACAAACCCGATTCCAAAAAAGTTGGGACACTGTACAAATTGTGAATAAAAAAGGAATGCAATGATGTGGAAGTTTCAAATTTCAATATTTTATTCAGAATACAACATAGATGACATATCAAATGTTTAAACTGAGAAAATGTATCATTTTAAGGGAAAAATAAGTTGATTTTAAATTTCATGGCATCAACACATCTCAAAAAAGTTGGGACAAGGCCATGTTTATCACTGTGTGGCATCCCCTCTTTTTATAACAGTCTGCAAACGTCTGGGGACTGAGGAGACAAGTTGCTCAAGTTTAGGAATAGGAATGTTGTCCCATTCTTGTCTAATACAGGCTTCTAGTTGCTCAACTGTCTTAGGTCTTCTTTGTCGCATCTTCCTCTTTATGATGCGCCAAATGTTTTCTATGGGTGAAAGATCTGGACTGCAGGCTGGCCATTTCAGTACCCGGATCCTTCTTCTACGCAGCCATGATGTTGTAATTGATGCAGTATGTGGTCTGGCTTTGTCATGTTGGAAAATGCAAGGTCTTCCCTGAAAGAGACGACGTCTGGATAGGAGCATATGTTGTTCTAGAACTTGGATATACCTTTCAGCATTGATGGTGCCTTTCCAGATGTGTAAGCTGCCCATGCTACATGCACTCATGCAACCCCATACCATCAGAGATGCAGGCTTCTGAACTGAGCGCTGATAACAACTTGGGTTGTCCTTGTCCTCTTTAGTCCGGATGACATGGCGTCCCAGTTTTCCAAAAAGAACTTCAAATTTTGATTCGTCTGACCACAGAACAGTTTTCCACTTTGCCACAGTCCATTTTAAATGAGACTTGGCCCAGAGAAAACGCCTGCGCTTCTGGATCATGTTTAGATATGGCTTTTTTTTTTTACCTATAGAGTTTTAGCCGGCAACGGCGAATGGCATGGTGGATTGTGTTCACCGACAATGTTTTCTGGATGTATTCCTGAGCCCATGTTGTGATTTCCATTACAGTAGCATTCCTGTATGTGATGCAGTGCCGTCTAAGGGCCCGAAGATCACGGGCATCCAGTATGGTTTTCCGGCCTTGACCCTTACGCACAGAGATTGTTCCAGATTCTCTGAATGTTTGGATGATATTATGCACTGTAGATGATGATAACTTCAAACTCTTTGCAATTTTTCTCTGAGAAACTCCTTTCTGATATTGCTCCACTATTTTTCGCCACAGCATTGGGGGAATTGGTGATCCTCTGCCCATCTTGACTTCTGAGAGACACTGCCATTCTGTGAGGCTCTTTTTATACCCAATCATGTTGCCAATTGACCTAATAAGTTGCAAATTGGTCCTCCAGCTGTTCCTTATATGTACATTTAACTTTTCCGGCCTCTTATTGCTACCTGTCCCAACTTTTTTGGAATGTGTAGCTCTCATGAAATCCAAAATGAGCCAATATTTGGCATGACATTTCAAAATGTCTCACTTTCAACATTTGATATGTTATCTATATTCTATTGTGATTAAAATATAAGTTTATGAGATTTGTAAATTACTGCATTCCTTTTTTATTCACAATTTGTACAGTGTCCCAACTTTTTTGGAATCAGGTTTGTACATAAGTATTCACTGCCTTTGCACAATACTTTGTTGAAGCATCTTTGGCACCAATTACAGCCTCAAGTCTTTTTGAGTATGATGCTACAAGCTTGGCACACCCATTTTCCTAGTCTCCCAGATCCTGCTGTTGAAAAACATACCCACAGCATGATGCTGCCACCACGCTTCACTGTAGGGATGGTATTGGCCAGGTGATGAGCGGTGCCTGGTTTCCTCCAGACATGACGCTTGCTATTCAGGCCAAAGAGTTCAATCTTTGTTTCATCAGACCAGAGAATTTTGTTTCTCATGGTCTGAGAGTCCTCCAGACGGGCTGTCATGTGCCTTTTACTGAGGAGTGGCTTCCGTCTGGCCACTCTACCATACAGGTCTGATTGGTGGAGTGCTGCAGAGATGGTTGTTCTTCTGGAAGGTTCTCCTCTCTCCACAGAGAAATGCTGGAGCTCTGTCAGAGTGACCATTGGGTTTTTAGTCACCTCCCTGACTAAGGCCCTTCTCCCCCTATCGCTCAGTTTGGCTGGGCAGCCCGCTCTAGGAAGAGTCCTGGTGGTTCCAAACTTCTTCCATTTATGTATGATGGAGGCCACTGTGCTCATTGGGACCTTCATTGCTGCAGAAATGTTTCTGTACCCTTCCCCAGATCTGTGCCTCGATACAATCCTGTCTCTGAGGTCTAAAGACAATTCCTTGGACTTCATGGCCTAGTTTGTGCTCTGACATGCACTGTTAACAGTGGGACCTTATATAGACAGGTGTGTGCCTTTCCAAATCATGTCCAATCAACTGAATTTACCATAGATGGACTCCAATCAAGTTGTAGAAACATCTCAAGGATGATCAGTGGAAACAGGATGCACCTGAGCTCAATTTTGAGTGTCATGGCAAAGGCTGTGAATACTAATGTACATGTGATTTTAAAAATTTGCAAAGATTTCAAACAAACTTCTTTCACGTTGTCATTATGGGGTATTGTTTGTAGAATTTTGAGGAAAATAATGAATTTAATTCCTTTTGGAATAAGGCTGTAACATAACAAAATGTGGAAAAATTGAAGTGCTGTGAATACTTTCCAGATGCATATATTCTGCTATTTATGCTAAATTTGGAAAATGTATGAAAGTTATGAAAGACATTTTGCAATTATGAAAACTGCAAAATTATATTATATTACTATATTATACTATATATTATGAAAAAAAATGTATTGCAGCATTGTGCAAAAGTTTTTTAACAGACTAAAGCAGCATTTTTGGTAACTTCCTTATTCTTTCTCCTTTACATTTATAGTCTTTTTTTTTTTCTTAGGGAGAGTATCTTTTTATAAATTGATTCTAAGATCCTGTATTTAAATACACCTCATGTATCTCATGGGTAGCTATAATTTATAATGTATATGTTTGATGGATCACTAACACTGTTTCTGGTTCAGCATGTTCACAGTCTTCCCTCTGGGCTATTTACATGACTGTGTGTGTTTGATCTGAAGCAGGCCCCCTCATGGTCATTAGCATTATTAGTGGCTGATAGAGATCATAGTAATAGGCCCATGAAAGCCAATGATCTCCTGCCAAATGCAGCAGTGAGCCAAGCGCAGGTTGGCCAAGAAACTATGACTGCTGTTATCTTTGGCTGCAGCCCGATCAAACTGTATTTGTCTTTTCAGACCAAGGGCTCCTCAAGCAGGACCAAAATCTGCAAGTTACAAAAAAAGTCTTATTACCAGGCAGTGTTTAGTAATTAAAATGTGTGTCTTGAAAGGCTCTGGCATGAGGGTCACTTTTCTAGGAATGCATCCAGTGGACTGCATTCATCCAAAGACACTCTTTTTTTTTTTTTTTGTCTGAGCATGTTCACACCTAAAGTGAAAATCAGTATTGTATGCAGAGCGGTTCCAGCTACATGATCAGTAAACATGTTTCATCTGTAGAATATAGTGTATATATACCTTCATATACTGTGTGTGTATATACAACACAATGCAATATCTAATTCAAAATATGTGTTAAAAACTAAAAATCAATATGGAAATTCCTTCATATTACCAAAGTACATTGCAAAGACAATAGAATATCACAAGACGCGTACTTGTATGGTTTTGAATGGGAGAAAGTGCAACGCGCAATATGCGGAATAAGTCCCGCCTTCTAAATAAGAGCCAGTCGCCGACTGGTAAAGTCATCGCATCACTGCAGCGGCCGTTAGAAGCTCCGGTTCCTATAGAAACAGTCTACGTGCACTTAGGACTGCACATCCGCATTAGCTTGATCCAGCATGAAAAATACAGTTTTTTGTCATGATTCGAGTGTTTAGAAAAAAAATTTATGAGACAGTTGTTGTCAGATTTCATTGGTGATTTCAAATATGAAATTTAATCGAAAGCTTGGCAAACAGCTTTGGAGAATTTGATGTTTCCCTATTCAAAGAGATAGGAGCTGCACTTGCATGCCTGAGAGCCATTTCAAAGATGGCCGCCGAGTGAAATGACTTGTCTTAAAGGAACACTCCACTTTTTTTGAAAATAGGCTAATTTTCCAACTCCCCTAGAGTTAAACAGTTGAGTTTTACCGTTTTCGAATCCATTCAGCCGATCTCCGGGTCTGGCGGTACCACTTTTAGCATAGCTTAGCATAGTTTATTGAATCTGATTAGACTGTTAGCATCTCGCTCAAAAATGACCAAAGAGTTTCAATATTTTTCCTATTTAAAACTTGCAGGCGCAATGATATTACGCAGCGTCTCTCACAAATGTCTCCATGGTTGCAAGGCACGCTCCCTGTGCAAGCAGAGGGTCTCAGGCGCTGCGTAATATCATTGCGCCTGCTGCACCTACGGCAGCAAAGTTCCTTGATCATTACGCTGGAATGAGAGTATAGTTCCTAGCCATATCGGCCTAAAAAATCGCAACTTTTCATTTTCCGTCGGTCTTAGTACACGATGTAACTACAGAAGAGTCAAGTTTTAAATAGGAAAAATATCGAAACTCTTTGGTCATTTTTGAGCGAGATGCTAACGGTCTAATCAGATTCAATGAACTATGCTAAGCTATGCTAAAAGTGGTATCTCCAGACCCGGAGATCGGCTGAATGGATTCGAAAACGGTAAAACTCAACTGTTTAACTCTAGGGGAGCTGGAAAATGAGCCTATTTTCAAAAAAAGTGGAGTGTTCCTTTAAAGGGACTTTGGTACATTGGGCCCTATTTTTACTGACTTTTAAAAACCAGAGAGGTACTATTCATAAAAAAAATCCACTCAAAGAAATTAAAAAAAAACAAAACATTCATCCGCCTGGAATAGTCTGACTGATAAAATAAGATGCATTTTGTACAAATAAAAAAATAATACTTTCTAATAACAAAGCCCTTTATATGAGCTATTTCTGCTTTGAATGCCTTGTCCCATAGTATTTAACGGTAAATTCACGGCAAATGATTTTTGCTGTCAAAATGTCAATTCAGACCATTTCTTTAACCCTTTAATCGTTCATAGGGTTTTCCATAATCCAAAATGCTGATGTTTAAAAACAGCAGAACGTTACCATGTTTACCACGCCACAAACACCTGAGTGGCTTGTTTTAACACTTGCCTGTGTTTGAGCTTGGCTGTCAGAATGCAAACACTACAAGGTTTGGTTGAATTGTATCTAGCACAGCAGCTCAACTCTTTGAGTCCCATGTGAAATGCATGTTTTCAATGCTTTGATTTACTGTGTTGTGACAGCAATGAATGCTGCCCTATCTTTTGAGGCTGGACACAAGACTATATGTTTATCTATATATGAGAATGGGGAACGTGATAACACTTCTTACAAACTCTGCTTTCCTATTGAAAATGACCCTTGACCCCCAGGGTACATCGTATTGCTAAATTATCTCATATACAGTCCATTTGGCACATTGAGCTTTGCATAAAAAGTCAAACCCTTGTGAGAAGAATGGCTAAATTAACAATTTCGCTGTGATGCAACTCATTGCTGTATTGCTGCAAACCGTGTCCTCTGGAATACCTTCACTTTCAGGACCATTACATTTATGCCTGTGACGGAGAGCGTTATTAAAAAGGAATAATATTACACTCACAGACAGTATTAGCAGATTTTGTCAGCCAAAGTAGGTTTCACAGTTCATAGGCTTTACCTCAAATATTTTTCCCTTTATGGATGACTTGGGTAAGAAAATCAACACGGCTCAACCAATGGCATGAGTTTAGGTTTGAATA
This sequence comes from Ctenopharyngodon idella, assembly GCF_019924925.1. Classification (NCBI taxonomy): domain Eukaryota; kingdom Metazoa; phylum Chordata; class Actinopteri; order Cypriniformes; family Xenocyprididae; genus Ctenopharyngodon; species Ctenopharyngodon idella. Next base: position 19,668,441 of record NC_067242.1, read on the forward strand.
CAGTTATTATTGCAGTTCTGTTTGGTGCCACTAGTAGCATAGAAACGACTTGAGGTGCGTTTCCTGAAAGGATCGTTAGCCAGCTATGGTCGCAAATTCTGTTGTTGTTACTAACATAGTTCAACGATTCGGTGATTCCAAAACCATCGTTTCTATGAACATTGCAAATTTGTGTGGTTGGAGCTACAGCTCTTGACTTATGGTAAGAAGCATTTTTTGAAACACATAAGCTGTGTCCCACTTCAGAGGCTGTATCCTTTGAAGGATACAGACTTCAAAGGCCACGCCTTCGAAATCCATGACGGTCGATCCAAGAATTGTTATATGGGACGTTCTAGCCTACAGAGGATTGCTCTTGTCACCTAGCAACTGTAACAGCTGCCATTGACAAGCAGCAGTAAGGCTTGTACTGGACTTTTTTGGAAAGTTGTATTCAACAGTCTAAAAACAAAACAGGGTTCACAACCTGTCTAAATATGTTCACCTTGGTCTATTTATGTACATGATAAAGAGTATAAATAAATCACATCTTAGTAAGATACAAGTTTGTTTGCTTGTTTTTTTTTTTTTGTTTAGATTCTTTTTTCTTTTTTTTTGTATCACTAGATCTTTGAGTAAGTTAATGTAATTCAGCATTTTCTCTCAAAAAAATCCTGTCATCACTGGCACGCAATAAATCTTTGGACAGGCTAGGCCGTGAAGGATCCACTTGTTCTATCCTTCATGGCCCAGGAAACAAAAGAAGGCATTTGTAATTCTAATTGGAGCAGCCTTCATTGCATGGCTGTGATGCAATCGGCCTTCGAATACAGCGTTCGAAGGATGCAGCCTCTGAATCGGGATGCAATCATAGTTTGTAGACTTGATCATGTTCTTGGACACATTAAAGCAAGTTATCATGCAGTATATACCTTCCCTATCTTTCATGCCATTTAAATATATAAAGGTTTCAATCTATATATTTTAGCATGTCAACAATCAGCAGCATTTTGAAGCATGTGTATGACTGCCTAAGGGAACCCCGGAGTATGACGTAAGAGGAAACACTGCATGTAAACGTGATTAAAAAAGGACTGGTTTTCTGTTTTTTTATGTAAATGAACTGCAATAATCTGACATTAATTTCAATCTTAAATAGATTACTTAGCATTAGTTATTACTTCACCACCTGCGCGTCACAATTACATTCAGTTTAGTCTGTCTTAGTTTAATTTTCAAAGACTTTTAGTTTGCTCATATTTTGTTATCTGTTTCCTGTGTTCCTGCGTTCCTTTGTTCCCGCCAGTCATTAGTCTCCTTGGTTACTCATTAATTAGATCCCACCAGATTCCATTTAGTTTTTTTTTATCCTGCCCCCTGTTTTAGTTCCTTCATTAGCCGCGTTTCCATTACCCTTTAAATTGTGCAAATTGAAATTGCGAATTGAAAATTCGCTCAATGGAAACACTTCAATTTCGCGAAAAATCCCTTATATCGCAAAAAAGTTTTTACATTCACATGAGGTGTTTTTTCAGGCAATTCGAAAAAGGAATATATTCGCAAAACTGCAATGGAAACTGTTTTTCTGCATTTACAGGTCATCTGACATATGTAAAAGTCAATCACTCTTTAAAGGGATAGTTCACCCAAAAATGAAAATTTGATGTTTATCTGCTTACCCCCAGGGCATCCAAGATGTAGGTGACTTTGTTTCTTCAGTAGAGCACAAATGATGATTTTTAACTCCAACCGTTGCGGTCTGTCAGTCGTATAATGCATGGCAATGGGAACTCCATCTATAAGAGTCGAAAAAAAACACGCACAGACAAAATTCAAATTAAACCCTGCGGCTCATGACGACACATTGATGTCCTAAGACACGAAACGATCAGTTTGTGTGAGAAACCGAACAGTATTTATATAATTTTTTACCTCTAATACACCACTATGTCCAACTGCCTTGAGCATCCGGTTGGTGAGGTCTGAAAACGCGCTCTGATGACGGAAGTGATCTCTTGCGTGTATATGTCAATGAGTGCGAGCGATCACTTCCGGCATCAGAGTGCATTCAGGCCTCACCAACCGGATGCAAACACCTCATGTGGCCACTCCCAAGGGGCTTTCCTTTATGTAAATGCTTGGATAACATGCCTATGTCTCTTTTGATTAAAAATAATGTCGAAAAAAAGATGTTTTAGTCGCATAACATTGGTTAATGGAAACAGCATCATTTCACAATAGTTTTTTTATCGATATTTAGAAAATTTTGCAAAAGTATTGCGCAAATCTATAATGGAAACTTGGCTACTGTCCGGTATTGTCGTATGTTACGCGCTGTCACGTTGCCTTCTCATCAGTGGATTACTTGTGTTTATTGTTTTTTTAAATAAATACTCTTTTGTTATTAGAACGTTTTTGGACTTTCTTCTTCATCCGTGGATTAGACTGTTACACGCGTGACATCATTAATGACAGTCCTATATTGTTTAACCAATGTGGTTGTAAAAATGGATGTGCAACTGTGTTACCAAGTGTTTTGGGAAGCAGTCACAGCTAGCTAGTTAATTTTTCCAGCGATGAATCGTACTATGGCAGTTAAGCAGTGAGTTACGTCATTATTTAGGAAATGCACCCCAGTGTTGTTACTGTTAACTAAAACTTTAAAAATGATTTTCGTTAATTGGAATAAAGCTGAAATGAAATAAAATATAAATATTAGATGAAAAACATAAACTTAAAAATCTGAAAGCATCAAATTTCAGCATCATTATTTTATCATTATTTTATTTTTTTCACAGAGATTAGTAAGTCTATTAGTAAAATCTGTTGACTTTAGCAATCTTTGTTTCATTATATGCCATCAGTGACTGTTCAAAAATGGCAAAAAGAACTTCTTGTGGTTTTGCCTCTCAAGTTTGCATGCCTGTAACTCAAGAAGTATTAAAGATATCTTAATATTATTTTAGATCTTTCCTTTTGGTATCTTTATTTTAAAGGCCCTCAATGGTTTAATCTCAGAGATGTGGACATGTTAATGTGGCTCCATGAGCAAATTGGTAAATTGTACACATTTTCAGTAGTCAAAAACCAAATGTGGGTCACTTTTCATACAGCTGATACATATTTTTCTTTTAAAGATTAATATCTGAAGAACAAATGTTAAAACTAGAAATGTATCTCATCAGATCAATTGCATAGAACATATCTGTCTGAGTGCCATAAATATTCTTTTTCTCAAGTTATCATGCTTGTTACTCTAAAAGTATTCAAGATATCTTAATATCCTTCTAGATTCTCATTCTTAATGAACTTTTCTTTTGGAATCTTTGTTTTTAAGGCCCTATACAGTTCAGTCCCATAGATATTGGAACCCCAATGTGAATCCATGTATAAATTGTTGAATTTTACCCATTTTCAGTGATCGAAAACCAAATGTGGTTCACTTTGCACACAGATGATACTTATTGCATTTAAAGAGGAATGTCTGAAGAATCAATCATTTTTAAACTAGAAATGTATATTTGTTCCCTCTATCAAAAGAATTGCATAAAACATAACTCTCTGAGTACCAAAACTTAAATAATGATTGTGTAATAAAGTTAAGAATCATGTAACCTGGTGAACCTAATGATCAAAGGTCCTGTCCCAAATGGTGCACATTATGTGAGCTCTCTATCTTCCAGAGTTGTAATGGCCCTTGTTTACACGTGTCTGTGAAGTCCACGAGGGTGTCCCATTTATCATTTTATGATTCTGAAAGGTGCTCAGGTGGGGGGGGGGGGGCTTGCAGTCACTATCTGCAGTTTTGCCAAGCTTGCACTTAGAGACTCTACAGAACATTACATTACCAAAGTGTGGACTCGAAGGATGACTACAAGGGCCTAGGGCACATTTAGGATGGGATCAAAAGGTTATTCTGTGAGGTCATGGCACAGGATGTAACAGAAAATAAAGCGTTTTTTTATTTACAAGAAATGAGTTGGACATTATAATGCAATACTTCTCCTATCTATTGTACAAGTCAACTACTTGTTCCCAGTTATTTAAAAAAAAAAAACAGTTCCTTTAGCCTTTGCATTCATTTAGATGTTGAATTCACATTTGCATGTTTAAGTATCTACTCAGGACTTGAGATGGCCTGAGCCGCTATAGATCAAAGCTGTTGGACACTGATGGTCTTGGCATATTTGTGTAGCAAACACATGAGTATTCACAGGCTGGTGAGAGGAGACACAGAGACCCAGCCAGAGCATGAGACCAGAAGCACTGGCTTGACTCAAAGCAGCCTCACAATACAGAGATTTGAGAAAAGAATGTCCATCATATCGGTCACATACTGGAGTCTCTCAAATAAGACAATAACTTCCAGTCAAATCCTCTAATCCAGTGGTTCTCAAACTTTTTTTTATCATCATCTTTTACATATATATATATATATATATATATATATATATATATATATATATATATGTATGTATGTAAAAGTCAGTAACGAAGACTTTTACATTGAAAAGACTGAATTGTTGCGAACACGGAACAAGACGCAACTGACAAATGCTTTGAGCGACTGTCAGTCACGGGAAAACCCCTTAAATGTTAAAAGGACAAGATAATACATCGGACATTTAAACAGATTTTTGTGTACACATATAAGTGTACATATATAAGATTTATGTGTTTAGTCACATGGCATTTATTGTCTAAAATTGAGTGAAAAAGATTTCAAGTAGGCCTATATGTGGTTATACACTTTTGTTTAAATGGGAAAAGATGTTTTATATGGTAATGGTTTCATTTTTGAAATTTCTAGACATTTAAAATATGTAGTATTTCATTGCTTGTGACAGTTTGGACCAAAGCTATCCACTTCCCAGCTCTAGTTATGTTAAGAATTTTTGCTCATGTCAACAAGAAAGGACAAAAGCCTGAATATCTACCAACAATAATGTGTGGTCCCAAATATTGGCTTTATATAACATGTAATTTTCACAGTAAAAAAAAAAAAAAAAAGAGCTGGTATTTTAAAACAATGAAGCGGGATCATACAATCCAAATTGAAGCAGTGCCTTTTTGCATTGGAGGCAACAAGTTCATTTCTGCACATTCAGAAAATTAATTAAGGTGTAAAATGAGCTGGTATGCTTAGCTTGGCAGAGACGATCTCAGTAAGTAGGCTTTACAGTGCACAGACCCAGCAGCGATGACTTGGCTTTCTGGTGTGCTTGTATTTATGCAGTGCTTGTTTAAACATTTGAGGAGCACATGTACAGATGGATGATTGCAGCAGGTTTCATCACGAAGTTACGATGTTCAAACTTGCAGGGGGGTCATTCTAACACTCATGTCAACAATCCAGGAACCAAGCAGCCCAATCAGTAAATACAATAAAACAGATGCTGAAAGACATTTCAGGAAGATGGGCTGTTTTCTGGGAATGCCTTTTGATGGGGGAAATTGTCTTTCTCCTTGAGCCTCAGGAGAACGTGTAATGACACCAAATGTGACTGAAAACATTTTTATTTTTACTTTGAAATGTTTCAGCGTCACTCACTATGGGGGACCATTATCATTTGATAAATTCGTAAATCAACTGAGAACTGGATAAATCAGTTTATTATAAACATGTGGAAGATTAAAAAAAAAAACAATTATTTGATTATCAAAAATAACCAATTAATAAAAAATGCTGTATTAAATTTAGCAAATTTAAAATATAATGCAGTTTTTTATTATTATATGAGCAATATCACACTCGTAGTAGCCGTGCGATATGGTTGTATATCAGCATGCTGTCATTACCTACAGCTGAATCACAGCCGTGCTGATATACAACCATATCGCACGGCTATGAATGTGATATTGCGTTTATACAACAGTTCGACGGCACAAGTGTGTAAATAAATAAGAACAACAACGGATTGTCTTTAAAATCTGTCCTTTGTGAGGAACTACTTCCTTTCGCTATTCAAATCTGAAGTTGACAGTTTAACAGTTGAGCCCAGGCCTCCGTTACTAATTTTAAAACATCACTTTAGAACTAGTAACAAAGAAACGTTGAGTCACTACATGAGTGCTGAACGGTCGCTGAAGGCCTGGAGTTAGCATCTCCGAAAGCGTCTAAACAAAATAGGCGCTATGTTTACACATAAATCGGATATCTTAGGTATAAACAACTACTATATTCTTGCCTAAAAAACTCTTAAAACTATTCCGTTACAAAATAACAGTAGTACTTATAAAAATATGGTGAGTTTGCTCGTCCGCCATGACACTCGCTGTGAGAATGCTGACAGAGGAGTGATTCAAACGGTGAAACGGTTCCCGTGGCGATATCGGTAGAATATCACATGGCTGGAAAGACCTCTCAGCCAATCAGATTTGAGAACCAGAAAGAAATGTTGTATACATTTTATTATTATAATGTGATTACAGAGTGACTGATAATTGTATTTTTCATTTGCCTATTTTTTTTCTATTATATGTTGCCCTTTTATTGATTTCCCAATGAAATTGAAGAGGGTGGTGCTTAATCTGCTGCCATCAATCATTTCTCAGATGTTACTCTTATTAAAAATATAATTAAATAATCACATATTAAAAATGCAATACAGTTAAAATAATTGGTAACACTTTACAATTAGGTCTCATTTGTTAACATTAGTTAATGTATTAACTAGCATTAACTAACAATGAGCAATAGGCTACATTTGTTACAGTATTTTTTAATCTTTGTTAATGTTAGTTAATAAAAATGTTCATGTTCATGTTAGTTCACAGTGCATTAACTAATGATAACAAATACAACTTTTGATTTTAATAATGTATTAGTAAATGTTGAAATTAACACTGATTAATAAATGCTGTAGAAGTATTGTTCATTCTTAGTTCATGTTAACTAATGTAGTTAACTAATGTTAACTAATGAAACCTTATTGTAAAGTGTTACCAAATAATTATGTAATCACACATAAAAAAAAATGTAATTAAGAATATAATTAAATAATCATACATTAAAATATATACACATATAATACAATTAAAAATAATAATATAATTGCTTATTAAACGGTTAGTTCCTGTCCTTGATTCTGATTGGTCAATAATTGTGTTTTATTCACGATAAAACACGGCTATGATCGCTTCACCCAACAGTGAATTGTTTGTTCTCAATTGATATTGTTCATTGAAGCTTATTATTAGTATTATGTAGAAGAGTACTGTGAGAAAGAGATCAAGTGAGCGAGTTTGTTACCTGCATTCAGATTTAGCATTTTCCTTCAGGCCAGTCCTATGTTCATAATAAAAAATCTGTTTAAATGTCCGATGTATTATCTTGTCCTTTTAACATTTATGGGGTTTTCCCGTGACTGACAGTCGCTCAAAGCATTTGTCAGTTGCGTCTTGTTCCGTGTTCGCAACAATTCAGTCTTTTCAATGTAAAAGTCTTCGCTACTGACTAACACACTCATAAAAAGTCTTTGCCGCCATCTAATGGCGTAATAATGTAACTTCTGTTGTTGTTCACGGTCAGGGACTATTTTTTCTGGCGGAAGGAAGGCTTTTATTGAAAGTTTACTTCATGAAAGTTGCATTGATACATATTTTTGGCTTTAATATTTGTATTGTGTGGTAACCGTTTTAAAAAAACACGTAATGATAAAAGTCCGCTTCGCGTCATGCCTAACAACGCCCTTCAGCTGTGACTTATTCACGATACAGCACAGCCTCTCGTACCTTATTGCTTACTTAATTTTTTTTAAATACAATACATTGCAATTAAAAATATAATTATATAATCATGTATCAAAAACATTTAAATTAAAAAACATTTTTAATTTCTAAATTTAATATTGCATTTTTTATTTATCTGTTTTTATTGTTTTATTAATTGCTTTTTTCTATTGTTTTATTAATTCAGTTAATCTTTTTCTCCACATATTTACATTTATAATTGATTGCTCAAATTGATTAACTGATTTCTCAGCCGATTTACTGATTTATCAAATTATTGTGTGGCTCCCATGCGCCCCCATAACCAACTGCAGTATCTAGTGTGATTCCCCCCCCCCCCCACCCAAAAAAACAAAAAACAAAAAAAAAAACAGTTCCTCACAAACTCCGCCCTGCAGCCAATTCTAACAATTTCATTGGTCAAGTCAATCACAGTGCTGAATGCCTACACAATGCTACAACAAATGCTAAACCCTGACCCTACCCCACTCCCTAACCTTACCCAATGGAATTGGCTGCAGGGCGGGATTTGTGCTGAACTGGTTTTGGGGGAAAAATCATGCGGTTTACTTTAATGTTTATTGCACATTAGTGACGCTGCACCCACGTGTCGCAGGCACGCAGGCAGCCAGATTTATGAAAAAGGGATGTCTGTATGCAAGCCAAGTGGTGGCAAGGTCAATCAAATGACCTCAGTGTGATACTAATCACCCTTTGGTTTCGGTACATTTGCAAAACCGCTTGGGCAGAATGTCAGTGCAGTGGTTTGGCCAAAATACAAATTTCACAGTTTAGGTATGAAAGCTGTAACTTAAACACCTGACATCATATTCTGAGAATAGCAGTTAAGAAGGCCGTTGAACGGTGAGTCTATGGTAAGAACATCAAGCATATATTCATTTGCCAATGACAGACAACAGACAGAGCCACATGAAGCAATATTTCTAGGGATCTTGCGAAGCATTCAGGAGTGTATATCATGCGTGTCCATGGAAACTGGATTCTCTGCCCACTCCTAGCGTCTGTCTTTCTCCTGCACAACACTCAGGTCGCAAAGATGGACTGGCGAGAAAAAGCACCTTGGAAGTTTCCATCCACCCCACCCGTTAGGAGACCGGGATCTCTGCCACTCCACATTGAGCTGTGTGGGATGATATTTACCTTATACCCAAGGCCAAAATCCTCCCTTTCTCCTCCTCTGTTCGCTTTCATTTTATTACAGTCTGTCTGATCAGAGTTTTTCTCTCTTCAAGGGCAGGGCAAGCCTCGGCTCCTCCTTAAAGATAAGCAGGATAGATGTTTCAGACATTCCCTGCCAAAAAATATGCTTCAATTGGTCATTGACTGTCTAGGGAATTGAGGTGACCAAATATTAACCATATTCAGATTGTTTATCAGTCTGAAATGAATATAAATCGCACACATGGTCATTTCCACGAAAGTGATCTTTGCCGTTTTCAAGGGATTTAAATATAACCTGGTTTACCCCTATAAATTCAATAGTTCTTCAACATTATGGTTACTTAAAAGCAACTGTTGTGTGAGCAACACAATAGATCATACAAATTATGGTCAAACAAGTCAAGTGTGTTGTGACACTAAAGAAGTGGTGTTGGATTTCAATGTTTTCTTTTTGTTGAGATGAAACTAGTCTTAGAATATACACTAAAAATGGGAAATGGTTCAAACAAGCACACAACGTCAGCAAACGGGCACGCACAAAGCGTGGTGCTTATAAAATACTTGCTAAGACACTTTGTGTATCATAGAAGAGACTTTGCTTTTCCATATTCATTTGTTTTATGGCAGCCTAATGGGCCATATTGTAAATGTGAACTCTGTGTGAATCATCTAAATATATCTTACATTTGGCCAGAACACATTGATATGATGACATTTGCAATATTTATAAGATGGAACCACACCCGACACCGAGTGATTTGGATACAAATGGGTCTTACATTTTGGAAGATGGTAAGAACTTCAGCCAATTACTGAAACACAGCAACTGGCAACTAAAGGGCAAGATGTCAAGTCCAATCACATGAGAAATAGGATTGGGTGAGCTGCCTGATCAGTTGCTGAATACAATATTTCTGTAACTTTATCTCTCAGTCCAATCAGAGGTCGCTATAAATTCCTCTTTACTTTCATAGTCTTAATACTAAAATGGCAATACTGCCACCTCATGGTGACTTTGGTCCTACACAACATAGATCAATGGCACCAGACACAAGATGCAGACACTGCAAGATATTTAATAGAACAAGTGTGGGGAAAAAATATTTTAACCTTTATAGAACGGTTTAGTTTGCATTGAAATTAAGGTTATCTATCAAATGTTCAGCATTTTAGGCAGTTGTGGCCTAATGGTTAGAGATTCAGACTTGTAACCCGAAGGCTGTGGGTTTGAGTCTCAGTACCAGCAGGAAGTGTAAGTAGGGGGAGTGAATGAACAGCGCTCTCTTCAACTGAGGTGCCCTTGAGCAAGGCATCTAACCCCCGATCACTCCCTGGGCGCCGCATCAAAAAAGGCTGCCCACTGCTCTGGGTGTGTGTTCAATACTCACTACTGTGTGTGTGCACTTGAATGGGTGAAATGCAGAGCACAAATTCCAAGTATGGGACACCATACTTGGCTACACATCATGTCACTTTTACTATAGATCTGGTGTTTTCGATCTGGGGTCTGAGGACCACCAGGGGGCCGCAAGGGAGTGCTATATATATATATATATATATATGTACACCAATCAGGCATAACATTATGACCACTGACAGGTGAAGTGAATAACACTGATTACCTCTTCATCATGGCACCTGTTAGTGGGTGGGATATATTAGGCAGCATGTGATTTTGTCCTCAAAGTTGATGTGTTAAAAGCAGGAAAATTGGGCAAGCGTAAGGATTTGAGCGAGTTTGACAAGGGCCAAATTGTGATGGCTAGACGACTGGGTCAGAGCATCTCCAAAACTGCAGCTTTCGTAGGGAGTTCCCGGTCTGCAGTGATCAGTATCTATCAAAAGTGGTCCAAGGAAGAAACAGTGGTGAATCGGCGACAGGGTCATGGGTGGCCAAGGCTCATTGATGCACGTGGGGAGCGAAGGCTGGCCTGTGTGGTCCGATCCAACAGACGAGCTACTGTAGCTCCAATTGCTCAAGAAGTTAATGCTGGTTCTGATAGAAAGGTGTCAGAATACACAGTGAATCACAGTTTGTTGTGTATGGGGCTACATAGCCGCAGACCAGTCAGGGTGCCCATGCTGACCTCTGTCCACCACCGAAAGCGCCAACAGTGGGCACGTGAGCATCTGAATCACGTTTTCTTTTACATCACGTGGATGGCCAGGTGCGTGTGCGTCACTTACCTGGGAAACACATGCCATCCATGTGGATGTTACTTTGACACGTACCACCTACCTGAGCATTGTTGCAGAACGTGTACACCCTGTCATGGAAATGGTATTCCCTGGTGGCTGTGGCCTCTTTCAGTAGGATAATGCGCCCTGCCACAAAGCAAAAATGGTTCAGGAATGGTTTGAGGAGCACAACGAGTTTGAGGTGTTGACTTGACCTCCAAATTCCCCCGATCTCAATCCAATCGAGCATCTGTGGGATGTTCTGAACAAACAAGTCCGATCCATGGAAGCCCCACCTCGCAACTTACAGGACTTAAAGGATCTGCTGCTAACATCTTGGTGCCAGATACCACAGCACACCGTCAGGGGTCTAATGGAGTCCATGCCTCGATGGGTCAGGGCTGTTTTGGCAGCAAAAGGGGGAACAACACAATATTAGGAAGGTGGTTATGATCGGTGTAGATTTTATATATATATATATATATATATATGAGAGGAATACCTCTGTTTAGCTTCAACCTTCATGCAGTAGGCCTACTGATTAAAAATAAATAAATAAATAAAAAATTCTATAATTACTGTAAACCAGACACTTGCATAACTGAGAAATATGCTTTATTATATTTGTCTTTCCTGTGCAGAGAAATTACTGTTGCATATAGTATCATATATCCTTTGACTTATCAGGTGAAAAGCATGAATGAATGAAACGTACTAGTGCAGAACAGTTACAAACTCACATCCTAATAATATTCATGTTTTAATATAGGGATTATACAAACCTGATGCTAGGAAATCAGGGAATTTTTTTTCTTCTGTAATTGTGACCGAGACATTTAGACAGACATTTTAGCATAAAACACATACTGGCCATGATGGACTTGCAGCAAGAATTGAAGCCGTGTAAGTCAGTTTAATGAATATATCACTGGTTTCCAAACTGCTTTGCTTCATATTATGGAAGAAAAGTGCTTCTTGTGCAACAATCATCAAACTGTTACAGTATACATGAGCCAAATGTGACAATAAACATACACAGGTCAAGACAGAGCAATGTTGAATGAGTCCCAATAGACATCTCAAGATACAAGAAGTCTCTTTTTAAAATAATTGAAAGCCAGGTAAGTGGCACCCCCAATCAACCCGATCAATAAAGTGGCACCAACAAAGGCTGGAGCCTTTTTCTTTGCCACCCTGAATGCGGTGGGCAGCACAGCAGATATGAGGATGTTATTGACTTGTCCAAGCACTCTGCGGAAGGTTGGACGGTTCAGGACACGCTCATAATACGTCTCCAGGTTGACCCGGGTCCCATTTCCCCAATACCGACGTGACAGGCCCAGGAACTTAAGGCGATGAAGGGTGACAGCGAGGGAAACGTCAGCGATGCTGAAAAACTCGCCACAGAGCCAAGTCTGCTGACTGCCCTCTTCTAGAGAGAGAGATGAGAAGTTAAAAAAAGCTAAAAGAAATTAAAATCAACATGGAATCGAATTTCACGGTTAATTTTTTTCTAAATGCATCTTAATGAACTTATTGTGAACAATTCATCCATGCATTTTCATTTTCTAAATTTGTTTTGGACTTCTATATGGTGACATATGCCATACTTCTCCTATCATTTAGGCTGCATCCCAAAACTTAGGCAGCAAACTAAGCTTAGTGAAGAACGACATTTGATCAAAATAATTTAATTTTGAATAAAACCAGTTAATTTATTATGTCCCCACATCAAACACATTTTAGGTTACTTGACAAAACATTTTTCCAATGCTTTTACTGTGTTTAACAGAAGATTCTCCCACCCGGTGTCTCCTCAATCCTTCTCTGCAGCTCCGTCTCCACTTGATCCAGAACATTCTCTAGTTCATCCAGGAGTTTCTTCAGGTATTTCATGTTATCATGGTCAAACAATTTACTCTAAAGAGATTCACATAAATAGTATTTTATGACATTCAGCAATCGCTTACTTGGCATCGTAAGCAAGATTGTAATCTAAATTAGAAAGGGTAATCATATGAATAATTGAAACTGAACACTGCATGAATGTTTACTTACCTTCAGGCGTCTCTGTTTTGCAATATAAGCGTCTTTAAGATCAGGATTCTCTGCTGCTAGTTTCTTAAGCTCAGATTCTGTGTTTCCAATCTGTGCTATAAGACAGAAATCGCAGTTAATTCATAGTATACCCAAAAAGTGTATGTTCATATGAAGTTATTGCGACTTACTGCGAATGTGAGTGGTGGCGTAAGCTGGGATGTGGGAGTCTACAGTGATCTCTGGGTGGAGGATGCAGCCATGGGTGTACGCATCCATCTGCAGGGAGTCCAGCAGTTCTCTGTAATGCTGTACTCGATGATAATACGTGCTTCCCTCTTCTGGGATCAGCTTTGGCGTGTGCTCTGATTCAGAGAAACAAACAAAAACAAAAATTTAGCTGCAATCTACATGAGCTACTACCCTGCCATGATAAATATCTTTGACTCACCCTCCAAGGCCTCTCATGTTATCCAAAATTCTGCACAGGAGTGCTGAACTTAACATGGTGCATGCAAACATAAATGCAACCAACTGAAAAGAAGACAACAAATGCACTGAACACAGCAAAAACTGCTCAAACTTAAAACAAAAATAAACACTCAGTAGCAAAAAATTGCAGCTATTAAAGGGTTAGTTCACCCAAAAATGAAAATAATGTAATTAATTACTCACCCTCATGTCGTTCCACACCTGTAAGACCTTCATTCATCTTCAGAACACAAATTATGTGTGTATTTTTGATAAAATCAGATGGCTCAGTGAGGCCTCTATTGCCAGCAATGTCACTGAACCTCTCAAGATCCAGAAAGGTACTAAAGACATATTTAAAACAGTTCATGTGACTACAGTGGTTCAACCTTAATATTATAAAGTGACGAGAATAGTTTTTGTGCGCCAAAATAATGACTTTTCAACAATATCTAGTGATGTGCGATTTCAAAACACTGCTTCATAAAGCTTCGAAGCTTTTGTTTCGAATCAGTGGTTCAGAGCACCAGAGTCATGTGATTTCAGTAAAAAAGTCTTCATTTACACAATCCGAACCACTGATTCGAAACAAAAGATTCTTAAAGCTTCATGAAGCAGTGTTTTGAAATCGCCCATCACTATTTTTTTGGCACACAAAAACTATTCTCGTCGTTTTATAATATTAAGGTTGAACCACTGTACTCAAATGAACTGTTTTAAATATGTTTTTAGTACTTTTCTGGATCTTGAGAGGTTCAGTGACATTGCTGGCAATGGAGGCCTCACTGAGCCATCGGATTTCATCAAAAATATCTTAATTTGTGTTCTGAAGATGAACGAAGGTTTTACGGGTGTAGAACGACATGAGGGTGAGTAATAATAAATGACATAATTTTCATTTTTGGGTGAACTAACCCTTTAACACATTTAAATCAGCTGTTAATTTGTTTATTCTTACATTCATTAAACCCTCTGATGCATGAATTATTAAATCACTAAGAAAAAAGCTTAATGTTTCTTTTTACTTTAAAACAATAACAGAAACATTTTCAACAGTTTATTTTAATTTAATATTATATATATATATATATATATATATATATATATATATATATATATATATATATATATATACACACACACACACTGGTCAAAATGTTTGGAATCATTAAGATTTTTAATGTTTTTAAAAAAGAAGTCTCTTATGCTCACCAAGGCTGTATTTCTTTGATCAAAAATACAGTAAAACAGTAATAATGTGGAATATTACAATAACTTTTTTCAAATATTTTAAAATGTATTCCTGTGAGGAAATTATTTCTGAAGGATCATGTGACACTGAAGACTGGAGTGACTTACCTTTGCCATCACAGGAATAAATTACATTTTAAAATATATTCAAATAGAAAACTTTTAAATTGTAGTAATCTTTCATAATATTACTGTTTTTACTGTATTTTTGATCAAAGAAATGCAGCCTTGTTTCAAAAATTATAACTATTCCAAACTTTTGACCAGTAGTGTAGATACAATTCATATTATTTATTTTTTAATTATTATAAATAAATATATATATACATATATATATATATATATATATATATATATATATATATACACACACACACTTTAATTCATGCATTCTGGAATGTAAATACTGTTTTACACACAACATTAAGCCCTAATCCTAAGCGTTTACCATCGCAGAAGTTCTGCTCCAAATAGTCCATGATTTGTGTGGGATCACAGATGACACTGTCATTGTGAACCAGCACAGGAACCTCACCAGTGGGGTTCAGACGCATAAACCAGGGCTCATTGTGTTCACTCAGAGGCAGACTCACATCATACTCTTCACATTGAAGACCTTTCTCAGCTATTGCCAGTCTCACCTATGACAGAAACATAATGTTCATCTAACAAAAATATGCTTTGAAAATGTTATTTCTGAATGTTCTCTGAAAATTCTAAATGTCCAGTTTTTTTTAACGTTTTAAAGACGTTTTTTTTCTTGGTTATTCAAGAAAAACATGCCATTTTATCATTTTGCAAACATTGTGGAAACGTCACTTACTTTTGAATGTCCTTTCTTAAACAAGCAGTAACATTTAAAAAAAAAATGTTAGATGAAAGTCCAACTAATACATTTTAGAAAGAAAAAAAAAGCATCTATGAATGAAATTTAAATAATGTTTTTGTCCTAACGTTTTGAGAACATTCCAGATAACACTGAATGAATGTTCTACTAACTTTACTGGAACCATGTTTGTTCATAACTTCAGGAGAACCTTGCCAGAACGTTCACTATTAGCTAGGAGGCCATTCTCTGGTTTTACAATTTTACAATATAGTTGTGATTCAGGCATCTAATATTTATCTGTCAGTTATGATTCCAGTAATTCTACATAGCCTACACACTTGCATCATCTTGCATCATTAATAATGTATAATCTATGAATAATTAACATGCATGCTGTCAATCAGCAATTGTTTAATTGAGACAGCCATATGAATAGAGGAATAATCCAAACAAGGCCAAAGTATGTGAATATCACAATCAAAACAACAGACTGCATCCACCCTGATGCTGCCTCCGACAGTAATGTTGAATTATGGGATCGCTTACCTTCTGAGAACTGAATGACTGAGTCCAGTGGTACAATATCAGTTTGGACTCTTTGTTTTTTGTGCTCTCGACAACCTCACCGCTGTCATGTGTATCCTTCTTAATAAGGATTTCCTTCTCATCCTGAGATTCACCGATGTTTTCCTCCGCCATTTTATCAGTCAATGGCTGTGTCTCAAAACCTAGTTAAATACGACGGTATGTTTCTGTATCCTACGCGCGTGCAGCATTTTTGACCATAAGTACACGCTTGCAGCGTTAATGGCCATAAGAGGCGCGTACCCGCGTATTCTTCTGCACCTTGAACCTGCTTGCGCGAGACTATGGTGCCCACAAATGATGTCTAGGTAGGCAACTCAATAGGTTTTAAGACACGGCCAGTGTGTTGAACAGTGCAGCCTCCAGTGGTGGTACCCAACTTCTTAAAGGACACTCATCCACATTCATAATAATGAAATAAATACATATTAGGGTTTTTTTTTTTCTATTTAAATTATAAAATTTAAATTATAGTGCTCTCAAATAAAAGTAGCGAACAGCTTTATTTAACAGTGAATATTTATAATGTATGAATTGTCATAGGAGTGCACTTTTTAAATGAACCAGCAGATGTCTCTGTAGACTGTTCTTCTCTATCAAATTACTTTAAGCCGTTTATTACAAACTGTTATAAACTGTTGAGAATGTTGACATTTTTTTCTGTTGAGAAGTTTTTTTTTTCTTCATAATTTATGATTTGCAACTAATAGAAATATAATCTATTTCATACAAAAAAATGAATGGGGTTCAAGATTTAAGTAACAAAACAGGTACCAAACCTGAAAAAAAAAAAAAAAGTCATGTATTTACAATGTTTTTCTTGCATATAATATCAATATTAAGTATGTTGTGGTCTTCAAGCCCCAATGTCCATGACAATATTCCAAATCTATGAATATAATTAATCACAATTAGTTTTGATTCCAGACATTTCAAGAACTTTATGTTTGAAAACAACAGTAGTTAAGGAGACAAATTAAAATGAGAACAAAATAATGCAACATGACGTTATGTTGTACCTCGTAGTGTTTTAATTAAGTTAGATTATTGTAATTTATTTTAAAGAATTTAAAATCATCTTTGGAAGTATGCTGAGGCCCCCTAGTGGCTCCTGGGCTCCTGGCTGAGAACCACTGCCTCAAGGCATAATTTTGATATAAAGGGAAAATAGAATTACAAAAATAAAGAACATTCTAGTAAGAATACAGTTTTTAGTTTGTTCCAGAAGGTTTAAGTATAATTGCAATCGGTAAATTCTCTGTAGTAGCCTATAGGCTATTGTAAGATACTTCTTTTCATTTTCAATGCTTTATTTTTACCAAATAAAGAAGACCAAAACATATCTGAAGGAAAAGAGTCAAAATAAAGAACACTTGGAACCATGCGCCCACTCAGTGAGGGTGAAGTGGGCGTGGCCGCTGTGATGACGCGGGAGGATTGGCAGCGTCTTTCGCTTCTGAGCCGCGGTCCGTTGTGTCTGCTCTGCGCAGCGCCTGCGAGCGGAGGGAGTCGGTGAAACGCAGCGGCGGTTCCAGCGTGTGCGGCTTCGGTAATGATGCACTAAACCTGCCTCCTCATTCATACTCTCACAACCCAACCAACAACATCTCCATTGTGATTAATTCTCCCAAGTTTCATCGTTGCTGCTGTACACGGCTGGGGAAAAAAAGGTTTAATGAAAGAAAAAGACGAGAAGAAGCGCACGGCAACGTTACGACTGTTTTTATTTTCATCCCATTCTGAATGACGGGCGGACGGTTCGACTTCGACGATGGAGGCACTTTCTGTGGCGGATGGGAGGACGGGAAAGCCCACGGACACGGCATCTGCACGGGACCCAAGGGTCAAGGCGAGTACGCCGGGTCCTGGTCCCACGGTTTTGAGATAGTCGGGGTCTACACCTGGCCCAGCGGGAATACATACCAGGGCTACTGGTCGCAAGGCAAACGCCACGGGCTTGGTGTTGAGACCAAGGGGAAATGGCTTTATCGTGGGGAGTGGAGTCACGGGTTCAAGGGTCGCTATGGAGTTCGGCAGAGCACCGATACACCTGCTAGATACGATGGGACGTGGAGTAATGGACTACAGGATGGCTATGGAGTCGAAACCTATGGGGATGGTGGTAAGTGCCACTGCTGTTTACAAATGTCATCTGTATGTTTAGGGATGCGAATCGTAAGCAATTAAACGATCACGGTTCCTTTCTTTAATGTCAAATTAATGATTCTTTTAGTACTTTTGAGGAAGAAGCGTTTGAAAAAAAAAAAACATTTTTTTTGATTTACTGCTCTCAGCAGCTTGTTGTCAAATGATTACAGATAAAACAAATCAGGCATCAGTTTTATTCTGTAAAAAGAAAATACAAATGCTTGTCTTAACTGTATATTATAATAGTAGGCCTAAACAAACCAAAAATATAACCTATTTCGTTCATTCATTCATTAATTCATTCATTCATACAGCAAAACTCATGTCTTTGACTACAATTTGTCATATGAACAGCAAGTCAGTAACGCTGATTTAAGCCTCACGAGCCATAAGTGCAACATAACACTGTAACAGCTGTTGCTTTTTTTCGATTCGGACAAGACGAAAGTAATAACTTGCGGTTCAGTAAGTGAGTCAGATTAATTCAGAAACCTCTCCGACTGATCCATAATCGTTTTTGATTCACTAAAAAGAACCGGCTCATAAGAATGATTTGTTCGGGAGTCTTGAATGTTTTTGATTCACTTAAGCGAATCGGATCATACGAGTCATTCGTTTGAAAATCGGACACACACTGGTCTCACTGTGTTTTTTTATTAATAAGATTGTTTTTTAAAAATAAGATAAAATAATAAAATAAATGTGTGTGTGTGTGTGTGTGATATATATATATATATATATATATATATATATATATATATGTATATATAAATATATATATATATGTACATTGATAGTCTTTGAATAGATTGATTATATATTATCATATTATCATCAGTATATCATTCGCTCAGGAATCGTGCACACACTGGTCTAGATATGTTTTTGCTCACTGATAAGAACCGGCTCATAAGAATCATTTGTTCGGGAATCAGACTGCACTGGCCGATGTATGTTTCCTGCTGTAGATTCAGTAAAGGTCTTTACACTAAATATTAGGATGCAATTCCATAAGAGTGTAATTTTAAGAAATTTAATTTAAATAGAATGGCATGAAAAAGTACCGATTCAAGATTCCTAACTCTATTTATGTTTTGGCCAACTGTCAGGTCACAGGTCATTGCCATTGGGTGTAAATAAAACCCAATGCTTTCAAAGTACACTAAACCAAAGCTGGTGACCTGGAGGATGAATATACATAAATGCACAACATATAGTACTTTGCACATGACATAATTTAAGCAAGAATGTATATTAAACTCATGCATTTCATGGCATCGCAATGTGACATCTAACATTTACCTAATGCTTTGCATTTTTGAGGCACATTAGTTTCCAAATGTCCATGCTGATATTGCGTGTAAATTGTGTCAGTGATTTTAGATTAGGGAAGCTCTGATGAACATAAAACATAATTGTCATGCAACTAACATTAATTGATACTTGATAGGCTAATGTGCCTAAAATGCATGCTTTTTTATCATTAAGATTATCATTGAGACTACAATTATAAATACGTTTCAAACCAACTTTACCAGGGGATGGAACTTCCTGTGCTGTTCATTTACTTGATCTACACGAGTTTAACATTATTTTGTGTTTCATAAGGCACTTATCAAGGCCAGTGGATGGGGGGCATGAGGCATGGCTACGGTGTGCGACAGAGCGTGCCTTATGGAATTGCCACCATTATACGCTCTCCGCTTCGCACCTCCCTGGCCTCTCTAAGGAGTGTGCAAAGCAATGGCGCCGTTCTGCAGGATACGGTACCCGACACGCCAGTTGGAAGCCGTGGTGGGTTCGTGCTGAATTTTCACAGCGACACAGAAGTCGTCACCGGGAAGAAGAAGGGCCTGTTCCGCCGCGGGTCCCTCTTCGGCAGCCTCCGCCAGCTAAGGAAATCTGACTCCAAAACGTCCATCTCTAGCAAACGGAGCTCTGCACGTAGTGACGCCACCATGAGCCGCATCAGCTCCAGCGACGCCAACTCCACCATCAGCTATGGAGACGGAGAGGTGCCCGAAGAGTACACCCCCATGGAGGACCATGTGGATGCCACCACCACCGAGTCCTACATGGGCGAGTGGAAGAATGACAAGCGCAATGGGTTTGGAGTCAGTGAGAGATCCAATGGGCTGAAGTATGAAGGGGAATGGATGAACAACAAGAGGCATGGATATGGATGCACAATATTCCCAGATGGAACCAAAGAGGAGGGGAAGTATAAAAATAACGTGTTGGTGCGTGGGATAAGGAAGCAGCTTATTCCTCTTAAAAACCATAAAACTAAAGAAAAAGCGGACAGGGCCGTGGAGGGGGCTCGAAGGGCGGCAGCTATCGCCAGGACAAAAGTGGAAATAGCAGTTTCAAGGTAGGGCTCCTTCTTTGCTAATAATCTCCTCTTTAGGGCAAAAAATGAAAATTGTCATAATTTATTAACCCTCATTTTGTTTTAAACTTGTATGAGTTTCTTTCTTCAGTGGAATGCGAAAGGAGATATGTTGAAGAATGTCCTGGCCACTTTTTTATGTAATGAAAATGGATGGGAATCTGTGCTGTTGAGCTCCAAAATGACAACAAAGTAACAAAATGACATGTCTTCTGAAGCCATACAATAGTTTTGTGTGGAAAAAAACAGACCTTAATATAAAGGGGTCCTTGATTATGATTTTACTTTTTTTAACTTTAGTTAGTGTGTAATGTTGCTGTTTGAGCATAAACATCATCTTCTCGGGTTGGTGACATCACAAACCACAAAATTTACATAAACCCTGCCCCACGGGAACACGCAACAAAAGGGGTGAGGCCATGTTGGGCTGCTTTAGAGAAGAGGAAGAGTTGTAGAGTGTTGTTACCATGCCGTCATTTTACGCCGGACTGCTTCACAAACGAGGGTCAATTCAAAGCTGGATTTGCACAATAGATTAACATGATGGCACATGCTAGTAGATGATTTGAATCAACTCCACAGCAACTACATAAATTTATCCACTAACCGTTCATAATCGTCCAGATGCATTCTAAAACTTCTTCCTGAATCTCTCCATCAGTGTCTGACTCCGGTTTAAAGGAACACTCCACTTTTTTTGAAAATAGGCTCATTTTCCAACTCCCCTAGAGTTAAACAGTTGAGTTTTACCGTTTTCGAATCCATTCAGCCGATCTCCGGGTCTGGCGGTACCACTTTTAGCATAGCTTAGCATAGTTCAATGAATCTGATTAGACCGTTAGCATCTTGTTAAAAAATGACCAAAGAGTTTCAATATTTTTCCTACTTAAAACTTGACTCTTCTGTAGTTACATTGTGTATGATATTACGCAGCGTCTCTCACAAATGTCTCCATGGTTGTAAGGCACGCTCCCTGTGCAAGCAGGGGGTCACAGGCGCTGCGTAATATCATTGCGCCTGCTGCAGCCATGGTACAGCAGCAAAGTTCCTTGATCATTACGCCGGAATGAGAGTATAGTTCCTAGCCATATCGGCCTAGAAAATCACAACTTTTCATTTTCCGTCGGTCTTAGTACACGATGTAACTACAGAAGAGTCAAGTTTTAAATAGGAAAAATATTGAAACTCTTTGGTAAATTTTTAACGAGATGCTAACGGTCTAATCAGATTCAATGAACTATGCTAAGCTATGTTAAAGTGGTACCGCCAGACGGAGATCGGCTGAATGGATTCGAAAACGGTAAAACTCAACTGTTTAACTCTAGGGGAGTCGGAAAATGAGCCTATTTTCCAAAAAAGTGGAGTGTTCCTTTAAACAATGTAAGGCTGAACCGTTACTGACAATCGTCATTTTGGCTGCGTGAGATTCTCCAGCTTTGTTGTTGTTGAGCAACTGAAGCGCGAGCTGTTAAAGCTCCACCCAAATATATATATATATATACACACACACATGAAACACTAAAACTGAAATAGAAATATTAAAAAATAAAATTAATAAAAATGACTAAAGCACATAAAATTACTAAAACTTAAAATAAATAAAATAAAACTAAAATGAAAACTAATATAAAAAAGCCTATTCAAAATATTAATAAATACTAAAATAGTCTAAAAATAATATTAATAAAATAATATAATAAAAATAAAATGATGACATCACAAACCACAATATTTACATATACCCTGCCCCACGGGAACACGCAACAAAGGGGGTGAGGCCATGTTTGACTGCTTTAGAGAAGAGGAAGAGTTGTTGTAAAATAAAAAAGTGTTGTTGCCATGCCATTTTTTGGCGGACTGCTTCAGAAACGAGGGGTCAATTCAATTCTGAAGTTTTCTTCAGAACAGAAAACTATCGGCCAAATTTTGGTCTGTTAGTCACAAAAAGCTAGGCTATATGGCTTTAAAAGAAATGGTATAGCACATGAGTCGTATGGACTACTTTCCTAATAGATTAATGGTGCGTTTTTGTCATTTTGAAGCTCAACATCTCGGATCCGTTTACTGTCATTATACGGCCAGTACATTCTTCTCTTTTGTAAGAAAGTCAAATGTTTTTAAAATGGCACGAGGGTGAGCAAATGATGACAGACATTATAACAAGAATACATGACTTGACTATCACAACTGTAGAGACATCAAGAATTATTAATATATCATGTTGTGCAATCATGACAGGTTGATTTAACTGTTGTGATCAAGCGCACCAGCCACGTCTAGGCTTCTGTAACATTCCCAAGATTGTTACTGCTTGTACTGTTAAGCTGTGATGTCTGCATGGTTCAGACATGTGGCAAATGGGGCAGCTATTTAGATGTTATTCATTAATTAAATGTCATAGACCTATTTTTAGATGTTGCTTCACAGTCACCCCAACAATGTTCAGCAAAGCTCAGGTGTTTTTAACAGATCTCTTTTGTTCGATCTTCTTTAGGAGGTCTGAATTTTACAAGCAACCTTTTTGAGGATTGGTGTCTATTATTTGTCCAAACGCACAGGGAGCAGTTATGGGGTCATGCTTCTCATGTACACTATTATGATGTCTGTTCCCTTGCCAAGAGCCATACTAGACAGACATTTTAATGGATGTGTTGTGTAAACTACTTATTCAAGGCAAACAAATTCATAGCATCCCAAACAGTTCTTGGGGAACTCACATGCTCATGTTACGTCCATTAACCACCCGAACAGATGCTTTGTCAAATATCTTCAATCAAACATCTTCAATAGACCAAATTCCAGTATAAGTTATGTATGAATTTATACACAGTCACACATGGTATGAGCATAACCAGTGGATTAGAGAGGTTACTTGCAGCCACGTTCCATTAGTGTGTCAATGAAGGATTATCCAAGTCGGTGATTCTTACACAAACAAACATTAGAGTATTTTAATATAGTGAAAGCTGTCCTTATGTGCTCCCACTCTAATGTTGAAGCCACTGGATGAGCGAGGGTCTTGGTTTACAAATTAGTGGGCTTGCACTACAAAAAAATGACTTCTTAATGGGTTTTAAAGAGATAGTTCACCCAAAAATGAAAATTCTGACATCATTTACTCACCCTCAAGTTGTTCCAAACCTGTTTGAATTTCTTTCTTCTGCTAAACACAAAAGATATTTTGAAGAATATGGGTAACCAAACAGTTGATGGGCCCTATTGACTTGCATAGTATGGAAAAAAAAAATTTACGCAGTTGACGCAGTGCAGCGCTTCCATGTTTACATCCGTATGCCGGCTCTACGTGACGCGTGTTCTGCATACGGTCGTCCCCTGGAAGCTACTTATTTGAATTTATGTAAGCAATAAGGTACTCGAGGCTGTGCTTCGCGTCATGCCTAACAACGCCCTTCAGCCATGACTTATTCACGATACAGCACTAGCCTTGAGTACCTTATTGCTTTTATAAAACGGTTACCACACAATACAAATATTAATGCCAAAAATACATATCAATGCAGCTTTCATGAAGTAAAGTTTCACTAAAAGCCTTCCGCCGGAAAAAATAGTCCCTGACCTTGGACAGCAACAGAAGTTACATTATTATGCCATTAGATGGCGGCAAAGACTGTCTTTATGAGTGTGTCAGTCAGTAGCGAAGACTTTTACATTGAAAAGACTGAATTGTTGTGAACACGGAACAAGACGCAACTGACAAATGCTTTGACTAGCGCTGTCAGTCACGGGAAAACCCCTTAACTGTTAAAAGGAAAAGATAATACATCGGGCATTTAAACAGATTTTTTATTATGAACATAGGACTGAGGACTCTTTCTCACAACACTCTTCTACATAATACAGTAAGCTTCACTGAACAATATCAATTGAGAACATACAGTTTACGTTGCTAAGAGTGGTTGCTAAGGGTGTTGTGTAGTGATACACAGAACCGTTGGGTGAAGCGGTCATAGCCGTGTTTTATTATAAATAAAACACAGCTATTGACCAATCAAAATCAAGGACAGGAACTAACCGTTTTATAAAAAGTTTTAAATATGGATATTTTTCTTACAAAAACGCATCGCTTTGCTTCAGAAGGCCTTTATTAACCCACTGGAGTCGTATGGATTACTTTTTTTTTTATGGATGGATGCATTATTTTTTACTTCAAAACACGGCCCCCCCATTCACAACCATTATAAACCTTGGAGGGCTAAGGATATTTTTAAATATATCTCCGATTGTGTTCGTCTGAAAGAAGAAAGCCATATACACCTAGGATGGCTTGAGGGTGAGTAAATCATGGAATAATTTTAATTTTTGGGTGAACTATCCCTTTAACCCCTACCCACTAACATAGGTGTAACGAATAAAAGCGCACTTTTCAGCCCAAACCTTTTTTTATGGGTTAAGACCACCGATATTAGTAAATGATTGTTGGTATGTGTAAATGAGCACGTCTGCCTCATGTATGTGCTCCGGCTGCCTCATGACTCTGACGTTCTGACCTCATGTTAGTGATCAGCCAATCAATAAATAAATAACATGACGCAGAATATAGGCAACACTTGTGCTGCCAGTGTTCAAAGAGGTCAAATAGGTTAACAGTTGGTTTGAGTGCCACTTTCAGGCTATTTACAGATTCTGTGTTTATTTTAACATGGAATAAGCTACATAGCACATACTGGGCACCATTAGCGAAGTAGTATCTGGCATTTGTCCCTCTCATGAGTGGCCTGTGTTCTGTGGTTACCTCTCCCTCAGCGAGCAGTGGGTCAGGGTTACAGGGCTTACGCTCCTGGGTCAGTATCAGTGCTATGAAATTAAAGTAAAGCCATTTTACTATGCATTACTTGCATTCAGTTACAGCTGAGCTAGAGTTTGCTTGCAGGCTAAGGGTTACGATCTTGGCTGGCTAGTAATGCTTTAAAGATTGATACAGTAATACTGCTCCATATCTTCACTCCACCCTAGAGTGTATTCTCTTCAAAGGGTCGTAAATATAATCCCCCCCCCTCCCTTTCCTTAAGGGCAGGGCTATTGCTGTGGTCAACAGAATCTGCTGTTTTTGGAGTTAGTGTGAAAGGTTAACTTGCGTACTTGGCCTCAATGTGAAAGGAAACGTGATAGATTCAGTGTCAGGGCAACTACCGAACATAACAGGTTCACTTTAGGATAAGACACAGTGTTAGTCAGGAAAATTGTTGACGATTTGGTTGGTTGTACATGTTGGGAGGGTTAGCTCTAACTTTGTTTGGACCTACAATTAGGTTTAATCAATCTCTTACGGACAAATGAATAGCATTTCCTTATTATTACTCTTTAAAAAAGTGACACATCAAGAGCTTAAAAAAAAAGAAAGAAAATCCACTGATACTCTAATTAGTAATAATCAGAGACAAATTGAAATGATTGTAATGGCATGGCCAGGTCACATTTCACCATAGAATCAAAAAAAAAAAAAGGAAAAAAAAGTTACATTTACATACACATGAAGAAAATAAAGCCTGTTTTTGGGATCATAAATGGGTCAATGACAATTGAGCAATTCCTCTGCAATTTTGCATTAGATTTTTAAATAATTCACATTATTCTCAATTGTCTTTTTTTTTTTCATCAACTTTTTTTTTTTTTTTTTTTAAGTTTTTTTTTATTCAAATTTTAAAGGTGGTACAGAACATGCAACCATAATCAATAAATACTAGGGGTGTAACGATACCCTCATGTCACGATTTTATACATACAGTCAAACCGAAATTTATTCAGACACCTTGAACATTTCATTCATTAATACAGTTTATTCACTGTAGTTTAAAAAAAAAATGGTAATAAAATATGACAAGATCTCAGAGTTAAACTGTGTCAGAAATAATTTATCTTAATTTAAATAATTTATCTAATTTGTCAGATAACACTTAAGCAAAACATGGTCAGGTCAAAGTGTCTGAATAATTTTTGGTTCCAAATGTTTATCAATTTTACTAGTAGTCCACTGTATGAAGAATTTTTGGGTATAATATGTCACAGTTTATTTTATTTTGCTATCTTCACTTACATAAATGAACTATAGTGTGCTGCACCCACTAGTAAAAATATATAAAAAATATCAAAAATGTCTGAATAATTTTTGGTTTGACTGTATCACGATACTAAACACACGATACGATATTATTGCGATACACCAAGACATAAGGTACAAGGTTAACAAAAAAATGTACTGTTGATTAAAATGCTACATTTGGTATTACATAGGGGGTGGAAATGAATAGTCTTTGACTTGGTGCTGGTAACCCAATGCACAGGACAATGGTGACACCAGAATAAAAATATTCATTCTGAAACTGAAAATACAGAATTATTTTAGACGAGTATGCTTACACTCTGTCACTGAGATATATTTAAAATAATGTAGGCCACTTTTTACTGGTAACATAAGACATTTGGCATTATCAGGACCCACAAATATTCCCCCATTGCATTATTATACATTATATTCAACATAGTAGTTTAATGTAGTAATGTCACTGAAATGAGTTTGAATTTTTCTCACACAGTAATCTTCATTTTGGGTGAACTATACACAATAAATATTGTCAGTATCCACGACACATATTGTTGCATTTTTGTATTGCAATGTATTGTGACATGATATATAGTTACACCCCTAATAAATACATATTTATTAAATTTAAATAATGTCTTTTATCACTTTATGATTATGAGAATTGGGGTGAAAATTCATGAAAATAAAGTACTTTTTTTTTTTTTTTTAAATCTTAAAGGTGCAAAAATAAGTTTAGTTTCCCAATTTCTTATTTTTTCTTTAGGTTTTTCAGATGAAATATGACCCTAAGAACGATTTGAAACCCGTGGGTGTTACATTAAGGCATGGGTATTTATTAATTCTCAATAAGTTGAGCATGAACATATAAATTGACAGACATTTCTAAATGTGGTATGTATATGCGCAAACCCCACCTCCCCCCATTTATAATGACCGCCTTGCCCCTGGTTATGCTAGTGATTATGAATGAGAGAATGAGAGAGGTAAAAGAGCCCTTCAATTTTTCCTCCCACCTTTTCTCACCCTCTTCACACTCAGCTCCAGTTGATATTAGTCATTCACCATAAAAAGAAGGGAGTATAGGAGCATTTAATTGTTCAGTCAACCTACAGCCCTGTGATTTCTCTCTCTCTCTCTCTCTCTCTCTCTCTCTCTCTCTCTCTCTCTCTCTCTCTCTCTCTCTCTCTCTCTCATGCTCTCTGGTGTGTCAGCAGCACAGAACTCTGGCTGACTAAATAAGGCAAGGATGGAGTCAACTTATCAGCTCTGGACAGAAATACATAAGCCAGTAACAGTTGATACAGTAGCCCATCACTGCTTGGCTGTCATCTGCCCTACGTGCCAATAGAGTTCACAAATGCTTATCGTCAATCGCAACAATGACTTCATCTGCATTTGTCCCTTACTCGCATGCAAGAACACAGATATAAACACGCTGACACACACACACTATGAGCCAGTTAGTTAGGAAAGGACATAGCAAAGAATAACAGTAATTATAACATAAAATGCTGGATGTAGGTTATTCCAATCAAATAAGAAATAGAAAGCTGCATTTACTTGATCAAAAATGCAGTAAAACAGTACTATTGTGATATATTATTACAATTATAAATACCTGTTTTCTGTTTGAATACATTTTAAAATGTAATTTGTAATTCAGCATCATTACTCCAGTCTTTAGTGTCACATGAACCTTCAGAAATCATTCTAATATGCTGATTTGGTGCTCAAGAAACATATTATTATCAATGTTGAAAACAGTTACTGATCTCAAACTTTTGAACGGTAATGTATTTAACATAAAAATAATCTAAATGTGTATTATAAATAAATAAATATTAAAAGGCTAAGAAATTATAGTTTGCATGAGCCAATGTTCCAACAGTTGAATATAATATATAATTAGATGATTAATTTTAGGGTGTGCTTTCAGAGAAGGCACAGGCCCAACTTTAAAAAGCACACTGTGTTTTACAACATGTGAAAACATCCACTTACAGGAAAGAACAGACTCTGATTGGTTGAAGAAGCTGTCCGTTACCTGATTCGTCCAGTCCCTGTGATCTGTTTACTGCTGTGGCAGAACTGCAGTGAGGGATTACTTCATGTTGACAGGTTATGAGTGAGGAGCCTGTCCACATCCAGCTCAACGCAGGCCCACGTGAGAGCCACCGTACCCTCCAGCACAGCGCAACCACTAAAATTAAACGTGCTGATGCTGAACTCCCCTTATTAGAGCTTAATATGAGCAACACATAAAAAGACTGATAGACACAGCAATCGTATTTTTAATGAATGCATTCTGGAATGAGGGCACATAAATTAAAGCTGTGGTGAAAATGAAACGCATGCTCAATCACATCTCAATTTCACTCAGAATGCTGCCGTAATTAGTTTGTACAGTGGCAAGTCCATTGCTGGATAAGTAGAATGTCAGTAAAATGGAAGCGAAATGTGATTATTGAAACACTTGCATAATTTATGTTAATATCTAATAATCCACAGCTGTAGTGATTTGATATTAGCAATCGTGTTTAATGCCAAGATTAGTGTATTGCTGTCTGACAAAACATCTGCCAGCTTTATTATGCGGCCTCTTCACCCTCACCCTCCCTTTTGGAGCATCACATGGTATTAATAACAGAAAGATCTCTGTGTACAGTAAATATTAGGAACAGCATGGAATTAGCACGTAAAACTGCCCTGATCCGCACCAGACCACCCCCATGTTAAAGATTTTTGTTTTTGTTAGTATCCGTGAGCCTTCAAAATCTCTGCCTGTTTATTAATCCCACTGTATCTGTCTTCACGTGCAGTGCTACATCCCCTGCCTTTGTTCAATGCCACCACCTTATTCTAAGCTCATTAGATCATTCAGAAGATTTTAAATCCTATGTGCTTATCATAGAGCTTATTGAACTTTATATGACCCAATATGAATATAATAATCAGCACAGTGCCACTGCGAAAAATCGTACTCCTTGCGTGGCAGTGAAAATATTTATCTACGCTTTAAACGAGATATATTTATTTGAGAAGCAAATTGTGTATGATAATAGGCTGTAAAATGTTTTTAAAATGCCTTAAACACCATACAAATGTAATCTTAAAGACAAACCAAATGTCTAAGGGGGTAATAACATTTAAAAAAAATATTTATTCTGTACTGATATGATGTTATAAAGCACATAGGCCGCATTTATTTGATCAAAAATATTCAGAAGCTGAATATTCAGCATCATTCAGTCTTCTGTGTCACATGATCCTTCATCATTCTAATATGCTGGTTTGATGTGCAAGAAACATTTCTTATCATTATCAATGTTGAAAACAGTTTTTATGGAAACCAAGATACATTTTTTCTCAGGATTTGTTGATGAATGGAAAGATTAAAAAAAAAAGTTCTTTTGTAAGACTTATACATTTATTTTCTGTCACTTATAATCGGTTTAATGCATCCTTTCTGAATAAAAGTATTCATTTCTTTAAAAAAAAATGTAAAAAAAAATAAAAAATTGCCGAGCTTTTTAACAGCAGTGCATGTTTAGATAATTTTTTAGAAAAAGAATAATGATTCATCTTTTACAGTTCATATTGATTAAGAAAACTATATAATCAATATTATATATCAATATTGCACAAGTAAACAACATACTAATATTAAGACTTAAAGGGATAGTTCACCCAAAAATGAAAATTATCCCATAATTTACTCACCCTCAAGCCATCCTAGGTGTATATGACTTTCTTCTTTCTGATTAACACAATCAGAGTACAATATTCTGGCTCTTCCAAGCTTTATAATGGGAGTGAATAGTTAGCTAAATTTTGAAGCCCAAAAAAAGCGCATCCATCCATCATAAAAGTAATCCATACGGCTCCAGGAGGTTAATAAAGGCCTTCTGAAGCGAAGCGATGCATTTTTGTAAGAAAAATATCCATAATTATAACTTTATAGACTATAATCACTAGCTTCCGGTAACATCCGTCCGTGCGTTCATGAGAGAGTCGAGTTCCAGCGTATGACGCTGAATGTAGGAGTAGCGTAAGCTTAGGTAAGAATAGACGCCTCTCGCGGTTCAAACAAATAGGGATGGGCAACAAACTCAAGCTCCTCCGATATTTCTCTTTAAAAATTCTTGTTTTAGGCTTCTAATTCGTGACCGGTGTTTTGTTTTGCTCTATCCTCTGCACTTCCGCATTCATCAATACATCATGCATCAGGTCAAAGTTCCCTTTTCCGCCGGAACTCGACTTGCATACGGAAGTTTATAAAGTTATAAAAAAATTTCTTACAGAAATGCATCGCTTTGCTTCAGAAGGCCTTTATTAACCCCCTGGAGCTGTGTGGATTACTTTTATGATGGATGGATGTGCTTTTTTGGGCTTCAAAATCTCGGTTACTATTCACTCCCATTATAAAGTTTGGAAGAGCCAGAATATTTTTTAATATAACTTTGATTGTGTTTGGTTGAAACTAGAAAGTCATATACACCTAGGATGGCTTGAGGGTGAGTAAATTATGAGATAATTTTCATTTTTGGGTGAACTATCCCTTTAATACTAATAGTATTAAGAAGTAAACTGTCCCCTTCCCCTTTCACCTGTAGATTGTAAAGAAAGATGTGTGCTAGAGTTGTTCGCTAATGCCATATGGATTTGTTTGCATGTGAATCAAAGCAGTGAGGTGGAAGATGTGTTCACTTCACCTGTTTGTATTGACCGCACGCCTGTGAATGGAAGGCGAGAAGCACAGGGCAGGAAACTGTTTTGCCCTAATTAAAATTGCAGCTGGAGCTCGATGCATTCTGTTGCCAGGCGATGTGACCTTTCCTCTAACAGGGTGCTGTAAACGCTGTATAAGAGACATCAAGTTTCTCAACAACGTACGTGAGTGTGTGTTTAAGCTCACAAAGCTTTCGCTTGAATACACGACATGTAATATCCCACCCTGCTGGTAGATGTGTGTGTGTGTGTGTGTGTGCGCAAGAGTGTTAAGTGAGTATATGTGATCCTGTATGCGCGCTATAGCCATAAAGTCTTTATTCCGCTTGGTTTGTAAAGCTCTTGCTATTTGTTAACACAGGGCCAGATGATGTGTAGAAGCACCTGCCAGAGTGCTGTAGCGTTGCCATGGCAATCGCATCCAGTCATCCTGTCAGCCATGCACTGGTTTTTCTGCAGTAGAAGTGTTACTGTGAGGGAGGCAGATGGTTCGCTCCTACTTCCTGTTTATTTATTTATTTATTTAATTAATTTAATAAAGAGCGAAAATTAGAAAGCGATGGCAATGTGACCACTGTGTGCTGATCACAAGATAAAAACAGATTGCAGATCTCACTGAATTGATGCAAATGTTGCAAGCTTTTGTTATAAAATGGCAGATACAAATAAGGTTCGCTAATCGATGAACATCAAAATGAACAGGTGGACATTGTAATTTTTGATAATTGATACATTCTCAAGCTTAAGATGCCATGGCATGAAGAAAATTACTTGATGATTTGATCAAAATGATTTTTGGCTTTTAGGCTACGTTCACACTGCGAACCTTAATGCTCAATTGCGATTGGTTGCTCAGATCCATTTTTTTTGTATAGCTGTTCACATTGTTGTTTTAAATATGGCCAATATCAGATTCCAGTGCGAACAGATCATGGTCCTGAACTGCCTCGCATGCACAAAACGATAAAAAGCAGGGCCGTAACCACCATAGACATTGAGGGGGACATGTTCCCCCCCAATTATTAGAAATGGTCAAATTGTCCCCCCCAATATTTTATATTATTGATGCTGCTATGATATATTCCATTATGCACCACTCTGTTTGTTGTTAAGATGACAAAAAAAAGTTTTAAAAATTACATTTTAGGCTGGTCTGCCTCAGCGGTCTAACAGCGCTCATCACTGTCAGAATGAGTGAGCTGGCCAATCAAATCAAAAAAGGCGGGGCTTACTGTTCACTGAAGACAAGTGCGAATTTCAATGCAACGCTTTCATTTTAGCAGTAAAAGAGTACATGGTGAGTAAGTAGCTAAATATTTAATATTTGACGACTGTTTTATGATTGAAATATTGAGCGACTCACAGTAATATCCAGTGATGCAAAATTTCACCTTTTTGAATTGAAAACATGCTATTATTTGATTAATATGATATGATTAATGTAATTCATAACTGAATGTGATGAGACAAGAAACGTTTTGAGTTTTTGACATATTAGACATACAAATAAGAGTGAATATATATATATTTTTTAAAAAATACTATTTGCAGATCACACTATAAATAAACGAACAATGGGGGACCATGATTTTTTTTTTTTTTTTTTTCAAATTAATGGTCCCCCCAATGTTCAAGACATGGTTATGGCCTTGATAAAAAGATGTCACGCAGCACGCTGTTATACAAAAGTAAAAACGGAGGACATTAAAGTAAATGATTATGCATTTATTTATAGCGTGATCTGTCGCGGAAGCCAGTGAATCTATGTGCAGGCAATATTTAAAAAAAAAAAACAAAGATGAGGATGCGAAAAAGAGAGCAGAGTTTTTAAACCAGTGGTCTCAAACTCAATTCCTGGAGGGCCACAGCTCTGCACAGTTTTGCTCCGACCCTAATCAAACACACCTGATCCAGTTATTCAAGGTCTTCAGGATTACTGGAAACTTCCAAATAGGTGTGAGTTGGAGCTGGTTGGAGCTAAACTGTGCAGAGCTGTGGCCCTCCAGGAATTGAATTTGAGACCACTGTTTTAAACATTTATGATACGAGTTTTGCTTGTATATCGGTCACTGTAATACTTATGAGTTCTGACACATCACTGTACTTCCACTGACTACCTTTCACAACTGTCTTGATAACTTTGGGTATGTAAAATCTTTGAAGTGACTCCCATCAGTGCAGAATTGTGATGAATGTTGCTCTAGAGTGACGTAAAAGCATAAATTCTGATATGACTGTTCAGACAGACTGCAGTCGCATTGCAAAACATCTGACCTGTATCGGATTTAGTACCACATATGGAAGTGGCACAAATCGGAATAGAAATGATCTAATTCCATGTGGTTTGTGCCGTTCGAACTGTCATGAGAAAAACAGATCTGAGTCACGTGAAGAAAAATATGCATATTTAACACGTTATAAAGTAAAATAACTATCTTCCAGCCATACGGATTCTACTTGCATCGTATAACGTAGGATGTCACGTAGAATGTCATGGTGAAGCGTAATAAGTCATGGCGTCGCGTAAGTTACGCTTTAGGCGTAAGTAGAATCTGTTTGGCCGGAAGCTAGTTATTTTACTTTATAACGTGTTAAATATGGATGTTTTTCTTACACAAAATGCATCGCTTCACTTCAGAAGGCTTTTATTAACCCCCTGGAGCTGTGTGGAGTACGTTTAAGATGGATGGATGCACTTATTTGAGCGTCAAACTCGTAACCCCCGCTCACTGCCATTTTAAAGCTTGATAGTGTCAAGGTGTTTATTAATATAACTCCGATTGTATTCGTCTAAAAGAAGAAAGTCATATACACATAGGATGGCTCGAGGGTGAGTAAATCATGGGGTAATTTTCATTTTAAAGTGAACTAATCCTTTAATATCTGTTAGCTTTGAGGTTAATCTAGTGTACTCCTTAAAATTGATAGAATTCACTTTTAATTCACAATTCTATGAGAATTCTCAACTGTATGAGAATCTCCCTCCCTCAGACACAGGGATGCATCCAAATATGCGTCCTTCCTATATAGTAGGCAAAAAACAGTATAGCCACTTTTCCACCGTCGGGCCAAACCGTTCTCTTTGCTTAACCGTTCCGTTCCATGCCGATCCGGCCCAGCCAGTACGGATATGGTTTCATTTTTCACTGTGGGGCTTGGTAACGCAAGAGTTTACTGACGATATGAGATGTAATTAGTGAAGATTAATACATGCTGAAATCTTGAGCTTGTGTAGACCATAGACCTTATTTTGTCCATTTAACCAAAAACCCATTCAAAAAAACAATTGCCTTTAAGGGATGATGGAACCTGAAGTGTTTCTAGGTTTTGGCCTACAAAAATACACTATCCCTGCACCATCACCCTTGAGGCCATGGGAAGGGATTTGTGAATGGCAGTGAAGTGACTCAACTGACAATGTAGGTCACATAACAAGGACAACATGACTAATGTACTACAACCGGATTGCATTTGTACTATATAGAATGTACATTTAATGATCACAAAAGACAAATTAGCTTCTCAGAGAGTATTCAATTTTTGGCCAGTAGTCACAACAGACAAACAGCTGCATTGGTGTCATGCTTAACTCAGCAAGTTATTTTGCAATTTTATTCATTTTTGTGTAAAAAATGTCTTATCATCTGGTAGTCCAACCAAATAATCAGTCAAGATGAAAGAAAGATATTAATGTGGCTGACATTACTTCCGGTTCATCACATGGAAATGGAAAGTCAAGTCAAGCTCATGGAATACAGTATTCCTCTCACTCAGCTCTGTTCATTTGTTTAGTAGTAGGTCATTTGGGTTATTCTGTCCTTACAGGAAATTTGCATTCTGTGCAAAGTATACATATGCTAAAGACCTTCAGCGACCTTGAGCTTGGAAAAGGTGCTTTATAAGTAAAAATTATTATTATGATGATTATTTTCAGACATATTAAGATTAGTATGCCATTCCAAACATAGCCCATGCATTATAGATGTGTCGAAACTAAAGACTATTAACTTATCAAGCGATTTCATAGGCTTTTTAAGCAGGAGATCAAATAATGCTCACTTTAGTGGGTGTATTTTGTGTGAAAATGCCTTGGGTCCTTTCAGGGTGTTTACCTGCCTGTGGCCCAAGATGCTGGGTTAGGCTCCAGCACCTCGTGACCCTAGTAAGGATAAAGCGGTATGGATGGATGGATGGATGGATGGAATATTTTTAAGGCAGTATGTTCTAAAGAATCCACAGATGTCACTAAAAACTTTTGAGAATAATAAAAAAACATAGGCTACTTCCACTTTCTGATGTTAATAGAACATCAGCTGAAGTTTGCTATGAGTAAAATCTCATTAGTATTTATCTTATGTGGCTTTTTTGGATTTGATGTCACACTGAAACTCACACAAGCACAAGTGTCCAGGGTTATTGTGAGCAGGTGATATCTGGAATACTTCAAATCGTCAATGACTGCCACTCAAAGTAAGTATGTCAAAAACAGATTAAAGAGCTAATCCAGACAGAAATGCCCGTGCACTGGGTATTTTCTATTTAATCAAAGCTGATTTTGGCTATTTTCCCTGCCAAGCATCTGTCTATGCTTAATGGATGCTGAATAGATGCTGCCTCTTTAGACTTTATGGGATATGTACGTGCTGAACAGCTCACTAACCTGAGTATGAACTTGCCTGCAACAGAAAACCAGGTTTCATTTCTAATTTCAGCCGTGTTGGAAATTCTGAAATGTGCTAATTTATTCCGCCCGGTAGTGAAATTGAGTTGGCTGAGGTGGAATATGAAATTCTTTTGGACGAGATCACACTGTTTTGCCTTATTTTTGCCCACCAAAGTATCCTACACCAAGAATGTCTACCAGTACCATCATAAATTATCATAGCCTCTTTTTTTTGTATAACTCAATGCCAGTGCTTTTATCTCATTCTGAAAGTCTTCTCTCGCTTCATACTAGATAAATATTAGGATCTGTTTTTGTGCTGCTGTAGATCTTTTTCTAGATTGAATATATAAGCCTGACAGAATGCCATAGCATTAACATCTTCATGTTTACCATGGCTGACTGTATTCTTGTCATCAGTGTTTATGTACAGTAGGTTATTCCGCATACCATTTTGTTCCTCAACTCATTTGCAAATCAACACAGCTTGGATAAATGATTATGTTTTGTTGTTTATTTTAGCAAGCCATTAATTATGTCAGCGTAATTCCACATTCCCACCTGCTGGGAGTCCGGCATCAGACGCTGCATGTATGTTAAAGCATTGTGCTAATTGTATACAATTTTAAGCATGCTAAACACTACATTTCAACCTCTGACTGATTATTTGAAGGGAATTCCACTCAGTCTATGCGCTGAATGCGCTTTTTTTGTGGAAAACAAAAAACTATCTTTTTGAAGAATCTGCACTTATTTATTTTCCTTGACATGAAAAAGCTTCATGTCAGGTTTCAAAAATGGCGATAAACACCAAAAAAACAACATAAATTGCTCTATATCACAACTTTTTGTGAAAAACTGAGTCAAATTTAGTTGGGGTGTAATGGTACACAAAACTCACGGTTTGGTACGTACCTCGGTTGTGAAGCCACGGTTCGGTACGGGTTCGGTATAGCAGGTGGGGAGAAAACTAAACATAAAATTGCTTCTTTTTTTATTAAACAGTGGTTTACTGAACAAATTGTGACTCTGTCTTTAAATATATTAAATTAAATTATAACTAAAAGTTTAAGGATAAAAAAAATTATCTCTGCTAATGCTATAAACTATGTAGGGAGCCCTTATTTGAACATTATGCTACTATAATATTAAAGGTTAACAACAGAGCCCAAACTATTAGCCTAAATTCAATCGCTATTTATTTTAGATATAATAATCAACACTCAAATAACAAGTTGTATGCAAACATGTTGCACATAAGGCACTTTTTGCATTAACTTCTAAATCTAATTATAAAATTATGTTTTACTCCAATTCGTTGTTGAAATATAATCATTAATACACAGTGGCTGTCATTTTCATGACAGATTTATTTAAACATACATTAAATAATCAAGACATCACTAACAAATTAAGTAAAATATAATGAATATATAGGCTAATATAGTGCATATATTAAGCGAAAGAGTTAATTTCTCTGGTGAACTAACAAGCTGTAGACACTGAATGGCTTTTCTGAGCTACATGACTTATTGCTAGCTGTTTTATTGTGATGTCTTTCCGCCGTTGAAACGCTGATTTAGCGATTACACGAGATATGACCGTTTGTGTAGATTTGTGTAAAAAATTGTGTAGATTTAGTAATATTGCGAGTCTATGATGTATATTATGGTGTTATGATGAACTATTTGCCTTTCTCCACTGATGTTCTGAGTTGTTCAAAGCGTTTGGGATACTGATTGTTAGAAGTCAGCTGTATGACTTCAGTCAAGCATATATAGCTTATTTTGCAATATATAAGTGTATATATATATATATATATATATATATATATATATATATATATATATATATATATATAAGCATATAAGCAAGTCACTACGGCAACAGTAGACTCTTTGAGCTGCCATGAGTGAGTGGAGGCGGGGCTAATTTGATTATTCATAAATTAGGCAAGGGTGTGGAGTTATATTCAAGCTATTTTAAGGCATGAAGAATTTTTTTCACTGGAAATTTTTTTTAAATATGTCATTTCTTCGTCAATTCTTCGTTAACGTTAGTTAATGAAAATGCAGTTGTTCATTGTTTGTTCATGTTAGTTCACAGTGCATTAACTAATGTTAACAAGATTTTAATAATGTATTAGTAAATGTTGAAATTAATATTAACAAAGATTAATACATGCTGTGTAAGTGCAGTTCATTATTAGTTCATGTTAACTAATAAACCTTATTGTAAAGTGTTACCAAATAATTCATTTATTTTTCTGTTTATGTGAACTAGCACTATCCCTTTACTGTTTATCCAGTGCTTCATCAGCCCTTTTCATAGCCTTAGGGATTTGTTATTCAAAGTGATATAACCAAAACCTCCCTCTTTATTAGTTATTCAAATACATAATACTCAGGTCTTTGTTATGATTCATCACCGAGGCCCAGAGTTTGATTTATGTCTGTGTACCACATATCTTAGGGGTAGATTTTGGCCTGTTGAATAAAATGCAAATATCTTCTGTATAACTGAGGAAATGTGGGAGGGAGAAGGTCACTGAGAGAGAGAGGTGGGCACATACTGTACCAATTGCCAGTACCGGCTCATAGCAAAACCGTGTCAGCAAATGTAGCAGAGATTCCGCAAATAGCTCCGGGTGGAAATGAACCTTTTGCTGTGATCAGGATGCAGCCTGTGGTACCAGAATCCTTATCTTAAGCCTTGTATGAAAACTAGCAAAACTGGTTTCAGATCGGCCATGTTAGCTCATCTCAATGTGGGCCAGTGGCCTGAGGGAGGACCAGCCAATCCCGCGGGCACATAGACGCTCATTTGTCCCGGCTCT
This sequence comes from Ctenopharyngodon idella, assembly GCF_019924925.1. Classification (NCBI taxonomy): domain Eukaryota; kingdom Metazoa; phylum Chordata; class Actinopteri; order Cypriniformes; family Xenocyprididae; genus Ctenopharyngodon; species Ctenopharyngodon idella. The sequence continues at coordinate 19,707,512 of NC_067242.1, forward strand.
GGCCTGAAAGGAGGTCACAGAGAGGGGGTGAAATTCAAGTGCACCATTAAAATTAGAGGGGTGCAGAGATGCATACCGAGGTTTTAAATACCCAGAGGTCTTGAAGTAGGTACACACAGAAACTGATGCGTTTTGAATAGAGGGAGTATATGAAATAGAGAGGGATTTTTAAATGTTAGTGTCTCATTATTACATGATGTTGTATATGTACAGTCGAGTCTCTGCGACCACAGTGAAAATCGGGAATGAAAATCTACACTGTAAAAAATAAACCTGTAAAATAACGGAAAAAGTACTGACAGCTCATTATCTGGACATTATCTAGTAATTTTACGGACATTTCCGTTGACCCTAAAACTCAATGAAGTGCAAAATTCTAAATACTGGTAAAACAACTGTAAAAAATAAATATGGAAAAGATTTTTTAGAGTGTAATTAAACCTGCAAATAATATAAATAGTAATTTAAACAATATTTAATATATATATAATAATAATATAAAAATTATAAAGTTTTTTTTAATTTAAAGAATTTTAATAAAATGAAAACATTAATAATATGTATATGTATGTTCTTAAATGTATACCAAATACCAAAATATTTTGAAATTCATATACATTTTTCAATTAATGTTGATTAATGTTGTAAATTCTTTAATAAATATGAAATAGTGGTGTCAGACTTTTGGACTCCACTGAACCCTGTTTTTAATGTCTCTTCTGCTCACCGAGGCTGCATTTATGATCAAAAATATCATAAAAGCAGTAATAATGTGAAATATTATTATAATTTAAAATAACCCTTTTCTATTTTAATACATTTTAATACATCTATTCATTCCTATGATGCAAAAAATAATTTTCAGTATCATTACTCCAGTCTTCAGTGTCACATGATCCTTCAGAAATCATTCTAATATGCTGATTTGCTCAAGAAACATTTCTTATTATTATCAATATTTTAAACAGTTGTGCTGCTCAATATATTTGTGGAACCAGAAATACATTTTTTAAGATTCTTTGAATAGAAAATTCATAAGAACAGCATTTATTTGAAATAGTAAACTCTTGTAACATTACAAATGTCTACTGTCACTTGACTTTTGATCAATTTAATGCATCATGTGAATAAAAGTATTAATTTCTTTCAAAAAATAAATCTTACTGACCTCAAACTTTTGAACAGTAGTGTATACAGTAGTGTATATAGTAGTGTATACAGTATCTCATATATAAGTATACTTCATTGAGGTTTTACTGTGAAGAATTTTAAAACAGATTTGACACGGTTTGCATAGTGTATTTATTATAATAATGCGTTATGGATTTGCTTATTGAGCCTTATTGAATGCCATGAGGTTATACATTCTGTCAGTGTGGCCTCCATGACCCCACAGTCTTTCTTATACCCCAAATAGATGCGTCTAGAACTCCCTCACACTTTATCACTTGCTTTGCATGCTTCACACTGTCTACATGAGGAATCTACAATGATCTTTATTATGTGACGATCGGAAATAGAGGTCGATATGTGTCAGAATCTGAAGCTGGGCAAAAAGCACCTCTTTGTTCCCCAATGATAAGCTATTTTTGCACTGGCGGCCAGACTATCCCAAAGCATCTGGCCTCTTGCATTTGAAATATGGTTAATGATTAAAACAGACCTCCACTTTGTCTAAAAAGGGTTTAACGAAGCCGTAAACATCTCAATCCATCATGGTCACAGGAACAAACTGATTGATACTACATAGGGAACTAAAAGCTTTAGTTTCTGTGTAAAACACTTAACGATTTATTTCAGACATCCTATTCTGCTGGCGCATCTTGACTCATATTTGGAGGTAGTTCTCACTGAAGCATCAAGTTGGACTAATCCCCTGCATTTTAGAGAGTTTATTTTGTGCTTTTGATGCTGGGTTGCGTAATAGTTATAGTAATAGCTCTGAACCGACGGGGTAAAATCCCTGATGCCTAACGCATACGCTGTACAGACTCAATCTGGCCGTTCTGTGAGAAGATGAAAACAGTGTGTGTTGCAGCACGTTGGGGGTTTTGAAGGGATTTGAGAAGCAGGTCACCTCTTGATAACTAAGCTTGTGTTTCAGCATGATGCATGCTTCATTAAAGCCGTCTGGAGGCCAAGCCTATCATGATCTCTTTTTGTGTGTGTGTGTGTGTGTGTGTGTGTGTGTGTGTGTGTGATGTTTACTTTTTATGTGCTTGTTTACTTCATGATCACTTCCTGTGTTCATTATTATTTCTCCTTGACACATAAGGAGAACTTTGCTTTTTCTCTTGAGAAAAAGACCCTTGTAATCTTACGCGTTTCCACTAGTTTCAGATCTCAACAATGTCACATGCTGTGCAATAAACGTAAAATAAAAATGCAAAAAAAAAATAATAATAATAATATATATATATATATATATATATATATATATATATATACACACACACACTATATGTACACACTATAAAAATATATAAAGTATATATTAAAATGTATTTATATACTAAAATATTATTGGCTCATTGTATGTGTGTGTGTGTGTTTGTGTATGTATATATATATATATATATATATATATATATATATATATACAGTGGGTACGGAAAGTATTCAGACCCCCTTAAATTTTTCACTCTTTGTTATATTGCAGCCATTTGCTAAAATCATTTAAGTTCATTTTTTTTCCTCATTAATGTACACACAGCACCCCATATTGACAGAAAAACACAGAATTGTTGACATTTTTGCAGATTTATTAAAAAAGAAAAACTGAAATATCACATGGTCCTAAGTATTCAGACCCTTTGCTGTGACACTCATATATTTAACTCAGGTGCTGTCCATTTCTTCTGATCATCCTTGAGATGGTTCTACACCTTCATTTGAGTCCAGTTGTGTTTGATTATACTGATTGGACTTGTTTAGGAAAGCCACACACCTGTCTATATAAGACCTTACAGCTCACAGTGCATGTCAGAGCAAATGAGAATCATGAGGTCAAAGGAACTGCCTGAAGAGCTCAGAGACAGAATTGTGGCAAGGCACAGATCTGGCCGAGGTTACAAAAAAATTTCTGCTGCACTTAAGGTTCCTAAGAGCACAGTGGCCTCCATAATCCTTAAATGGAAGACGTTTGGGACGACCAGAACCCTTCCTAGAGCTGGCCGTCCGGCCAAACTGAGCTATCGGGGGAGAAGAGCCTTGGTGAGAGAGGTAAAGAAGAACCCAAAGATCACTGTGGCTGAGCTCCAGAGATGCAGTCGGGAGATGGGAGAAAGTTGTAGAAAGTCAACCATCACTGCAGCCCTCCACCAGTCGGGGCTTTATGGCAGAGTGGCCCGACGGAAGCCTCTCCTCAGTGCAAGACACATGAAAGCCCGCATGGAGGACTCCAAGATGGTGAGAAATAAGATTCTCTGGTCTGATGTGACCAAGATAGAACTTTTTGGCCTTAATTCTAAGCAGTATGTGTGGAGAAAGCCAGGCACTGCTCATTACCTGTCCAATACAGTCCCAACAGTGAAGCATGGTGGTGGCAGCATCATGCTGTGGGGGTGTTTTTCAGCTGCAGGGACAGGACGACTGGTTGCAATCGAGGGAAAGATGAATGCGGCCAAGTACAGGGATATCCTGGACGAAAACCTTCTCCAGAGTGCTCAGGACCTCAGACTGGGCCGAAGGTTTACCTTCCAACAAGACAATGACCCTAAGCACACAGCTAAAATAACGAAGGAGTGGCTTCACAACAACTCCGTGACTGTTCTTGAATGGCCCAGCCAGAGCCCTGACTTAAACCCAATTGAGCATCTCTGGAGAGACCTAAAAATGGCTGTCCACCAACGTTTACCATCCAACCTGACAGAACTGGAGAGGATCTGCAAGGAGGAATGGCAGAGGATCCCTAAATCCAGGTGTGAAAAACTTGTTGCATCTTTCCCAAAAAGACTCATGGCTGTATTAGATCAAAAGGGTGCTTCTACTAAATACTGAGCAAAGGGTCTGAATACTTAGGACCATGTGATATTTCAGTTTTTCTTTTTTAATAAATCTGCAAAAATGTCAACAATTCTGTGTTTTTCTGTCAATATGGGGTGCTGTGTGTACATTAATGAGGAAAAAAAATGAACTTAAATGATTTTAGCAAATGGCTGCAATATAACAAAGAGTGAAAAATTTAAGGGGGTCTGAATACTTTCCGTACCCACTATATATATATATAATAAGGCTGTCAATAGATTAATTTTTTTAATCGTGATTAATCACACACTTATTGTAAAATTAAGCATACACCATTTATCTTGTTTAACAAGTCCATTTTGCCATCATTGCCTATATTCAGCAAAGTAAACCATCAGATTGAAGTGTGATTTTCACAAAACTGTATTTTTCAGCTTTTTTCAAGGTAAATTTAGATGTCTTTCAAAAAAAGGACACCAAATAACCAAATGATATTTAATATAATTCATACATTTATGTACACCAAAGAAGAAAAAAAAAAATCAACAATGCTTTACAGGTTTTTCAACCATCTAAAAATAGTTTTCAGGTACAGAAATTGAACAAAGTAATCAAATATAAAATAACTGCATATAAACGTATTTGAGTAATTAAATAAAGATAAAACATTAAGTTACAAAAGCTATTCTGTCAAGAGTGATTTCTTCGTCTTTTGTCTTTTGATTAACATTAAAAAAGAGAGCAGGAATATTAGACTGCTGTCCCTTTAAGACACAATTCAAAGATCCAGTACACTGATACTGATACACATGCGCTGTCTGTCTTGTTTTTCTCTTAATATACTATACATAACCTACTATGTTTGTTAGGATACTTGCCAAGATGGGCATGTTGACATAATTTTTGTGTGAATTTGTTCGTTTAGGTGCAAGACTTGAAAGAGAATTTGCGCGCTGTGACGCGGCTCTCCATGAACGCGCTTCGAATGAGCGCACACACAAATGTCCTCACAGAGTGCGCGAGTTCTCTTTCGCGTCTTAAGGATGAATGTTTAAATTGGCAAGGTTTAAATGAGTTTAGTTTAAACAAAGATAGCAACGTGAGGTTTTCAGGTCTCACCTGCGCTCGCGCGCTATCAACACCCGGGTGATGACGGCATAAATGACTGGTCATAGAGCTTTCGGCGCGGCATTGAACATTTGTTTACAGTGACTGTTTTGTCCATGTTCTTTTGATCATCGCTGTTGGAACGTATTGGGAAACCAGAATGCACATCCATCGACTGAAACATACATTAGCCGAATCCGTCTGTCTGTTTTGCACGTTGTTTTCAACAAACCATATTATAGATGCGTCGTCAGATTTGGGATGAACCGCGGTGCAAGCGCGTGCCGAACCGTGGGTGGAGAACCGAACGGTTCCATCCCTAACAGCAACATACACAGGATAAATTCAAACATTATCTTGAATGTGTGTGAAAACAACATGAATGTACTGAAATGTGTCTGTGCATAAATACAGTGTGCGATCAGTGCGTCGAGAGCGCGCTCGTACATGATTTGTTTGCCCATCAATATAACAGACTCACGCGTGCTTAACGTACGACTGCTGTACGTCACCGCAATCATCTTTACTTTAATTGCAATCCTCATCCATCAAAACTTTCATATCAAGAAGCTGGTTTGCTTTATCCAGCCGAGAAACATAGTTTTCATATCATCTGGCCATACAGCGGTGGGATGTTTCGACGTTCAGTTCAGACAGGAACAGCGCGATGCGGGAGGGCTCGCGCTCTTCAGATACAATGACACAATATGACAGAAAGTTCGTGTTTTAAAGCGAAACAGACACTGGAATGAATAATTCTCTCTGCCATCTCTGATATAATCAGCATGTACTTTAAGATCATCTAACTGCGTGATGTATTTCACATGCTTCCGTAATTTTTTTGCGTTAATTGCGTTAACGATTTTGAATTAATCGCATGCAACGTTGACAGCCCTAATATATATATATATATATATATATATATATATATATATATATTTTTTTTTTATTTAGTAAAATTGTTTGTTTATGTATTTATTGGAATACAGGTCTTAGTGTTCTACCCATCACTTATGTCTGCTGAGTAAGAGGGATGTGTTCCTGTGATATGTGCCCTCTGACCAGATTAAATGCTTTGTCCCCGTCCATTTGTAAAAGCAGGATTTGGATTTGACAAAAACAGGGGGGTCATCACACCCCATAGTACTATTTAGGCAGAGGAATCCTCCACCCCTCCATACACACAGATACATGTGTGCACACATGTGCACATACACACAGCTTGCCTCTGCCTCCCTCCCTCACTATACACAGCTAAAGGCAGGCCACTTCAGTACAAAAGATAATGCATCCTTGTTTCAACAACCCAAGCACAAGCATTCACCAAACCACCCATTCAAAGAAATGCTCACTTACATACACTTTAAAGGGCACCTATTATGGAAAATTCACTTTTACATGGTGTTTAAACATACATGTAAATGTGTGTCAGCAGTGTGTGTACACAACCACCCTATAATGATAAAAATCCAACCTCCCCTCTTTTTTTAATCCCCATAAATCATAAGCAGTGTTTCAGAACAAGCTGTTTGCAGATTCTGGGCAAATTGACGTCATTTTGCTCAAGCCCCACCCACCACTGTTGACATAAACCCCGCCCTGAGCGAGTTGTACACTGTGCGCCATTTTCTCCAGGCGGGAGCAGCTGTAGTAACAAGAATGTCTCGTAAGCGATTGAGATGTTTTGTTGTTGAATGTAAGAGTGAACAAAACAGTCTTCATGTACTCCTGACATCAGAGCCGCTGAAGACGCAGTGGATTCAATTTATTTTTTGAAGGGAATGTGCCCCCATATACCCAAATTTGTTTATGTCTGCGCGAATCATTTTACACCAGGCTGCTTTGTGAACGAGGGTCAATACAAAAGGACAATACAAAACGTGTTTTGCTAAAAAGTTGCTACTCAAGGATGAATCGGTACAAACTGTTCGTGATCCAGCTTATAATCTCCGGAGCGAAACAATCAAAACAATCGAAAAGACAATAGATACGTAACATAAGTTAGCATCGTTTGGTGGTCGGGCATTTTGCATCTCTGCCCCCACACTCTGGAACTCCAAGTAATGTTATGTGTGAACTTAATAATAAGTTTATTTTATATAGCGCTTTTCTGCAAGCTCAAGGTCGCTTTACAGTATTGCAACACAAATAACCTGTAGGATGAAGATGAAGGACCTGCGCCTAGACATGACGATAACGCAACCCTGACGTTTCAACTAAATTATCCCCTGCGAAGGCCTCCTTCCCTTTCCTTTCCCTATGTATAGATAAAATGTTATCAAAATTATTCCAGTTCGCATAGATCCGCTGACACAACAAATTTTTCTGTATTATGTGGACCAGACAAGTAATTTGGCAAATATCACTTTTTTAAAAAAAGACCAAGCTTCTGCACACATACACACTCAAACACGCAAACCTATAGACTAAACACATAAATGAACGGCAAGAATGCATTAAAGGTATTCCGTTTTTTTCAGTAGGAAAGGTGTCATTTAAGCGGCCCCTAAAGTAATAATTAACAATTTTTACAACGGAAGTGATTCAATCAAAAACCAACTTTAGCTCGATAATAATTTTCTTATTGTCACTGTGAAGCTGCTTTGAAACAATATGTATTGTGAAAAGCGTTATATAAATGAAGATGACTTGACTTGACAAATATGACAGCAGACAGAAAAACCATACGGAAACATAAAATACATAACATGAATCAGATCATACAGTCAGAGTTCAGAGAAACAAGACACAAAAATATATGTTTTAAGGTGGGTTTTGAAATCATGTAATGATGAGAGATCACGAATGTGTTTGGGAATGGAGTTCCAGAGTGTGGGGGCAGAGATGCAAAATGCCCGACCACCAAACGATGCTAACTTATGCCGTGGAATCAACAACAGACCAGTATCAGAAGATCTAAATGTGCGAACAGGAGAGTAGGTATGAATGAGATCAGAAATATACTGGGGGGCAAGACCATGAAGTGCTTTGAAGGAGTATTTTGTATTGAATACGAAAACGCATGAGTAGCCAAAGAAGTCTGTGTAGAATGGAAGTAATTTATTTTAATGATGTATGCCATTAATTTTTTTTCTCACTTTCTCTGCCGTGTGTGTGCAGGACGTCCCATGCAAGAACTAAGAGTGAAGCAGCAGACCAGGCCGCACTTGCAGCATGTCAGGAATCCGACTTAGCCAGAGCTGTGGCTTATGAATTATCTCCAAGCTTCCATCAACCAGGTACAGTTATACAGAAGAAACTTTTTACTTTCCCACACATACCCTGAAAATAAATAAAATACCTATGATGAAAGTCACCAGATTACCACACACCTGTACTTAAAACCTCGTAATAGATACGTTCTCTCCACATAAAACTAGCTCAGTGGAGCTCTGTTGAGGATAGAAGCAAAAGAGTACAAAGACATGAATATTTTTTTGACAGTGAAATGACATATTTTTCCAGTCTCTCTCTGAACCTGAGAGCTTATCAGGCTGTTTTGCTACTGTAACTTTAGGATTTCTGACCTCTGTTATGATTGACATTTATCAGGGCATTAATATGTAAATATTGGCAGTCATGTTGTACTCAAGGCTGTGACATGACCATTTCCAAAAGGATATTATTAATTTAATCTATTTTATACTGTATGTCTTGTCTCATCTCAGCAATGGTACACAGAATGGTATACAGTGGAGAAAATATCCATCAATCACTGAATGGTACACTCATTAGTCAAGCTGTTTACATGTAATGTACACGTTCTTGATAAATGGGATTAAATGTTCTTTTTAAAAAATAGACTAGTTGGCTGTATCCCACCATTAAAAAGAAGTCTGAAGGACTGATAATTAATTGTGGCAAACAAATGGGATGGGTTAACCCCTGGGAAAGAACCCAAAAACACGCTAATAGATGATAACAGAAATGGTATAAGAATGAGAATTTGTAATGGGATAGTCAGATGATCAGATGGCATCTCGGCTTTGTTGTTTTGTTCAATAAAGTCTAATCTTTTGGCATCTGGAACTTCTTCAAGAGATTTCTTGCTAAGAATATTCCACAACATCATTAATTGTGCACAGTAAGCCTCCTACATTGGCAATCCTAATAAAAACAAATAAAGTTTATTACTCAGCATTACAGAGCACTAATATTAGCAGACTGTTCCTCTGCGATTGTTCTAGTTCCCTTTGGAAATATTTCAGACAGCAGCCAAAGAATGTCGTCCATATCAAACCGAGAATGTTCTCTGGATGAGGAATGTAAGGCTTGTTGAGTGTGTCGTGCGTACGGCACATTGCTATCAGTAAGCGGATTCAGATAAGAAGTGGGCATGTCAAATTACAGCTCAATTGTGCCGCTCACCTCCCATGGAAAAGGTCTCAGAAACACTTCTCAGTTTTCAGAAGCAAACCTCACCCAAACACATAAAGCACAGGGAGGTCAAGGGAGAAAGGTCAAACTCACAAGGGGGGCTGGTACATAGCCTTCTGCAGATCTATAACTGGAAATCACCTTCAAGAGGAGACGCTCATGTTGGACAGGATGTGACTGTGCAAATGAGTCATGTCTTACAGGTACCTGGGAAATCTTTGCGAGCGCCGTTAGGGAGATGATATCTTATTTAAACTCAGCTGTTTCAGGGGTTGCTCAGATCTGCTCAGAGCTTACTTTTTGTTCTACCAGTTATTTTTACTCTCTGAGTGACCTTATTTACCCCCTTTTTGTCATCAAACCACAAAATCCATTATTTGTGAAATCTAATGCCAGACTGTTAGAAACACTACCTGATTCCGGCTTGTTCAGAGATTAAGTGAAACTGGTTTTGTAAGAATTTGTAACGTTAGATTGTTTCTATTGAAAATGAAGTACACTCTTTCTGTGCACAGGTCTCTTATGCTCACCGAGGCTGTTTTTATTTGAGAAAAAAAATACAGGAAAAACAGTAATATTGTGAAATATTATTACAATTTAAAACAACTGTTTTCTATTTTAAAATATTTTAAAATGTAATTTATTCCTGTGATGCAAAGCTGAATTTTCAGCATCATTACTCCAGTCTTCAGTGTCACATGATCCTTCAGAAATCATTCTAATGTGCTGATTTGGTGCTCAAGAAACATTTCTTATTATTATCAATTTTGAAAACAACTTAATAGTGATAATTTTTTTCAAAATAACAGCCTTTATTTGAAATAGAAATCTTTTGTGACATTATAAATGTTTTATGGTCACTTTTGATTAATTTAATGCATCCTTGCAGACCCCAAACCCTATTGACCCCAAACTTTTGAATGGTAGTTTATGTAATATATTTAAATCAGAAAATAATAATGCATATAAATTTTTGTTGATAAATATAATTCAGTTCACTGTAGACATGATCAAAATAGATTCATTCAAATAGACAGGTTTATTTTGATAGTAGCGCTTCTGATAGTTCAGATTAATCCAAGGGAGGATATAATTTGTTAATGAGCCTATAATAAGAGCCACTAGATTTAATGACTAACACACTTGAGGTCAGAACTGTCATGTGTTTATTCAATATGATACGTTTTCAGTGCATACCCCGCATGCTAAAACTAACCAGACATTCACATTTCATGAGTGCAAGTGGTAAGCACTCTGTGTTAGTAGCTCTGTGTGTTTATGTAGGTGTGGTTTCTTTTACAGAACTCGTATACAGTATGCTGCCCATATGTTTCTATGTTAATTAGAAATTCCTGGGCGTTTCCTGGTTCTGTTTGCTCATTCGCGATGCTTAGGCTTCACAAACATTTATTTCCCCCATATCATTCATCTTCTTTCCAAGTAAATATGCACCGTCTACTTTAAACCAACACTGCATGGTTTAACCCAATGCTAGGTTTCTATTCATTTACAGACAGTAGTGCAAATTACAGTTTGTTCAACCTAGCAGCATTTAGTCCCCCCTGAGGTAGTTGCTACAGTATAGTCTCCTTTAGTGTATTAAGCACTAAGCAATAAACAGATTGCACTCTTGCATAGGTTATATTTTTGTAGGGCTGATAAAAAGCAAAATGTATTGAAAATGTAATGAAAAATAAAACTTGTGCAGAGATTACTTTTTGTACTCCTGGAGTCTTTTTCTGCCTAGCTGCCTCATTATAACAGTGGAAACAACTTAACAACTTAAAATACTTTGTCATTTATGGCCATACAGATAAGACTAAGACATCATTCAAAACTGTAAAGGGACTAAGACATCATTCAAAACACAAAATCATCATATTAGAATTTCTAAAGGGTCATGTGACACTGAAGACTGGCGTAAGGGACCGTTCACATATCGCATCTAAAAACGTGAACTGCGCTCTCCACGATGATGAGGAAGTATCAGCAAAGGATTAATTGATTTCTAGCCCTTGCATTAGGTTTACAACTAGATATATTTATGGAGATGGGAAATAAAAACCCGTCCTGTACAGTTTTGATCAGCTGTTCGGCTGAGCTTTCGATGTTGTTACGGAAAGGCCAAAGCTGATTGGTTGTTTCTTGTCACATGACCTGCGGTGCGCTTGTGGCATTCTGAAAAAAAGTTGAGATGGTTTCATATCACCGCGACACATTTGAAATAACTAACTTGCGAGCACAAAAGATGCGATATGTGAACAGCCCCTAATGATGCTGAAAATTCAGCTTTGCATCACTGGAATAAATTTGAAAACATTTTAAATATTTATTAAAATAGAAAATGGTTCTTTTAAATTGTAATAATACTTCACAATACTACTGTTTTTACTGTATTTTTGATGAAATAAATGTAGTTTGGTGAGCAGAAGAGACTTTTAAAAACATTGCCAAGCAATGCAGCAACTTTGCACAATCATAAAATAACGTATAGTTGTGTGTTTGAGTGTATATATGGACTGTTTAACAGTGGTTTCAACTGCAGCTCATATTTGTTTTTATAATATGAGCTGTTTTGTTTTATAATATGATGTTTTCATAGCAGAAACAAACCTACTTCAATTTGAAGTGTCGTATGAAAACAAAGTGGCTTTCTGATATGATCTGGCCTGATCTGCCTGATCCCCAGCGGTGCCTTGTTCTCCCACTAGCTCTCAAACATCATGCTCAGAAGAGTAAGCACTAGCAGTCGTAATTGACATTTCTGGCTTATGGCAGATTAGTGCAGAGGTTAAGTATGCCTTTGTAACACATCAGGAAAAAACGCTGCACTGTCGCCATGGTTGTCTTTAGGCCCCATTTGAAATGGTCTACCCGACGAGGTTTATAGAGTGACGTTAATTGTGCTATATTTGGAGCGTGTGTGTCCTTTACGGGGAGCTAACGGAGGGATAGTTGGAATGGCAGGACAGCAAGCAGGGTTCTAACTGCAGCTGTCCATTCCTTCAGTCAGACGTTTGAACTCTGACTGCACCTCCTCTTCCCACCTCTCTTTAAATCACTCAATCATTGCTCATCTCCTCAATGCAAGGTGCACAGAGGCTAGCTGGTTCCCTGACCTCATGACCCCCAAATCTTTTGCTCTCTTTATTTATGCCGTTTTAGTACAACCTTGATGGCTCGGATTGTGACATATATTATTATAAATAAATAATGTATATGTGACCATGGACCACAAAACCAGTCTTAAGTCGCACGGGTATATTTGTAGCAATAGCCAACAATACATTGCACTGTAAAAAGTAATACGCTCTATCTACTCAATAAAATTGTAGCAACAGATTACAAGCAATATTATTAATTAAATTCAACATATAAAAATTGAGTTAAAATTAATCAAATTAATTTCTTAAAAGTCAACCGTTTAAAATGTGTAAAATTAGCAAACACCATTACAAAAACCCACAAACTGACATAAAAAGCAAAGAGTCAAACTGGCCAACTAAATGAAACACTGATCACCATAATAGTGACCAAACATTTTCAATAAAATCAACATCAACATTTAACTTCTGTTTATTCTTGTGTTTCTCTTTCCTTCAGTGATTCTGCTTGTTATCATCAGGTGTCTTTAATATTAGCAATAAAAAACAAAGAGTTCTTAATTCATTTTTGAAGTCTGTTATTCAGATATTTTTGTTTAAATTTTACTTACATTTTACTCGTTTTAAATGGTTGACATCTAAGGAATTCATTTGATTAATTCTAACTCAATTTTATTTGTTGAATTTAATTAATAATATTGCTTGTAATCTGTTGCATTACTTTTTACAGTGTGTATGGGTCAAAATTATTGATTTTTCTTTTATGCCAAAAATCATTAGAATATTAAGTAAAGATCATGTTCCATGAAGATATTTTGTAAATTTCTACCGTAAATATATCAAAATTTATTTTTCTATAAGAAGACAAGGAACATCTATTAAGAAAATAATAGATGATTTAGTGTTGGGAGAAGGTCGCTACAGGAAAAAGATAAATATACATAGATCGACTATAAATCAGTCAGTACTATTCCATCAGATGTCTGGCATTATGAAATACATTATGGCATGATTCTTAAATACACACGAGACTCCGCTGGCATGAATTTATGAAGTGCTCAATAAATTCAAATTGTATCACATGGCCAATCAAGAGAAATAGCTCCTTTTATTGGGTTAGAAAGCCTATTAATGTTCTTGACAATATAGATAATAGACAAAACTTCAAGGTTGATTGCATGTCTAGGCTTGTTTGTGCTGCATTGTAGCGTCTCTGAATTTGATATATTGCAGGTTGAAACAATAGTACAACTTTAATTGAGTATTGGGTAATTGAGTTGTGTCTCTTAACTGTGGGTGAAAAGATTTCATAATCCTTCTCATGTCATAAGAGAGGCCTTTGGATCTTTGTCAAATGCCTTATGCTGATTTTGAGCCGTGAGGTTCTATTGCCACCACTTATTTTTGGAGTTGAATTTCACATGGCAACATGACAGTTCTCATTATACATCTCGATGTCTCATCATGTTGTTGTAGACCTTCTTTTAAGGTAGTTTCCAGTATTATTTTTATTTAATTATTAAGTAGCTGTTTTATAAATTGTTTTTTGCATTATAAAAAATTATTTCTTAAGCAGTATTTTTGTCTTGTTTAAATACACATTTCTAAGCATCCTTAAAACAAGTTAAATTTACTTGAAATATTAAGCCTTGTATTTAGAGTATATATCTTAAATTAAGTTTATATTTCTTACCTTAAGGCCAAATAATTTTTTGCTTGTTTTAAGATTAATTCAAGATATAATATCTGAAACAATGTCTTATTATGGTACACGATTGTGCTTAAAAACGTAGGAATTTACTTAAAAATCATTGTATCTTGGGTGTTTAGATATTTTTTGAGGGGAAACAAGACAAAAATACTGATATTTTTTGCATAACTTCACCGCACAGGTGTCATAATCTAATCCACAAAGGCAGCGGATGTGATTGCGTAACTCCGGCACAACCTCAGAAGATAAGGCCTTTCCGTCCCGTCAACTATCAAATGAATACCTCTCGTACCTACGCTCGGTCTAATTTAAGGTTGGCGAGGATGCATTGCTCCAGAGGATTTAAACGGGCCATGCTTCCCCATAGGCCTGTCTAATGGTGCTGGAATATGGCCAGGATTATCAGTTATAGCCGTCATCTGTGGACAGCACAAAAAAACATAATATTCTTATAAACCTATGGGATTGCTTTTATATTGCCCTTCATTTTTCAGCCCTATATGCTTGTAATGCATTTGTAGTGATTTGGTTTATGCATTCTGATTATGCTTCAAGTAACACAGTTTTGCCTACTGCAGTGTTTCCTAAATTTTTTTGCCTTGCGTACCTCTATAGCCCTATCAGTAACACTCAAATACCCCAAATTGAAACAAGAAAGTTGTGTATTTTAAACAGGGTTATTAACTAAAACCATAACAAACATTTCCATCACTTGAAATTAAAATAAATATAAATAATTTAAACGTGTTTTATTTCAGCTAGTTGTCAAGGCAACATTTTTCTTATTTTATTTAGTTTAACCTAAAGTAACTAAAACTAAAATAGTTTGTAATAAAAACTATTAAAAACGAAAATTAAAATGAAAAAACAAGAAATGAAAATGGATTAAAAATATTAATAAAAACTCTTTGTTATCACAGAGTATGTTTAGGCCCAGTTTACACTAGTGCATTTTCATTTTAAAATGGCGTTTCAGAAATGATCTCCATCTACACTACACGACCAAAAACGCATGTCACATGACCGTTCATGCACACTGGGCATGCGTGTACAAGTGTAAACAGTTGCCTCTTGCGCATGTAGGCAGCTGCAGTATTAAAAAATGCAGAGTTTACGCAGAGCGGACGTGGGCAGCCACTCCATCATTTTCAAAAGTCTTCGTTTTGGTCCGTTTACACTGAAACGCAACCCCAGTGTTTTCAAACTAAAACAGGCTCTGCAGCGTCGAAATTCGAAAACGCCTGGAGTAGTGTAAACAACAGGCATAACTGTAGCAAAAGTTATGCATTTTAAAACGAAAACGCAATAGTGTAAACAGGGCCTTCATTGTGTTTTGGTTCTGTTCTATTCCTGTTTGCCTGTAGCTGCATTCATGCCATTTCGTAATTACCGTAATGATTCTGAACTGTAAAAAGCTTCATGTGCTTGTAGAACTTGTAATTACAACGTGAAAACTCGTAATTTTCTGAGAGTTACGCAAAGACCTGCCCCCTTTAGTTACTGTTGCTACGTCCGACAAACCATGCCAATCTCTCGCCACACATCATGTTCTCACGCAGTGAGAAATACATCGCGGAGCAAAGAGGACACTGACAACGCGTCAACAGACGAGAGAGCAGGTTACTTTTAATATGAAACATTAAAATTTTGTCATTTTTAAAGAAATTTAAACAATAAATACCGTTTTGTGACTCGTTAATATGTCGTGAAAGATCGCTGTAGCGCCTCATTTCAGGTGGCTCGTGAACCGATTATCTCTTCCTACTAGTTCATTTATAGCATCAAATAAACATGAATGAACATCATAAGGAATGTTGTTTCAAGCGGATTCGGCGTTATGATTGGTTAGATTGCCTGTCAATCAAACTCCTGGCGAAGGGTCAGTTACTACATGGCGTGAATGCAGTATGTGTTCCCGATCCTTGCTTGTTTCCATGGTTTCTGATTATGTTACTCACCTGTCTATAGTTCTGTTGATTATCCTCCTGATGTATTTAAGCCCTTAGTTCTCTTCAGTGCTTTGTTTTGCGTTAACATTGTTTTCATGTGTAGTGTAATATGGTTGCTGTTTATTAAAAAGTAGGGGTGGGGGGAAAAATCAATTCACATATGAATTGCCATTCTATCTTCCACCGACAGATTTTGAATCGAATCATGACCCCAAGAATCGATATGTGATCGAATCGTGAGATTCCAAAAGATTCCCACCCCTATTAAAAAGCACTTAATCGTTTATTTTCTCTCTCTCTCTCTCTCTCTCTCTCTCTGCTGGATTATCTACACACATAAACGTTGCAAGTATCTCAGTGATACTAAAAAAAACACTGATTTTAACTCACTTCACACTGCATTTGATTTAGCATGATCACTGGTGTAAATAAAACTCATTATAAAAATGCAGTCAACTTATATGCACACAAATTGCAGTACCCTACGCTTATGCATAATATTTTGTAACTAAAATATTTATTTGTATAAAATAAATACAAAATATTAATTTGTTATTAAAGGAAACAACATTTTCCAAGGCACTCATGTGGTTAAGCTTTAAAGACCTATTCATTTTTAATATATTTTTTCTTAATAAATATTTCTAATAAACGTTTTAATGTTTTAATGGTTTAGCCCAATTTATTAAATGTCTTTTATCCTTAACCACGTGAGTGCCTTAGAAAAATGTGTTGTTTCATAATAACAAATGAATATTTTGTATTTATTTTATATCTTATATTTACCTCTCATATGTCCCATAATGCCATATTGTGCGTTTTTCAGTCTCCATTGTTCTATGGGCTTGTTCCGATGTTTGTTAATTTTATAGTGATGCATGATTGTACATTATAAAGATGATTTTTATTAAAATTGCTCAAGTGCATTATATTTATTGTTTTGTATATATAAAATACAGTATTTTACTGTATGGTGCCATCCCAGGGTAGCGGTCTTCCACTTTCAGAATCTTACTTGAGGATTAAAGAGAGATCAAAGCAATCTTAGAGCATTATGTGGACTTTATTTTTAAGTTGCTCCGCAACTACAAGATTAACAGTTCTTGGCGTTGGTTAGAGAATAACACTCTACACAAAGGCTTGTAACATGAGACATTGTATGATCAAAATCTTAATGTTGATAGATAAATATTTTCTTTCATTAGTATGTAATGAAAGAACAATTTTAAGAACAATTAACTTCTACTTATTCTACTTTCTACTTCAGCTAGTTAATAGCTGGTCATATGAGTAGATAGATAAGAACAGGCTTGTGTGTTTGGCAGTGAATTATGCTTGCAGTGCACTACCATGGTCCCTTTAGTCCAGTAAATAACACAGACAATGCCAGGAACTTGCGACAGAAGTTCTGTTCAGACAGAAAGAAACAGAATGGACCCTCCAAATCATGAGCTCTTATCAAGTTATAGTGAGAAATCATGTTCAGAAAATACTTTAATCCCTTTAAACATTAAGAATGCCCTCTCACTCTTTGAAGTTGGACATCATGGATGCCAGAGATGTCAAGTGAATTAAACTGCAGTTAAATTGTTTGGGCTTAAGCTAGTTGGAGCCGTATGATTTTCCCGGAAAGCTCTATTATGCAAACTCAGCATTGCGTCATTCATAGTTTTGGTTGTTATTTTCTAAGCAATTTAACAAATTAGTTGATCAGAAGATCAGTGTCTTCTGTAAATGACAGAAGAACAGGCTTGTGTGTTTGACAGTGAATTATGCTTTTCAGTGCACTAATGTGTTCTATGCTTGCAGTGCACATACTTGCAAGTTAATCTAGAGGGACTAAGAGAATTGACAGGGTGGCAGAGTGAACCGAGAGTTTTGTTGGGAATCAGAACTATTTGCACACATTACAAAGAGTGGCTTTTATTTTACAGAATAGACTTGAGAAGGTTCCAATGGACCCTTTCACATTTTTACAGGGTTCTCAGAAGCGGAAGTCAGCAAAGTTGGGTAAACTTCTATAGTGGTGAATGGGAGATGACATATATATCAATTTAAATGTATGGCCCCCTAATGACCTAAGATTTGGATTAGTGCTGTCAAATCAATTAATCGCATCTAACAAAAGTTTGTGTTTACATAATATATGTGTGTATATATATTATTATATTTATATATATTATATATATATATAAGTGTATATATGAATATATACACCGATCAGGCATAACATTATGACCACCTTCCTAATATTGTGTTGTTCCCCCTTTTGCTGCCAAAACAGCCCTGACCCGTCGAGGCATAGACTCCACAAGACCCCTGAAGGTGTGCTGTGGTATCTGGCACCAAGATGTTAGCAGTAGATCCTTTAAGTCCTGTAAGTTGCGAGGTGGGGCCTCCATAGATCGGACTTGTTTGTTCAGCACATCCCACAGATGCTCGGGGAATTTAGAGGCCAGGTCAACACCTTAAACTCGTTGTGCTCCTCAAACCATTCCTGAACCATTTTTGCTTTGTGGCAGGGCATATTATCCTGCTGAAAGAGGCCACAGCCACCAGGGAATACCGTTTCCATGAAAGGTGCACATGGTCTGCAACAATGCTTAGGTAAAGTGGTACGTGTCAAAGAAACATCCACATGGATAGCAGGACCCAAGGTTTCCCAGCAGAACATTGCCCAAAGCATCACATTGCCTCCGCTGGCTTGCCTTCTTCCCATAGTGCATCCTGGTGCCATGTGTTCCCCAGGTAAGCGACGCAAACTCATCCGGCCATCCACATGATGTAAAAGAAAACGTGATTCATTGGACCAGGCCACCTTCTTCCATTGCTCCGTGGTCCAGTTCTGATGCTCACGTGCCCACTGTTGGCGCTTTCAGCAGTGGACAGGGGTCAGCATGAGCACCCTGACTGGTCTGGTCCCCATATGCAAAAAAGGCCAGCCTTCGCTCCCCACGTGCATTAATGAGCCTTGGCCCCCATGACCCACTGTTCCTTTCTTGGACCACTTTTGATTGATACTGACCACTGCAGACTGGGAACACCCCAAAAGAGCTGCAGTTTTGGAGATGCTCTGACCCAGTCGTCTTGCCATCACAATTTGGCCCTTATCAAACTCGCTCAAATCCTTTTAGCTTGCCCATTTTTCCTGCTTCTAACACATCAGCTTTGAATGGATAATTAATTTTGGATTAACCTTTTTTCAGACTCTTTAAGAAAAGAGGTCATGTGCAATGTGAGAAAAAGTGTTGCCCTGTTGACCTAGAACAGTGATAGGCAACGTCGGTCCTGGAGTGCTGCTGTCCTGCAGAGTTTAGGTCCAACCCTAATCAAACACACCTGAACAAGCTAATCAATGTCTTCAGGATCACTAAGGCTACAGGCAGGTGAGTTGTTGTTGTTTTTCTTCAGGGTTGGAGCAAACTCTGCAGTACAGTGGCACTCCATGACCAACATAGCCTATCCCTGTTCTAGAATTTGGCTAAAATGAAATGAAGTTTGCTGTCAAAATACTGGTTAACTTGTATTGAATCCTTGAATCTCTTTTGGGTTGTTCTTGAGTTTTGCTGACCTGTGTTGGCTGCCTTTTCTGGTTTGTAATTTCCCTAACTTTCTCCAACATTTGATCTCTTCCTTACAGGACTTGACTACATCAAACAAAAGTTCAGTGAGCCAGTGGAGGAGATTAAGGAGGAAGCACCTAAGAAGGAGGAGGAGAAGGAGAAGTCTTCTGGCAGCCCTTTCTATCGGCGCGGCACGACTCCAAACCACACTCCTGCCCAAAGCCCAACCCCGTCACCACCTCACTCTCCTCAGAAGAGCCAAGCACCCAACCCCAGTGCCAGCCGCAAGATAAGCAGAGACAACAGCAGCGTAGCCCGAAAGATAAGCAAGGACAGTAGTAGTGTAGCTCGCAAGATAAGCAAAGAAGAGAGAGCCTCAATTGTGGCAGAGATCACCAAAGTATCCACCCTTCCTCCTGTACCCGCCATCAAGTTACAGGAAGTGCCCCCACCAAAGCCCCCCAAGGCCCCTGAGCCCATGCCCAAACCTGCGAGCACAGGTAATGGGCAACTACATGCTGCTTATCACAGTTACTATGTGAAGCCAGTGAAGCAGTTGCCTCCACCAGAGGAACCAGAAAATGAAGAGCCTGAGATGACACAGTCTAGCCTGGCCAGGATGCCTCCGCCACCCAAACTGGCCAGGATGCCCACTCCCAAACCAGAGCCCAAGATCAGGAAACAAGATTCCATGAAACCAAAGAGCTTAGCTGAAACCAAGAAAGCCAGCATAGATATGGCCGATGAAACAGTAGCGGAAGAATCTGTAAGTGCTTGGCTACTTTAAGTGTCTCGTTTATACTTGCAGATATCTTTTATGGATTGTGCTGTAATTGTTACATCATGTGTCTTTTTACACAGGGTCCTAACTCTGTTTTGGTTGCCATGGTAATGCTTTTGAACATTGGATTGGCAATCATTTTTGTCCATTTCCTGACATGAAACTACCATTTCAGGTAAGCTTTTTTTATTTATACACTGCAGTTCAGAAGTTTGGGGTCAGTAAGATTTTTATTTCAACTAAACGCTGTTTTTTTTAACTTTCTGTTCAACAAAGAATCCTAAAAAAAAAAAAAATGTATCACAGTTTCCATAAAAATATTAAGCAACAAAACTGTTTCCTGACCACCAAATCAGCATATTAAGGCCGGAACACACCAAGCCGACGCCGACGAACTAGTGGCGACGAAAGCAGACTGCGGGGTTGGCTCACGTCGGCAGCGTCTGTGTCCAAAGTTGCCCTGACACACCAAACCAACGCTCGACAGCCGACGGCCAAGTAGCACGTCAGTTCTGCGCCTGCGTGAGATGAAATGCCTTTCCGAATCAGCAGGTGGCAGTATCTGAACAGCCAATCAGAATGATCAGATGGCCCAATGGACTGACGAGCTCCGACGCCGATTCAACATTTCAAATCGGCCGGAAAAAAGGCGACGAGGACCAACTTCAGTCGACGGTGCGGAACACACTGAGAAAACTTAGTCGGCCGACGAACAAAAACTGCCAGACGGCCGACCGTCGGCTTGGTGTTTTCCTGCCTTTAGAATGATTTCTGAAGGATCATGTGACACTGAAGACTGGACTAATGATGCTGAAAATTCAGCTTTGCCATCACAGGAATAAATTACATTTCAAAATATATTAAAATACTAAATTATTTTAAATCGTAATAATGTTTCACAATATTAATGATTTTACTGTATTTTGGATCAAATATGCAGCCGTGATGAGCGCTAATTTCAAAAACATTAAAAAATCCCCAACCTTTTGAACAGTAGTATAGTTAAAATGTTAAAGCCAACATGAATTGTCACTGGCAACATATTTCATATTTCAAAAATTGAGGGTGGGACTGTTTTTAGCTGGAATTATTTGAGTATTGATATAAATATAGTCAACCACTCCCATTTTGGATGATATTTTGGTTTCACTTTATTTTGATGGTCTCTTTAACACATGCTGTTGATTATAAGTAACGCTGCACCTACATGTCTACTAACTGTCATTAGAGTGTTAGTAGAGTATTAGTAGACTGGTAGGGTTAGGATTACAATAAATTGACATGTATTTGCAAAGTTACTTATAGTCAGTAGAGTGTCTGTTAGGGGAGCATCAAAATAAAGAGTTAGCAGATATTAAGCAGACAGTCTATTAATACTCAAATGACAGTTGACATGTAGGTGCAGTTACTTATAGTCAACAGAATGTTCAAAAGGGACCATTAAGATAAAGTGTTATTGATATTTTTTTTAATAAGCTCATTGCAATGCATTCTGCCAGTGGTTTATCTTTGCAGTGTACATGAAATGTTGTCTTAGATTTTAAGAAAGCATAATTTGCCACATAATTTTAACACATTAATTTTTGTATTCCACATAAATGTTGTCACTGTCACAGTGTGTGGGCTAAGTTGTCATAATGGGAACCTGTTGTCAAACAGCCTATTATAGACTTTTTAGCAAAATTGTAACAGTAAAAATAATTATGAAGCACAAAAGAATTCACAAATCAGCAAAAGAGTGTTGATTTTGCCTACAGAAGTTAAAGGGATAGTTCACGCAAAAAATGTAAATTATTCCATGATTTACTCACCCTCAAGCCATCCTAGGTGCATCTTCTTTCAGATGAACACAATCAGAGATATATTTAAAAATATCCTTGCTCCTCAAAGTTTTATAATGGTTGTGAATGCGGGGCCACATTTTGAAGCCAACAAAAAAAAATCCATCCATCCATAATAAAAGTAATCCATACAGCTCCAGCGGGTTAATAAAAGCCTTCTGAAGTGAAGCAATGCGTTTTTGTAAGACAAATATCCATATTTAAAACTTTATAAATTCAAATAACTAGCTTCCGGCGGACGACCGTACGCATACTGCGTAAGTCGACTTGCTCCACAAGAGTAACCCGTGACACGATGTATGACGCAGGATGTAGGAGTAGCCTAAGCTTAGACGACTCTCACAGTTCAAACAAATTGGGTTGTGCAACAAATTTAAGCTTCTCTTCTCTTATATCAAAATCCTCTGACATTTCTCTTTAAAATTTCTCATTTTAGACTTATAATTCGTGACTGGTATTTTGTTTTGCTCTTTCCTCTGCGCTTTCGCGTTCGTCATTGCGTCATGCGTCGGGTCCGAGGTTGCTCTTCCGCCGCAAATCAATGCGTACGGTCGTCTGACGGAAGCCAGATATTATAGTTAATAAAGTTTTAAATATGGATATTTTTCTTACAAAAACCCATCACTTCACTTCAGAGGGCCTTTATTAACCCCCCTGGAGCTGTATGGATTACTTTTATTATGGATTTTTTTTTTTTTTTTTTTTGGCTTCAAAATGTGGCCCCCCCATTCACAACCATTATAAAGCTTTGAGGAGTAAGAATATTCCGAATTCTGATTGTGAGTCCTGAAAATGTACAGGTGTGAGTTCGGTTATAGAAGGCGGTTGAATCACTCCTGTAAATAACCGTACTGTTTGTGAACATAACTGTATTAAGGAATCAAATACAACCGTATTCTGCTGCTGTGTGAACGTAGCTATACTCTTACCAAAAATACTCTTGCTACACACTTCAATGTTTGAGCTCAAATCTACCTTCATTATGTAGTTCATTATGCTATGTTATGCATTATGATAATTTACCTAATTTACAGAAGGACAGTTTTGAATAATGTGAATAAAGCCAACATACAAAATAACTGCTAGAAATAGTCCCTGTGATAGGGTGACCAGATTTCTCATGGTGGAATACAGGACAGGATGGACAGGTCCCCCCACCCCCATTTAAAAGTAACTTCACAACTTCTTTTTAGAAAAAATTTACTGAAAGTTTTTTGTAGCGCACTTAACCAGCATCCACTAGGGGTGGGCAATATGACCAAAAACTTATTTCATGATATAGGATTTTTTTTTTTTTTCATGATAACGATATATAGTTATTTTATTTTGTTGTTGGCCTATAAAAAAGAACAAAGAAGTAATTTACAAACAATAGGACAAATATGATAGAGATACAAATTAAATAAACTACATTTTTTAGGTACAGTAGGTTTATTTAACATGTACAGTATCTCACAAAAGTGAGTACACCCCTCACATTTCAGCAACCATTTTATTATATGTTCTCAAGGGACAATACTAAAGAAATGAAAATTGGATATACTTTAGAGTAGACAATGTGCAGCTTGTATAGCAGTACAGATTTACTGTCCTCTGAAAATAACTCAACATACAGCCATTATTGTCAAAATAACTGGCAACAAATGTGAGTACATCCTAAGTGAACATGTCAAAACTGTGACCAAAGTGTCAATATTTTGTGTGAGCACCATTGTTATTTAGCACTGCCTTAATCCTCCTGGGCATGGAATTCACCAGAGCTGCACAGGTTGTTGGTGGGATCCTCTTCCACTCCTCCATAATGACATCACGGAGCTGCTGGATGTTAGACACATGGCGCTTCTCCACCTTCCGCTTGAGGATGCCCCACAGGTGCTCAATAGGGTTCAGGTCTGGAGACATACTTGGCCACTCCATCACCTTCACCTTCAGCTTCCTCAGCAAGGTAGTTGTCATCTTGGCAGTGTGTTTGGGGTCATTATCATGCCTTTCGGCCCAGTTTCTGAAGGGAGGGCATCATGTTCTGCTTCAGAATGTCACAGTACATGTTGGAATCCATGTTTCAATGAAGCAGAGCTTCCCAGTACCAGCAGCAATCATGCAGCCACAGACCATGATGCTACCACCACCATGCTTGACTGTAGGCAAGACACAATTTTTTTGGTACTCCACACCAGGGCGTCGCCACACATGCTGGACACCATCTGAGCCAAACAAGTTTATCTTAGTCTCATCAGACCACAGGACATGGTTCCAGTAATTCATGCTCTTGGACAGGTTTCAGCAAACTGTTTGCGGGCTTTCTTGTGAGCCAGCTTCAGAAGAGGCTTCCTTCTGGAACGACGGCCATGCAAACCGACTTGTTGCAGTGTGCGGGGTATGGTCTGAGCACTGACAAGCTGACCTCCTGCTTCTGCAACCTCTAAAGCAATGTTGGCGGCACTCATGCATCTGTTTTTTGAAGCCAGCTTCTGCACCTGACGCACAGCGTGAGGACTCAACTACTTTGACTCAACTTCTTTGGCCTGTTCCGAGTGGAACCCGTCTTGGAAAACCTCTGTATGACCCTGGCCACTGTGCTGTAACTCAGTTTCAGGGTGTTACCGATCTTCTTATAGCCTAGGCCAACGTTGTGGAGAGCAACAATTCTAATTCTCAAATCCTCAGAGAGTTCTTTGCCATGAGGTGCCATGTTGAACTTCCAGTGATCAATATGAGAGAATTGTACTCAAAGAACCAAATTTTAACTGCTCTAATACAAGATCCACACATTTGTATGGTCCTGTCAAGCAGACAAAAACATGAACATGATGAATAGGACATGTGGCTTTGCATGGTTAAACAACATACAACTGTTATCACTTAGGGTGTACTCACTTTTGTTGCCAGCTATTTAGACAATAATGGCTGTATGTTAAGTTATTTTCAGAGGACAGTAAATGTATACTGATATACAAGCAGCACATTGACTACTCTAAAATATATCCAAGTTTCATTTCTATAACATTGTCTCTTGAGAAGGTATACTAAAATGGTTGCTGAAATGTGAGGAGTGTTCTCACTTTTGTGAGATACTGTATATTTATTTAACATCTTTTGTTGTTTGATTAACATTAATGACACAGACAGGTGCTTGTAATATTCTGACACTTCACCGTGTTGTTTACTTTCATTTAAGCCATAATCGACTGTATTTACATGAGATACTCCACATAATGGGCATTTTGACAACTGTGTCTGTGTTAGACCATTCAGGCGCAAAGAGAAGTGAATTCGGGATCGCACGCTGTCTGGTGTGTGTCATTCAGCGCGACACCACATTGAGTTCTTTTTTCACCGCGAATAACTTACTGCGAATAATGACTTGATCTTTTTTTTTTTTTTTTTTGAATATCCTTGTTAAATGTACACACACTTCTTTGACATCTTCATGTCTGACTTGATCTCCTCCGCGCTCTCTAATATCCCGCCTTCACTAACTGCAAGTTAATCGATAGCAAATTGTGATTGGATGGTAATTTTGTTCTCTACAATATACTATGACAAGATTGGCTACCTTTAGTCTTGCGTGACAGAAGACTACTACTTGCTTTTATGATCACCCACTAAAGACAATTTAGGAAAGAAGAAATACGGGACAAAACATGATTTTTTTTATAACAAGTCGGAACACTAACATTTTCTCAGGAAAAAACGGTCACCCTACCCTGTGACAACTAGCCCCCCATTGGCATTTTAATGGATGTACTATAACTTTTAACCCTGTATTCCATTTATTCCTTTAGTGTTGGATGGCAACCCACACAGTTGTGTCAATGACCTTTCTGAAATCCAAACGGCACCAGGCAGTCTCCAGAGGGCAGAGGGAGCTGAAGAATCGACATATGCGAGTTTGAAAGCCACAGCATCATCCTTGAGAATGACGTGGTCTAATGTCACGCGGCTCTGGTAAACGAGATGAAAATATTTTGGGGGGAAAAATTACCATTAAAATGGAAAGCGAAGAAGAGAATGCAGTGTAACGTGACTCATATCTGCTGATGAAAAGCCTTAATATCAGCCACTCTATAGGTCTCTGGCTTCTGGCAGAGACTTAACTGGAAGTTTGATGATGCACTTTTACATGATGGGCAAGAGCAGCTGCCTTACTCATTTACCATCTGACGTGTAACTGGGAGATGTGCTCGCAGTGCCAGAGGAATGCGTTCAGGGGACTTTGCTGCAGCGGGCGTCCGTTCCAGTGAGAGGAAACCGAACGCGCACACCAGCGTCACTCGTCCGTCTTACACCCCACTGCAGTTTCTTCTAGCGTCTCCTGCATTCTTCTCGGAAGCTCTTGAGTCGATGCTCCCTACTGTACTCATCACGTTTCAGTTTTTGTTTTCATGTACCGTTCTTTCTTTCCTTTATGTTTGTTAACCTCATTCAAAATCGTGTTTGAATTATATGAAGCAAAAAAAAAGATCACTACCAATTTTTTTGTGTGAGAGTATTGGTACTATTTGAAAAAATGGGAAAATATTATATTATTTATTATTTAAAAATGTGCAATATGATTTATTTTTACACTTGCAGAGTTTAATCTTTCACCAATGAGGGACACTGTAGTTCTGTCCTATTTATTCTGGTATTTAAGAGAACGAAAAACATTTCGTTGGGGATTTCCCACTCTTTTTTGATCACGCCCATTCTGATCATGGCAAAACCAATCAAAAAGTCTTATAAAGTGTGTTATTTATTGAATTCTGGGAATTGACTGTTTGTCATGTTATGTAAATTAAGCCTATGCCATTGTGCATGCGATGTTGTGGAAGAGTTGGCGTGCTTCAGATGTCAGGTATGACATGTGACAGCAGGTGAGATGTTTTGGAGGGAAAATAAATGACATTGAGGGCTTGCTTGCATGCTTGTGACCGTGGATGTTTTGGATATCAAAAGTCAGGTATGGAAGTAGGATATTGCCTTTAAGAGTCTTTAACAGTACTTCAGTTTACCTCAAACGAAATAAAGGAAAAAGCCTCGTACGAGATGAAGTCTTTGTCTTAAATCTGTAGTATGCAAATTTTGACTGACGCAGTCATTGGGAATTGATTTTAAATGTGCCACTATATTGTAAAATGATTTTCTTTTGGTACATCCAGAAACTTTTCTTTGTTATTCTTCAATCATATTTCTGTGCATTTTTCCTCTTTGGAAGGTTTATTAAAGATTTATTTATTATATATAGAATTCTAGATATCGTTTCTAGTGTTTGGTGAGTGTACAAGGGCTTTCTCTTCTTCAAACCCTCATTTGCTTTTAGTTTTCGTTTGCATGGAGTCTTTAATGCACTAACGCCTGTATATCTGATTCAAAACAACTATTCTGAGGTAAATGTTTAAGGCATTCAAATTAACTCTTGAAGGACGTGTTTTATTTGGTTGTATTTCAATTCTGTGCAACAATGCAGTGCAATGTGTACGGGCTCTTTTTATATGTTTTCTGAAGGAGAGATTTGAGCTCTTACAACAGGACAGGACAAGGAATTATTTTTCTAAAAACAAATGTTGCACAAACTAAAAACATTTATATACTATATAAGGTTTATTCTATTTATAAGAATTTTTACAGAGCACAGCCATTACGATATGAATTCTAAGATATTTTTCTATAGAAATGCACAACTGTATTTTGTCAGAAGCAGTATAGCTACTTTATATCAAGCATTGTATCTCACACATCATCAGAATTAAGACTCTAAACCTATTTATGATTCGATGTGATTTGAAATGCTGAGGATGCAGGAATCCTCTTTTGAACCCTTCAATGCAAAAAAAAACCTCATCTCTGTTACATTTCGAGCCCATAGAGCCCCACGTATTTCTGTAATTTGAAAAGTTATGGTATTTATCTGTATAATAAAATGTTATGCCTTGTAAGTCTGCTTTCTCCATGATTTTTTTCTTCTTTCAACTATTGCGCTATAATAAACAACACATCTATGTACTGATTCTAGTACAATGGAAAAGCACTGGTTACTGATTCAGTGAATCTGAATCAGTAAATCAAATCGAGTCCGCTTTGTTTTTGCTTTATATTGTAGGGATGCACTGATATTTAAATTCTGGCTGATACTAATAATCATTTTCATGCTATGGCCGATAACCAATAAATTAATCTTAAATATTAACATATTAATAAAATTATACGCAATATTAAAAGTTTTGTAACACTTTAAAATAAGGTTTCATTTGTTAACATTAGATAACTACAGCATTTATTAATCTTAGTTAATGGTTAACATTTACTAAAGCATTTTTAAGATCAAAAGTTGTATCTGTTAACATTAGTTACTGCACTGTGAGCTAACATGAGCATGTTAACATTAAAAAAGTTTAATAAATGCTGTAAGAATACAGTATATTGCTCATTGTTAGTTCATGCATTAACTAATGTAAACAAATGAGACCTTTTTTGTAAAGTGTTACCAAAATTATAATATTAATATTCTATGCAATTGTGTCAAAAATCACTCAAAACTACAATCAATTGTTTGCTAAAAGTGAATAACGTTATAAAATGAATATTCATTTTGAGATATCCTAAAGATTACATGTAACTGTGTTGAAATTATTATTATTTTTTTTTTTAATATTAACATTAAATGTAAAAATAGAAGTAAATATAGCTGCAAGCAGCAATTACGGGGCCAAGCACAAAAAGGCACAACAAGTTATGCCAACATGGCTGGGAGCATTAGACCAACTGCAACAGTGAGCAAGTAAAGACCTATTAAGATCATTTAGATAAAAAAAATAGCTGAAAAATCATAAATACAGTCAATAATAAAGATTTACTGGTTTATCACTTTCGACCAATAGGTGGCGCTGTGACCAAATGAATGCGGTATGGTCAGAGTGAGGTAACAATGACACTCGCAAAGTTTGGTATCAATATGTCAAAGCATTGCAAAGATACAGCCTCAAGAGTCATTTTGGCATGAAGCCTCTAATTCAAAAACGAAAACGGTTTTGTCTATCAACACAAAATCTATAACTTTTTACCGGCATGGTCTGAAGATGATACAATTCATTTTTGGTGAAAATTGGACCAACGGTCTAGAAGGAGTTCAAAAAAGATTTTAAAGAAAATGGCGGACAGGAAGTTTGGCTGACTGTGGCAAAATTGGCATCAATGTTCTCAGCATGACCCACAGAATCTATTTAGACCAGTCTCATTACAATAGGCCACATTTATATAAAGCTATTAGCATTTTTTGAAATATCATTATAACATTTGACCACAAGGAGGCGCTGCCTCAAAACCTTTTGAGTACCTTCAGAGCATGGTATGTTCTCATCGATGCATTCATAAAATATAGCATTTTATTTCATAAAACTGTATTGTAGTCAATGGCAATTTCATGTTTTGTTCAATTATAGTGCCACCAAGAGGCACAATCCCACCACTTTTTTATGTGTCCTCAGAGTGAGCCCATACATGTATGTCAAATTTGGTGAAAATATCTCATTTCGTTTTGGAGTTATAGACATTTATATGTATGAGATCATAAAAAATGAGCTATGGGTAATTTTGACATTTCACCATGTTGCACAAACCATAAGGCGAAACCTAGCATGTTTGGTATCGTTGGACTTGGCAAGGATTCGGGAGTCTAAGGAGATGACTGTGAAAACAAGTCAACCACATCCAAAGTTCTAAGTATATAAATAATTTTTTTTTTTACTCCACTAGGTGGCGCTGGTCCGAAACTTAGGCTCCTTCAGGACATCGTGCTGATGACCCACACCGAGTTTCGTAACGATACGCTAATGCATTTAAAAAATACAGCATTTTAGCACAAAATTCAAAATGGCCGATATGGGAATATTGGATATCATTTGACTCGGCACGAATCTAACAAGACCACATTTATGATTTTTGGACAAACCGTTCAGAATTTATAGGCAAAAATAGCAATTATTCGTATCTCCGGACCAATAGGTGGCGCTGCGCCGAAACACTGCATGTTGCCTTAGGTCATGATTGTGATGACATGTACCAAATTTGGTCTGAATATGATAAAGCGTTTTGGAGATACAGCCTTATGTCTATTTTCGCAAGCACTACTTAAAATTTGTACGCTTTTCAAAAACGGTTTGAGAAATCGATTTGAATTCCAATTCGAATTGTCGGCATGGTCTGAAGATGATCTGGTTCAATTTTCGTGAAAATCAGAGCAACGGCCTAGGAGGAAAAAGTAGGTTTTCCGGAAAATTCAAAACGACAGAAAAATTTTCTTGACGCAAAATAACGTCGTAGTGTTCAATAGAATCGCCTTGAGCCAAGAAATCAGAGGAAAAGGGAATTTTGTTTCTAGCCCTTACGGTTCAAAAGTTATTAGCATAAATGTGAGTGAAACTTTGGACAGCTGGTGGCGCTACAGGGATTGAGTTAGAGACTCCAAATTTGCTCTGCTGACAGTTTACACTGTTCTCTATCTGTTGCCAAATTTCATAACTTTCTCGCAAGCGGTTCTATGGGTTGCCATAGACTTCCAGTGCAGAAACGGAAGAATAATAAGAACGCCAATGATTACAATAGGTGCCTATGCACCTTCGGTGCTTGGCCCTTAATTAGCATGGACAATTAAATATCCAATATCAACCAAAATCAGTTAAATTAAAATATATATATCGGTAACACTTTACAATAGGGTTTCACTTGTTAACATTAGTTAACATGAACTAACAATGAACAATACTTCTACAGCATTTATTAATGTTAATCTTAACATTTACTAATACATTTTTAAGAATTTTTTGTATATGTTATCATTAGGTAATTAACTGTGAACTAACATGAACATTTTATTAACAAGTTAGTCAATGCTGCAAGACTATATTGTTCATTTTTGGTTTATGTTAGTAAATTCATTAACTAATATTAATAAATTAAAAAAACTAAAATATTAAAAAAACTAAAATCAGCCGACAACGACATGGTACCGAATAACACCCTGTTTCACCATACATTTATTGACTTTTGTTTGGTTATTCTGTACAGTATAGTTATAATACAGTGCATGTTGCTCTGAACCCTCTGACCATTTAAAATACTTTCAAGCGTTTCACTTTTGCATGACTAAATGTAGACATAGCATGAGCACCGTGCACCACACTAAAGAATCAGTTTCACATGTGTAATCTTAAACGTCTTCAGAGGCCAAAGCTCTACCAGCTTCTAAAAAGTAAATGTAACGTGTTGCTGAAATTGGATTAAGACTAGTAAGCAGGGAAGAGATATTGCTGGTTATGTGTTTTCTTAAAACAGAGTCGCAAAGACGTTAGCATGGGCAAAATTATCTTTCCGTGTTTAGCTTAGCACCATCACATCATTTGGAATGACTGGTTTCCACTTAGTTGACAATATAATGGATTATATGTAATGGATCACCCTTAATTGTAAGCACTATGACTAAGAAAATACAAGTCTGAGTATAGAGTACTTGGCAAATGACTGGTAGTCTAAACAAACCTGGGCTCTGTTTTCCTGACAGAAAGTAAAGTGTATATCTAGATTGTTTCGTACAATATACAACATTCCACATTCAGACCAAGGAAATTTGGATATATAGAGACACTAGCATTTCTGTTTATTTTGTAATGACCATTGGATTTTGTAATGACCATATTTTGTAATGACCATTGGTTTGCTCTAATTAATTGAGGGAATTTGCTATAAGCCACTATTATTTAAACTGGGAATTGCTGACAGAACAAATGAGTGTTTTTATATTGGATTGCCTATATTTTGGGTACAATGGGATTAAAGTCCTCTGCCATTATAATTAGTTACATTTATGTAGCACTTTTCTTGATATATCTTAGAAACTGAATTCCGGAAATGTTGGGACATTTTTTAAATTTGAATAAAATGAAAACTAAAAGACTTTCAAATCACATGAGCCAATATTTTATTCACAATAGAACATAGATAACATAACAAATGTTTAAACTGAGAAATTTTACACTTGTATCCACTAAATGAGCTCATTTCAAATTTGATGCCTGCTACAGGTCTCAAAAAAGTGCAACAAATGGCTGAAAAAGCAAGAAATTTTGAAAGGATTCAGCTGGGAGAACATCTAGCAACTAATTAAGTTATTTGATATCAGGTCTGTAACATGATTAGCTATAAAAGGGATGTCTTCGAGAGGCAGAGTCTCTCAGAAGTAAAGATGGGCAGAGGCTCTCCAATTCATGAAAGAGTGCGTAAAAAGATTGTGGAATACTTTAAAAACAATGTTCCTCAACATCAAATTGCAAAGGCTTTGCAAATCAAAAGATTCAGAGAAACTGGAGAAACTCTGTGCATAAGGGACAAGGCCAAAGACCTTTATTGGATGCCCGTGGTCTTTGGGCCCTCCGACGACACTGCATCACTCATCGGCATGATTGTGTCGATGACATTACTAAACGGGCCCAGGAATACTTCCAGAAATCACTGTCGGTAAACACAATCCGCCGTGCCATCTGCAGATGCCAACTAAAGCTCTATCATGCAAAAAAGGAAGTCATATGTGAACATGGTCCAGAAGCGCCGTTGTGTCCTGTGGGCCAAGGCTCATTTAAAATGGACTGTTTCAAAGTGGAAAAGTGTTTTATGGTCAGACGATAGGGCTGCACGATTAATCGTAATCGAATCAAAATCGAGATTTGGCTTAGTGCGATTATGATATCGCAAAGGCTGCGATTTTTAATTATATAAATATGTACACAGCGTGTTAGTGAAGAGCTGCTCTGTGATCAGTAGTAAATGACGCTCCATCTGAGAGCACTGCATTAGAAAAAGCAAAACATGTCAAAAATACAAACTTTCCAAACATGAGAAGCCTTTATGAACTTCTTTTCTAACAAAAGACAACATTTAATGTGTTTTTATGCCAAACTCACTTCATAACGTCAGTTGAGTGTTTGAAATAGCATTTTGATTAGCACTGGATTATAAATATACTTTATTATTACGAAAATACCTGAGAAGGCTTGAAGAAAACATATAAACCATGTATTGTTGTAGTCGTCTGTTTATTTTATTCATGTTTAATCAATCAAAGCATTTCTACCTTCTTTTAATTCAGTCACAGCGATAGCATGATGCCCATTGAGGATTTCCTGGAACAGCGTTTGTTATATTGCATATATTTGGAGTATCTGCTCAAGGGCGCCCTCCAGCGTCCAGTATGAAACAGACATGTTTAGCACCAAATAAAGCTCACTCAATCCTATTCAGGGTAAAAATAGGAAAAATAATTCCTCTCTCTAAAGAACTTTGAAGGGAACATATAATCAATATGTTTTTCTCCAGTGTACATAAGTGTACAGGGTTTTTTTTCCACAGTGGATGCATAAGAGGCACGTAGTTCATATTAAATACATGGACTCCATTTTTGATTTTGCATACCTCCTGACAAAAATAAAGAAATTATTGAGACAGATTTTTATCATAATAATATAATATTTGATAATAAATCCTTAGACCTTTCTAATGATTTATAGACATACTGCTTGCATGTTAACAGGTAACCCCACATTTTGTCATACAAGTTTTAAATATTATTTTCTAATTATTATAGTTATATTTATAATTAAATGCTAAATACTTTAATAATGAAAGTTATTACAACAGTAATATTTCTTATTTGGTTTAATATTTTTATTTATCAATAATGATAATAATAATAAAAATAAAATAGTCAAAATAATATATTAGCACGAAATTTTTTCATTTGTTTTATAAAATCGCATTTTAAATCGCAAATCCCAATTTTAACCAGAAAAATCGCAATTAGATTTTTTCTCCAAATCGTGCAGCCCTATCAGACGAGTCTAAATTTGACATTCTTCTTGGAAATCACGGACGCCATGTCCTACGGGCTAAAGAGGAGGGAGACCTTCCAGCGTGTATCAGTGTTCAGTTCAAATGCCAGCATCTCTGATGGTATGTGGGTGCATAAGTGCATACGGTAGAGGCAGCTTGCATGTTTTGGAAGACACTCTGAATGCTGAAAGGTATATAAAGGTTTTAGAGCAACATATGCTCCCCTCCAGACGACGTCTATTTCAGGGAAGGCCTTGTGTATTTCAGCAGGACAATGCAAAACCACATACTGCTGAACTGGCCTGCCTGCAGTCCAGATCTTTCACCTATCGAGAACATTTGGCACATCATTAAAGGAAAGATGACCACGAACTCTTCAGCAGCTGGAAACCTAGAATGGGACCAAATTCCAACACCAAAACTCCAGAAACTCATATCGATGCCCAGACGTCTTCAAACTGTTTTGAAAAGAAGAGGAGATGCTACACCATGGTAAACATGCCCCCGTCCCAACTATTTTGAGACCTTTAGCAGGCATCAAATTTGAAATAAGCTCATTTTGTGCATAAAATTGTAAAATTTCTCAATTTAAATATTTGTTATGTTATCTATGTTCTATTGTGAATAAAATATTGGCTCATGTTATTTGAAAATCTTAGTTTTCATTTTATTCAAATTTAAAAAACATCCCAACATTTCCGAAATTCGGGTTGTATATAGGCTTTTTTCACTCAAAGCGCATTACAGTTGGAGAGGGGAATGCGACGACAGCCATATTGTGCCAGAACGGCCACCACACAGCAGCTTATTGGTGGAGAGGAGACGGAGTGATGAAGCCAATCAGTATATATTTGGGGATGATTAGGAGGCCTTGATGATGGACAGAGGATGGCCAGGATTCCGGAATTACACCTCTACTCTTTGCGAAAGTCATCCTAGGATTTTTAATGATCACAGAGAGTCAGGACCTCAGTTTAATGTCCGAAGGACATTTTTTTTTTTTTTGCAGTATAGTGTCCCCATCACTATACTGGGGACCCCCTGCTGGCCTCACTAGTTTTTCCCAGGAGGTCTCCTATCCAGGTACTGACCACATTACATTATATTTACATTATTTGTCATCAAAACAGAAAAACTTTTGTCATTTCTTCTTAAACAAATGATGTTGCTGCATCACTAGTCAAGTAAAATGATACCATGGTCTATCTGAATACTTGATTCTGATTGGCTGGAAGGTGTGCATTAAAACCGTTTAATGCACTGGTAATTCAAAGTCAGTTTCTTTACCGTTCTATATTAATGTGCTAC
Source organism: Ctenopharyngodon idella (assembly GCF_019924925.1). NCBI lineage: Eukaryota > Metazoa > Chordata > Actinopteri > Cypriniformes > Xenocyprididae > Ctenopharyngodon > Ctenopharyngodon idella. The sequence continues at coordinate 19,743,078 of NC_067242.1, forward strand.
CTCTAAACATTGATAACCATTCCCATACCACCAAACCTGTCCCTAACCATATCCCACCTCAATAGCAAAACTGTTTTGCAATACAATATGAACACAATAAGTACATTGTACTTATTTTTTGATGTAAGTAGTAGTTAAGGCCACCTAATATAAAGTGGGACCAAAAATAATATTAATGATTGATAGAATGGTTAAACATATGAGATTATTACATGGATGAATCACCAGTTTATGACAAATGAATTATGGCTTAACCTTTGGTTTGCTGTTGATACATAAGAATAAAAGACTTGAGCTCAAGATCCTGGGTCACTGGTTCCTGTAGATATGCACACATGTGAAATGAGAAGTGACAGAACTGTTACAGGAGCTCAGATCTGGCTTTAGGCTCAGGGGAGTGTGATGACAAATCAAATATGACATGTTGCTCTTCTTTTAGAGAGAAAACCCACAATGGATGCCCACAATTCTCTTCTATACTGTATGTAAAACCCTACTGACCCTAATTTATTAAAGTTCTAGATGTCCTGAAAATTATTATAAACAAACAAACAAATTTAAATATACACCAATCAGGCATAACATTATGACCACCTTCCTAATATTGTGTTGGCCCCCCTTTTGCTGCCCAAACAGCCCTGACCCATCGAGGAATGGACTCCATTAGACCCCTGAAGGTGTGCTGTGGTATCTGGCACCAAGATGTTAGCAGCAGATCCTTTAAGTCCTGTAAGTTGTGAGGTGGGGCCTCCATGGATCGGACTTGTTTGTTCAGAACATCCCACAGATGCTCGATTGGATTGAGATCTGGGGAAGTTGTAGGTCAAGTCAACACCTCAAACTCGTTATTGTGCTCCTCAAACCATTCCAGGTGCATTATCCTGTTGAAAGCTACAGCCACCAGGGAATACCATTTCCATGAAAGGGTGTACATGGTTTGCAACAATGCTTAGGTAGGTGGTACGTGTCAAAGTAACATCCACATGGATGGCAGGACCCAAAGTTTCCCAACAGAACATTGCCCAAAGCATCACACTGCCTCCGTCGGCTTGCCTTCTTCCCATAGTGCATCCTGGTGCCATGTGTTCCCCAGGTAAGCGACGTACATGCACCCGGCCATCCACGTGATGTAAAAGAAAACGTGATTCATCAGACCAGGCCACCTTCTTCCATTGCTCCGTGGTCCAGTTCTGATGCTCACATGCCCACTGTTGGCGCTTTCAGCGGTGGACAGGGGTCAGCATGAGCACCCTGACTGGTCTGCGGCTATGCAGCTCCATATGCAACAAACTGTGATTCACTGTGTATTCTGACACCTTTCTATCAGAACCAGCATTAACTTCTTGAGCAATTTGAGCTACAGTAGCACATCTGTTGGATCGGACCACACGGGCCAGCCTTCGCTCCCCACGTGCATCAATGGGCCTTGGCCGCCCATGACCCTGTCGCCGGTTCACCACTGTTCCTTCCTTGGACCACTTTTGATAGATACTGACCACTGCAGACCAGGAACACCCCACAAGAGCTGCAGTTTTGGAGAAACTCTGACCCAGTCATCTAGCCATCACAATTTGGCTCTTTGTAAAATTTGCTCAAATCCTTACGCTTGCCCATTTCTCCTGCTTCTAACACATCAACTTTGAGGACAAAATGTTCACTTGCTGCCTAATATATCCCACCCACTAACAGGTGCCGCGATGAAGAGATAATCAGTGTTATTTACTTCACCTGTCAGTGGTCATAATGTTATGTCTGATCGGTATATATATATATATAGCCAGTTTTTCACATAAAGAACCATCTACCATCATCAACAACTGTAATGCATCACAATTTTCTACTGCTTCTGTTGACACTTTGACTCATTTATTTATTTTCTTGTGTGAGCCACAACAGCTGCATGTAAACATTTCCTCAGATGATTTATTGACCTTTATATCATATTATCAAATGCAAGAACTATTTCTGTCACACTAATTTACTCTAACAAATTTATTGCACAAGTCAGTTCACAATGTCATAAACACTTCTAACCCTCATATTTTGTGTGGGCCCTTAAAGTCGACATGAAACTGAAGTTGTGATCGTCTTTTCTTCCCTATTGTGACATATATCCGAGTGAAACGGCTTCTCAAACAAGTAAAAATGTAGGGCGGGACTTGATTTTGTCCATCAGGAACTGATTGGATCATTGGTTGTGGTTTGCTATTGCTGTGATGTCATGTGAGTGACAGGTTGTCCCGCCCTCACGCCAGTAAACATGTCATCAGAGAAGATAGGGGGAAGATATTTTGTTTGATGAAACATTATGAGGGCACATGTATTTAAAAAAAAAAAGAAAAAAAGAAAAAAAGACGTGCATGGATTATTTATTAACTGCAATGTTCCATTAAAAAAAAAATTGATTTCATGGTGACTTTAATAGCTCAAAAACATGCTTAACATTGGAGTATATGGTTTATGATGTTACATGATAACTTGATAACATGCCTCATAAGTCATCAATGAAGTATGTTACATTGTTTCTGTTTGGGGTCTGAAAGATTCCAGATATAAAACCTTGAATAAATGCGATTAAGTTTTAATTTTCAAAAACATGAAATTATTTTGATAGAGAGGAAATAAAAATACTTGCCTTTTGAGTAGCCCAGAGCAGGTTAATTTTGAATTTATTATTATCTTTTACACATTTTTAAAAGACAAATCTAAATCATATACACAATCTCAACAGAACAAAGAATGTTAAATCTTTATCCAGAACAAAAAAACGCATTTCATCGTGTATATCTGATTCTGATTTCAAAATACCATTAATTCAGAGGGCTTCATCCCAGCTAACAAAAACATGTTCTAGAACATTCTGCTAACATTCCCATTAAGTTGTAAAAACGTTATTTCAGTCAACATGCAAAAGTCCAGTTTAAAAAAAAAAAAAAAAAAAAAAATTCAAAACCTTGTGTGTGTGTGTGTGTTTTGTATGTTCTGAACATTCTGAAACAACATTTAAAAACATTAGATGAACGTACAACTAAAAAGTTTTTTTTTTTTTTTTTTTTTAAAGAATGTTCCATGAACATTAGTATAAATAATGTTTTAAGTGCTAACATTTGGAGAACATTACCAAAGACCAGATAAAGTTGAACAAATATTCACTAACGTTACTGGAAGAACGTTTGCTCATAACTTTGAGAGAACCTTGCCAGAATATTTGCTAAAGTTCTGAGACTGTTTCTGTTAGCTGGGATTATTCATTTGTATATTATACTTTATTCCAGATATACAGTGTGCAGATGTGTTTTAGCTGGATTTATTAGTAATTGGAGATGATTTAAACCAGATCTGTGTGTATATAAAGGGACTGTATAGTCACAGTCTCTGCCAAAGCCAAACTAAAATAGTTTAAAGCAGCTGCTGTGAGAGGAGTCAAATGTGAGAACTTTCAAAGCAACAGCGCCATGTGGCTTCATTTGATCACCTGTGTAAGTGTTATAGATGACAGGAAGGTCACTGATTGTTTGGAAAGAGAGAGAGAGAAGCCTTTTGTGAGACTGTGAGAACTTGAATGTGAATAGATGCAAGTGGGATTGTTAGCAGCAAAACTAAAGCTTTTATTAGCAAAAATTACAAGGCATCCAATGGTTTTGATACGAAAAATACACCTCTGTCATCCGGTTCCCATCTGAAGGTTCCTCTGAAATAATGGCACTTTAATTGTATCCTGTCAAACCTTGCACAATGGTTTCCCTTCATTACTATAAAAATAAAAAAAACAATGAACAGAGCTGGTCTGAGCAAATATCTACAGTCATTTTCTCAGGGATATCAGCATAAAATAATAGAAGTCTTAAGGCAAAGGCCTTATGTTGGGGAGAAGAAAGCCAGAAATACTTGCACTTTAAAGCGAGTACACAGAGTCATATTTCACCTCTCCTAATATTTCCTCATAAAAGCCTTCTCTCCGCACTCAAGCTGAAGTCTCGAGCTGAAATAAATACCCCTTGCATCCCTCCATACCAGCTCTCTTTTATTTGAGCCTGGCACGTGAGCTTGTCACCGTCATGACCTTTTTTTTCTTTTTCTTTTTTTACCTTGACTGGGTGCACTTTTGATATTTTTATTGTAAAATATTCCTATAATAAAATTATGTATAGGTCTAGTATATTTTCAGTGCATACTAATATCAAACAAATTATGTTAAAAACAATCGCATGCATCAATTTTTAAACATTTAGTTTGTCACTATGAAATAGAAATAGACAAATCTTCTTTTTATGGAATATTGGAGTATTTTTTTCTGTGCGCATCATTATTTTATTATATTTTTTCATTCATGTGCCCTCATGTTTAATCAAAATAATTTCCCTCCCTCTTGCAGCGTCATCTCTTCTCTTCCCTGATGTTGTGTTTACTGGCGTGAGGGCGGGACAACCTGTCACTCACATGACATCACAGCAATAGCAAACCACAACCATCCAATCAATTCTCAATGGACAAAATCAAGTCCTGCCCAACAAGTTTGAGAAGCTTTTTCTGCCTTCACATGCTCTCATAATTATCAAAAATACAAGTTTCTTAGGTAAAAATTGCACATGAACGCCCTCCCATTTCGATGAGCTCGTAATCACGACTTCAGAAGTGGGAATTATCAAATTTCCGATAGCATGTTAAGGCAGCATTCACAATTGGGAAGAAAAGATTATTGCAACTTCCATTGAATGCCGACTTTAACATTTCAAATAATATGTTAATGCACCTCATTAAGCTAGCGTACTGCTTTTAAATTTTTAATAAATTCTTTTTAAAACATCAAATTACATTTTTAAAATCAAGATATGTTCTAACACTTAAAGGGTTAGTTCACCCAAAAATGAAAATAATGTAATTTATTACTCACCCTCATGTCGTTCCACACCCGTAAGACCTTTGTTCATCTTTGGAACACAAATTAAGATATTTTTGATGAAATCCAATGGCTCAGTGAGGCCTGCATAGACAGCAATGCCACCGAACCTCTCAAGATCCAGAAAGGTACTCAAAACATATTCAAAACAGTTCATGTGAGTACAGTTGTTCAACCTTAATATTATAATTGCAACGAGAATAGTTTTTGTGTGCCAAAAAATAAATAAATAAATAACGACTTTTCAACAATATCTAGTGATGGCCGATTTCAAAACACTGCTTTGAATCTTTTGTTTCGAATCAGTGATTCAGAGCGCCAAAGTCACGTGATTTCAGCAGTTTGGCAATTTGACACACGATCCGAATCACTGAATCGAAACAAAAGATTCGAAGCAGTGTTTTGAAATCGGCCATCACTAGATATTGTTGAAAAGTCGTTATTTTGGGGGGTTTTTGGCGCACAAAAAGTATTCTCATCGCTTTATAATAGAACCACTGTACTTGAATGAACTGTTTTAAATATGTTTTGAGTACCTTTCTGGACCTTGAGAAGTTTGGTGGCATTGCTGGCGATCTCACTGAGCCATCGGATTTCATCAAAAATATCTTAATTTGTGTTCCAAAAATGAACGAAGGTCTTACGGGTGTAGAACGACATGAGGGTGAGTAATAAATTACATTGTTTTCATTTTTGGGTGAACTAACCCTTTAAGCCTTGGTAGGCCTATATACTAAAATCCATTCACTTTTTGTTCTTAAATGTTTTTTGCAAATAGTGTAGCCTAGGTTGTTACACACTCGAACTATGCTGTCAATTTGATGCCGAATGTACTGGGCTACTGTAGACGCAGAATTAAAAATAATATTTGTGAATCATAAACACATTTCATTGTGACATGATGTCAATATGAGAATAGCACTGAGCATACTTACAGTAGTTGAGTTATTGTGAGCATTGGACATTGCTGTGGAGTGTCAACAATGAATCAGTGTAATATATATAGATCATTGATCTAACTGTCGCGTCATAAATCATTAGTAATGACTAAGGATCATTTTAATCATTTCTAATTCTGTTCCGTATAGATTACCAAACCACCTGGTGTTAAAACAGATTTTAATGAACTTGTCAATGGTTTTCCAGAAACATTGCGCCAACTGCTGTCATACTGAGCGAACAGCTCATAACAAAGGTAACAGCGCTCTCTGCTGAGCGAACGTTGCACTTTACAATCATACACAAATCTATTTAGGTCAAAGCAGAAAATTGCTAAATTCCTATCAAAATAAAAGTACCTGCAACATATAATATTTTTGTAAAGGGCATGATTTTTTGGATCAAACAATCTAACACATGCTTTACTGTAAGACAATATAATATTTAAAAAAAACTAAAAGCAACTTTTGTAACGATATATTACGCATTGTCCGTGATACATGTAACCTCTTGTTCAAGAAAACGTTCTATATAGAACTTTAAAGGGTTAGTTCACCCAAAAATGAAAATAATGTCATTTATTACTCACCCTCATGCCGTTCCACACCCGTAAGACCTTCGTTAATCTTCGGAATGCAAATTAAGATATTTTTGTTGAAATCCAATGGCTCAGTGAGGCCTGCATAGCCGGCAATGACATTTCCTCTCTCAAGATCCATAAACGTACTAAAAACATATTTAAATCAGTTCATGTGAGTACAGTGATTCAATATTAATGTTATAAAGCGACGAGAATATTTTTTTGTGCACCAAAAAAAAACAAAATAACGACTTATATAGTGATGGTCGATTTCAAAACACTGCTTCAGGAAGCTTCGGAGAGTTATGAATCTTCTGTGTCGAATCAGCGGTTCGGAGCACCAAAGTCACCTGATTTCAGCAGTTTGGCGGTTTTAAATGCGATCCGAATCATGATTAGACACAAAACATTCATAACGCTCCGAAGCTGCAGTGCAGTGTTTTGAAATCGGCCATCACTATATAAGTCGTTATTTTGTTTTTTTGGTGCACCAAAAATATTCTCATCGCTTTATAATATTAATATTGAACCACTGTACTCACATGAACTAATTTAAATATGTTTTTAGTACATTAATGGATCTTGAGAGAGGAAGTGTCATTGATGCAGGCCTCACTGAGCGGTCGGATTTCAACAAAAATATATATTAATTTGTGTTCCGAAGATAAACGAAGGTCTTACGGGTGTGGAACGCCATGAGGGTGATTAATAAATGACATTATTTTCATTTCTGGGTGAACTAACCCTTTAAAGTGTTCTATCAGGCACTTCATATATAGAGGCTTTTAGGGGTTCCCATCATGGCCTCATTTTATGGATTTAGTTTTAATTCATTTTGATTTTTTGATTTAATTTCATGAATTAAACAGCTCATAAACATACTTTATCACTAGAGAAAACTGAAATAACATGTTAAACATGACAGTATTATGCAATAATATCAAACATTTCTCCTTATATAGACCCTTTTTGGCAAAAAAGGATTTTAAATTGAGTCAAAAACCTTGAGGTTCTATATAGAAACTGAACCTTTTGTTCTAAGAGTGTGAACAAGAATAACTCAAAATATATAAGAGAATATAAGAGAAAAATTCAACAGTTGTTGTTGTTATTTGTATATATATAGTGCGAAAAAACAAATCACAAACACGGTTTTAAGGTACTCATATTTTTTAAATCTGATATCTGCTTTATTTGACTGACACAAACTGCTATGATACAATGTCACAGTGCAATGTTACATACTATACTTTTTAATATTTGCTTTCTCTGTACTTCACCTAAACACAAAACAGTGATTTTCTCATTAAAATATAAGCATTAAGGATGTGTAGTGTATGTTTTCATAAATTAATCACAATTAAAAAAAACTACAAATTATATGTTACACTAATGATTCCTCATAAAATTTGAGCATTAAGAAGTTTTGCATAGTGGTCCGGTCGATATTTTTGAAGGTAAACATGCATTTTCCCCTGTACTTTCTTCTCACAGCTTAAACCTGTGAAAACAGACAACAAATATACATTATATATTATAAAGTGATGTGAAAAGAGGTTCAGATAGCATTATTTATCTTTTAATTCTAATGGGTTATTGATAAATAACAGATGCCATAAAAGTGTTTAGTCACTTGTTTATAGTCTATAAGGCAGCAGATATGCAACTTTGGATGTCTTATCCAGGGTTATTATAGTTAAATTCACCATGAAAGCAAACCATTCTTGTTTTTTGTTTTTTTATTATTGTTTTTTTATGGAATACTGCAGTATTTATTATAAATGATTTATCTGTGCACATCTTTATACAACAACCCAATCAATTCCTGATAGACAAAATCACATCCCGCCTTACATTTATTCTTGTTCGAGAAGTCGTTTCAATCGGATATACATCACAATATGGAAGAAAAGACTAACTTCTTATGTTTCAAGCTGACTTGAAACTAAACTATAACTAAAACTAAACTATATAAAACTATTACAGTTATTGAACTTAATCAACACTGAACTGACTTGAGAAGAATGACACTATTTTCTTCTGGAGACCTGCTTTACTGGTTTATTAAAGTGAAGCTGCTTTGAAACAATCGGAATTGTGTAAAGTGAAACCATATTTTGTTACTTGAAATAAACATTAACTGAAAGCAAATATTTAAAAAAAAAACAAAAAAAAAACATTTTTTTCAGCTAGTTTCTAAGAAGAAAAAAAATTAATTTAGTTTAACTTGATGTAGCCTATAAAACTGAAATATAAATTAATAAAAACTACAGACATATAAAAAAAACTAATAAAAATGACAAAAATGAAAATGATAAAATTACTGGAATTTTATAGTTGGCATGAAATGGATAGTCTTTTCTTCGATATTTTGACATATATCCGAGTAAAGCGGCTTCTCAAATAAGAAAAAAAATGTAGGGCGGGACTTGATTTTGTACGTTGGGAATTGATTGGATCATTGGCTGTGGTGTGAAATTGTTATGATGTCATGTGAGTGATAGGTTGATCCCCGCCCTCTTCTCTGATGACAGTAAACATGTCATCAGAGAAGAGGGAGGAAAGTTACTTTGATTAAAAATTATGAGGGAATATGATTTTTTTTGTGCACAGATAAATCATTTATAATAATAAATATTGCAAAATTCCATAAGAAAACAAGAATTGCCAGTTTTGATTTCATGGTGACATTTTAACAAAAATGAAAATGGAAAATATGAAAATTATAAATAATTTGAACTATTATTAAAAACTAGTATCTCAATAATACTAAAATAACACCGGCCTTAGCAAATTCATTCTGTATATATAAGGTGTCCACACACAACACATCAGCTCACCCAGTTCTGCAGCAGTGCTTGTAATCCTCTGCAGAGCTGCATTCATGTCACCTCCTTCAGGCACCAGAACCTCAATCTCTCCCACACAATATCCGAAATCAGCCTGGTCCAGATCCACCCGCACTGCACCTTCTCTCTCTAGCATGTATGAGCAGCGCTTGGTCTTGAACTCAGCAAAACAGATGAGATTGAGGTCAGTCAGCCACTTTGTGTCATCTGCTGAAGAGATCTCTGTGTCCTCGTTTTCTGCCACTTTGTCAATTTGTTCCCTTTGTGAGGAATTTGATTCACTCCCTTCAGCAGCGTGTTCACTGATAATCCTGCTGACTTCTGATTGAATCAGAGGGAAATTGGTTATCTCTCTGTATCGTGTGCAAAGGGTCTGAGTTTCATTGTTGGGTATAGTTCGTGAAACTGCAGGGCATTTCAATTCCCACAATCCCTCTCGGCATCTCAGCCAGAAATCTTTTAGTGTTAGGATGAAATCTGGAGAGTCAAAGTACTGGTCTTGAAACTGCCGCTGACCGATGCATTCAGCTGTGTCGAGATATGAATATATATACAGGGTGAAGTCATCTCAATGGTAAAAAGTGTCCCAATCACCCTGATGCATGTATGTGTTTGTATATATATGTGTGTACTGTGTATATATATATATATGTATATATATATATATATATATATATATATATGTATATATATATATAGACATACATATACATCTATATATTTCAGAAATATTTATATGCTGATATTTTATATATAAATACAATATATTTTTGTTAAATATATACATGGATGTGTGTATGTGTGTTATACATACATAATAAATATACACAGTACACATATTATGTAAGCACAAACTTTTATTTTGGATGCGATTAATCACAATCATTTGACAGCACGTAAATCTAAAACTTTTAGTTACAAAATTGCCATGTAATGGCATTGATTTTATATATATATATATATATATTATATACACACACACACACACACACACGTATGTATGAAGATGTGAACACACCTCCAATATCCTGTAGTTTCCCCATAATTTCTGCATTACAAACAAATTTTCTTTCCACCTCTACAGTCATTTTGTCCTGTGAGAGAAAAAAATAAAAACGAGAAAGCAGAATTTTCGCATATTAAAGACTTTCTGCATTAATGGACAACTGTAACCTGTAAAATAATAATGTTGTAAGATGTAGGCAGATGTAGGCAAAGTAGGCAGCTCATGAAACACGGACAACAAATATTTGCCGGGAACCTGGTCACAGGTTAATAAATTGTTAGCTCAGGCAGTGGTAATTATACTGTAATTACTATTGCGGTTAAAATCCAGTTGTGGCAGACATTCTGACATAACGAAAACAAACTATCAAACAAAATCAACTGAACTTACCGATCAATCAGTGTAATGAGGACAGACGTGGAATCGGGGTCCTGTACAGATTTTCCGGTCAGGCACATTCACGGACAGCCTAATATCTGCTCGTCATTAAGCGCACCACATACGCAACAGTGCTTTTATAAGTATTACTTCCTTTAAAAAAAGTATTACTTCCTGACAAATATTGTATTTCTATCAAGATTAGAGAGCTACATTTTAAGATATTACATATAACATAGGCTTATAATACATTATATTACATAACATACATTGCTGTTTTACTTAATCCAATTTATGTTTGTTGTTTGTTTGTGTGTACGTGCGTGCGTGCGTGTGTGTCATGAAATTTGTTTTGTATGAAATACACTGTAAAATAAAATATAAAATAACATGTTCAACATTGTTGTTATTAATTGAAAAATTATACATATGCGTTTTAGTTTGTTTCATGCATAATACATCATATAGCCTATTAGGCTACTATATGTATGAATGTGTGTAGACATATATGTATAATTTGTCAAATTTTTTAATTTATGAACCTATTTTATTTTGCTGTATTTTATAAAAAATATATATATATATATATACACACACACACACACACAGTATATTATACATATATACATATACATACATATATATATAAGCAATGACTACAAGCTATTCTTTATATATTTTTATGTTTTGGTGTTTCTTTTAAGTAATTGCTTAATATTCTTTGTTTATACACTACATTTATTAGCTTAAACATATTTTATTTGCTTATTACATATATAATTATTAACGCAATATCACTAATTACATAAAATAAATATTAATTAATTAATAAGAAATTAATAAATAATATTATATATTTATTAATTATTGATATACACACACCTTTATTTAAACTTTTCTCTCATTTGCCTTGTATGTTTTTAATACTTCACCTCTACAGTGTTAAAGACGATTTTGTAAACAAAGTTACAAATAATTTAATTGATGACAGTATAACAACATTGTTCCAACATGCTTTTAGGTGTGTTGAATCGAACCGTTAGTGGGAAGAGGAACATTCTTGGAGAGAGTGAGCAGTCAGCTTTTGGGGGAGCTGTCGTGTGTTTACTAGAGGAGAGCAATGCAAGAGTGAACGAGAGAGAGAGGGAGGACGGAGTGAGTGAGTGAGGGAGGGAGAGAGAGACAAAACTTTTCAGTTTTAAAGAGCGAGAGGAAGCGTGTGCTGGAGTCCCAACCATGCAGGTAAAAGCCTTAGCTAATTGCTTTAGTGTTAATTAAACGATGTTGACGCCGAATTGATCAAGAAGTTGCGATCGTGGGGGCGATGCGGATCTCATCGCGTCCTGAGCACGATAGATAATTTGATGCATGGCATTTCACTGCGAATATTTAGTTGGATTTCGAGTGTTAAAATCCAAACTTTTCTGCCTCGGTCTCTCATTTTGGCCCCGCCACCCCCTTTCGCTGCTCGTTGTGTTGCACGTCGCTCTTTTCGAGCAGCAATGCGCTTCATCCATCGTTAATTACTGCGTTCTACAATTATTAAAACACACTTATGATGCTCAATATCTGCATTATATACTGAATGAAGAACTTAGACCGCCAGATGAAAGGTAATGGGTTAGATAAATGCCGAAAGGGGACGGCAAACGGCTTGTTTTTAACATCTGTATGAAGCAACCCAAATTCATTAATTAAATAGCTTAGTCGATGTAGGCCGCAATTTCCGCTGTGTAGCGGACGGCGGGCGGGGGATGTCTCAATGCCCGACCAACAGGCCACAATCAGGGGGGCGAGGAACTAATCAAGCCCGAGGTTTTACATTTGAGAGGCGAAAGCCTATTTACACAATTCAATTAGCGCAATAAAGCAGACTTGGGCTGCAGCATCTCGACCGTTGCGAATGTTTTACCGTGTAATTTATTCTCGCAACACTAATTCTGTGTCTTTGAGAAGTTTGTGGGCGATTTGTGGCTAGATACGCGATACATAATTAGTTGACCAATTTGTTGAGTGTTGTTAGCTGCGTTAGCCATGTGAAGTGCCACGAATGTTTATGAGAAAACGGCTTCTTTTGTTTTAATATCACCCTTTAAGTAAGAAATCGTTCAAATCAGTCGCTTTGCAGCGATTAAAGTTGGAAAAAGGGGTAATTGGGGCAGGAGACTGCAGTGCAATGCACTTTAATGGGGTATTTGTCATGATTACACTGGAGTGAGAGAGAGAGAGAGAGTGTGTGTGTATGTGCGTGTTAGCGAGGCAGGCTAAAGCTCTTCGTTTCAAATTGATTCAACAGCACACGGGTCTTGCTAATTAGGCTGTGGGTTAATTAACGAAATCATCAAGAGTTATGGCGGCCATATGAGCTCGCTGTCGAACGGCAGTGTCCCGCGGCGTGTGGGTTCGTCTGTCTTTGACTTTTAGGAGAAGTTAATAGTACTTGTGTTGAGGATTCAGTGCATGTTTTCAGTCTAGCAGGGAAGCTAATTGGCGTGGCATTGTAGCACTGTTGGCATTTGATGTCTGTTCGTTACTTGACAGTGGCATGAAAAAACGAAGCCAGAAACGGTGTAATTTAAATGATTTTGCATGCATACGCGAAATGAAGTCGTTTAGATGTGAATTAAGATGTTTATCTATGATCTCGACGTATGTGTTATTTATTTATTTGGGTTATTGTTTTAAAGAGACATTACTGTCATTAACATCCCATGGGATTTTCACCCATTATCTGTTATTTACAGCCCATGTCGCCTTGTTCACAAGGGGCAACATGTTGACAAATTTCACCCACATCAGCATATTATAAGACTAGTCAAGGTCAACATTTAGGCCTCCTCTGACGATAAATAGCCTAGTTATTGCAGAACTGATAAATGCATGCATGATTTCTGCTTATCAGATTTGATTAATATGGAATGCCTTAAATAAAGTAATATGCATTCAAATGAATGATTTATAAACAGGCCACAAGGTATCGGTGATCCAGATTTGTTATGTTGTGTCTAGCAGAAAGAACATAACTGCATTTGTGAATCAGATTTGATGTCTTGGTCTAGTACTGTTATAAGTGCATAGCACAGACTGTAATTCGTATGGCCTATATAAATAACTACAAGTCGCAATGTCAGACCTTATTGTGAACATGCTGGGATAGATGAAAGGGGTTGTTGTTGAGTGATATGTCCTAATATTACCATGCATGGTATTGTTTTGTTTTGGTAATGTCAACGTGTACATCAAACTCAATCAGATAAATGAGTCAATTGTTGCATTTCTTAAAGCATATGTTAGAGTTTTGATGATTAAGCTTATGTGAACTGATCAGTTATTTTAGAGCTGACTGACTGACAATAGATATAATACATGCAATGTCACAAAGAATGTTATTGCTTTAGACAGTGTCTAAAAAGTCTATAAATCTATACTTATTCTAAGTGTAATCTCTTCATTTTTATTAAAAAAAACGTCTAGTTCACACAAAAATGAATATTGTCATCATTTACTCATTTCATGTCATTCAAAACCAAACCTGAATGACTGACTTTTTGCTGTGGAAAATAAAGATAAAATATCTGTGTTTTTAAAGTAATTTGGGTCTAATGTTGTTTGCATAAGACAGTCAGGCATACAGGTTAGGAATGACATGAGGATAGTAAATGATGACAGAATTTACAGTTTTGAGTGAACTAACCCTTTGAGACTTTAGCTTTGAGAAGTGCTGCACTTCATGTATTTGTTAATTTTTATATTACTTTCAGATTTCACTGATGCATTAAAGGCACAATATGTAAATTTTGGCCACTAGAGGTTGCTTATTCAAAACAAAGGCGTAGCTTGATTACGCCTTGATTTTGCGTAATCATGGAAGGTGTTGTTTTCGCGTCTACAGCCGGTGGAAAAGAATCCGACGGGACTCGGGAAGAAATATGGATGAGCTAATGTATTAAAGATTTATTAACATTACTGTAGTATGAAGCAGGGTGTGGCTGAAAGCTGTTGGAAAGGAACGAGGCTGCTGGAGCGATTGCTAATGAGAGACGAGTGCAACACACTGCTCGAGAGCAGTGGAGCTTTTATTATGCTGCAGATGTCCGCTTCTTCCGGTCATGCGTACGTGGGGTCACGCAGCGCTTTCATGTATCATGTTAGATGCATGTTAGATGTGTGTTGAAAGTTGTTATAATGCTAATCTGTGTTCGCTCGGTGGCTACTGTGAGACTCTTGTTGCACACTGCAGTAAGCTAGATCGATATTAGGCATGGTAAAACATGGTACTCACGGTAAATTAAGAAAACGAGATTTAAACAGTAAGACTTACCGTGTTGAGCTATATAACAATGATTAGTTTTCTGTTTATGAATGTATCCAAACAGTTGCTCACCTGTCTAATAAAACACATAATATATTAAAGCGTCTTTGGGTTTTTTTTCATGGTTTCTACAAAATAAAATCGAGGGTAACGCGGGTATGATGTCATTGATAGGCGACGCACGAACATGGTTCATGTCCTAGTTAAAATTGCTTATTTAAATGTTATTGAAAACATTATAGAATGTATAATTACATACTATAAAATATAATTTAAAAAATTTTGTGAATTCTGAAAATAAATGTGTAATAAAATATTTGCCTTACTTAGGTCTGATAAAATATTATTGCATATAATAAATAATACCACTTTTTTGTTACAGGAGGAGCCAGGAGAAACTCTGGGAGGTGCCAGTAAGAGGGGGTCAATGTGGTTATGCCCTCTATGTCAAGAAAGTCAACCAGACCGTGAGAATCTCTCTCATCACCTTACGGACAAACACAGTGTCCTCCCTG
Source organism: Ctenopharyngodon idella (assembly GCF_019924925.1). NCBI lineage: Eukaryota > Metazoa > Chordata > Actinopteri > Cypriniformes > Xenocyprididae > Ctenopharyngodon > Ctenopharyngodon idella. The sequence goes on from NC_067242.1 coordinate 19,758,557, forward strand.
CTTGCCTTGATAAGTTACTGGATATTGTGAGTATATTTACAAAGATGGACTGTGCTTTTTGGAAAAAAATGTTGTTGTTTTTTTGTTTTGTTTTTAACGAAAGTAATGACATTGGTTGTGTGTTGTCAGTGAAACTATAAGCTTACACAAGTTTTTGTTTGCTTTTAAAGTAAATGATTGGTTTCCTCTTTTCATAAGGCTGCTCCAAAGCACTCTTCCATTGCTGAAGATGAAGAATCCAAAGCCCAAAATGATGCAGGTGAGTTTTGATCATCTATAAAAAATATTTTTAAGTGTTTGCATTTGTGCCACAGAGATTTAACACTATCCCAGCACTGAGATCCTGGGTTCCAGTGTTATTGATACCAGGCTTAGGTTATGCACCACTGGACACACAATTGGCTGTGTTGGTGACCACCTTGCTTCAGTAGTTTCCATGGCAATGAAGCACCTGTAGGTTGTAGCCTACTGAGTGTGGCCCCCACTAGTATTCAGTTTTCATGCTGACTCCTGGACGTGATGGCTGGGAGAAAAAGAGTCAAAATTGTTGCTAATTTTTTACATTTTACTGGTTGTTTTTAAATCCAAACAATTGATTTTTGTTCTATATTTGACATAAGGGTTTTCAAGCTTTTTAAGGTGAGGGATGGACCGGGGATAAACCGAATGTTGCAGTTTATGTCTGCTCTATGATATTGTGTATAGTTTCATTTTAATTTATTTACCTATTCTATGATATTGCTCAAATAATCATCGATTTATGGATTCATACACATACATTACGATTCATCTTAATACATTTATTATTACCTTAACTTTGGTCAAATGGTCACTAACATTGAATTTTATTTTTTATCGATTCATTAGATGAGACCTCTCAGCAGAAACATTTAGAGAACACAAAGTCCCCCTCAATGGCTTCCCAAAATGAGAGCGAACCTACAGATGCAGGTGACAAGGGTGGTTCTTCTCAGGAAAAAGAGCTGGATGAAGAGCTGGAGGGAGGGAGAAATGAGGAAAGTGACATGGGTGGCCTGGAGTCAGATCAGGACAATGTGGAGCAAACTGTAAAAACATCAGAAGCTTCTATAAGCAATGGCAGATCCGTCTGTAAAAATAGTGTAGCTTCTGAAGGTGATAACCGTCCATTCAAGTGTAATGCGTGTTTGGAGTCATTTCCCACTAGAACGGCTTTGAGTGTTCATTATAATTCAACCACCCATATTCAGAGGATGAGAACCGGGACGGTGAAAGACAGTGACTCAACCCCTTTTCTGGCTAGACCTTATGTCTCCAACAAACCATACCAGTGTGCCGTCTGTCGTGTCTCCTACAATCATGCCATCACCCTGGAAAGTCATTTAAAATCTGTGTTGCACCAGAGTCGCAGCAGGAGCGCGGGGAATGCTACTCCTAGTTCCACTGCAAATACAGGAACTGGAACCATGGTTACAAACTTGGCTGCGACCACTGTTGGAAGCACCACACAGTTAGTTAACGCCTCCACCAGCAATTGTGTCACCCAAGCAAACCTGACTCCATCAGCAGTAACGACCAAAGACGGAGAGCAGGTGCAGCCTCAGCTAGCTCCCTCATTACTTTCTTCTCCGGTGGCCTCCGCACAAGCCATGTCTGCTATTCTCACTCTCCTGACTTCCAGCCCAAATTCTCTCCCACACTCCATTCTTCCTCCTCTCTTTACGACTGGGACATCTGCAACACCAGGGGCAGCTACCCCGCAGCTTATACCCCAGCCTCAGATGCTCATGCCCCTGGTGTTGAATGGACTCCAAACTCAAACCCAAATACAGGGCCAGAATCCAGAGTCTCCAAACCAGCTTTTGCAGCAGGCAGTGCCAGTTCTTGGTCTCAGTGCTGCACAACAGGCTCTCTTGGCCCAAAGACTCAGTGGCTTACAAAGTCAGTGGGCTGCATTTGGCCTCCCAACCACCACTCAAATGAGTTTAGAGGAGACCAACAAGACAGCGGACAAGGGTGCAGACTTGAGAGTACACAATGAGATAAAAGTAGAGCCTTGCAATCAGCAAATGTCACTAAAATCTGAAGAGGATTGGAAAATTGATGGGTTAAAAAAAGAGATCTGTATTAAGGTTGAGAAAACACAAGAGCAGAGTGAGAAGATAATGGATGACGGCACAACATGTGATGAAAAAGAGCAAGAAGAAAGTGAAATGGAAGTCGAGAGGACCAGTGAAAAGGTGTGTCAGGGAGATGATGCAAACTCCAAAGTAACTGAATCCTCAGCGGCCTCAGTCTTTCGGCGTGATAGTTTGTTGTCATGTGTTATGGATCCAAACCAAGGTCTCAGCCATACACATCCCGTTAACAGCTCTGGCGCTGTTAACTGTACTTTTCGTAACACTAATTTTGCCTTAAGAGCTTCAGGCCATAGAAGTGCTAAAGATCATCCACTCTTGTCTTCAGGACGGTCTGTGCTCACTGAGTTCCAGTCTCAGGTTCTGTGGGCCTTTTTAGAGTCACGAGATGATGCTGAAACATCTAGTCCTCAGCGGGAGGACTGTGAAGCCCTCGGCAGGGAGGTAGGGCTAAGTGGAGAAGAGGTACGCAAGTGGTTCTTAGACGCCCGGCAATCCAAAGATAGGGAAAGATTAGACAGCTTCCATGATGAATTGGACAGAAGTATGGAGGAAGAGGAAGGTAATTTAATGATAGATGAGGGTGAAGATGAACACAGTCCATCAGCGACAGGCAGTCATGCCATTGACCTTTCCAGTAGTGCAGAACGACACAGGATTGGTAAGGGCAGCCCTAGAGAATTGCTGTTGACATCCGACTCTGAAAATGAAGAGTTCTACACGTCTGTTATCGTGACTGATGAAGAAAGTCAAAGCAGCTCTATGAGGGAAGAGTCAGGCAGCCCAATCAAACAGTCTTCACAGGTAGAGCCAACAGCTGAAAGGTCAAGTGGTGGTGGAAAGGTTCTTCGTTCTACTACAGTCTTCCTCTCGGATGCAGAGGATGAATATGATGATGAACAGAGTATGAAAAGGAAAAAAAGAAAGAGTGAGATTGACAAGGAAGAGGTGGAGATCAAGCGAGAGAAGCAAGATGTAGATCTTGATCTTCAGTTGGAAGCGCAAGCTGACCCTCCTACTCCTCTTTCAGTTGCAGTTGATCACCAGGGTGTTCCAACTGGCATCTTGCAGTCATTGCCCCTTTCCCTGTCATTGGCTCCACTTTCCACCCAGTTATACAGTCCATATGTACTCTCGCTTCCTTCATCAGTTATTGGGGTAGGTGTTTCAGAAGGAGATCGGGGTAAAATGACCTTTTCAAACACTCAAGCAGTTACTCGAAGTCCAGGAGCAGCACCTGCAACCACCTCTCTTACACACTCCTTCTTATCTAACGGTAATGATTGCGAGTCCGCTTTGGATCTAAGCATGGGGAAAAACCACAGCTCTACAACATCATCAACATCATCTGTCTCCCCAGCTAACAAGTCCTCCATACAAAAAAGTCATTTGCTTGATGGTCTGGGATTGAGACCAGCGACTGTTGGGGTTCCTACAGATGGAGGTCTCATCGTTGTTCAGGTGAAGCCAGATCCTGCCATTGCTTCCAATAACAGTACTTTAACTAATCGCAATAATTTGGCTAAGACTAGCACTGTGTACATGAGGGCAGCTGAAAAGGTTAGCACATCACTCATGGAAAGGGAAAAAGAGAAGGAACGAGAAAAAGAGCGGGAGCAAAAGAGGCCAAAAGTCAGACGGTTCAGGGACATGAGACGGTCCAGGACCATCATCCATGCTGATCAACTTGATATTCTCTATGGATGTTATTTCAAAGATCCAAACCCAGGAAAGCATGAATTTGAACAAATATCTGAGTGGGTAAATCTTCCAAAGAAAGTGGTTCAGATCTGGTTCCAGAATATGAGGGCTAGGGAGCGAAAGGGAGAGGTCCGTTTTATCAGTGATGGCACTTTGGCAGGCTGTTGGGAAACCACTCATTAAGTTCACCTGGCCACTCTCGAAGCCCATATTCTCAACCCCACCTAAACCTAACCCAAGTCCCTCCACCGGCTGGGTCTCTGCAAAACCCCAAACTGGAAATGTTCCTCCAAAGACAGATAAGGTGAAGGAGGTCAAGGAGCCCCCAAAAATTCCCACTCAAGGTCCAAGTAGACCAAATCAGACAGGCTCTTTCACCGTTGTGTCCACCAGTCCTTCATTAGTTCACAAGACCAAAACAGAAGCAACACCCATTACAATGGTTAAAATAGCTCCCAAGACTGTGGCCACTCCGGTTGCAGTTCCTCTGCTAGTCAGTGGGATTCCTACATCTCGATCTGCTCCGAAAAGGAAGGTTGAAGAGGTACAAGCCGAGTCAGACCGTACTGATGATGATGACGACGATTACCGAGGAGGGGTCGAGTCTGGGACTACCAGCCACATGGTGCCAAAATTGTCCCCTACGCCAATTAACAAATCTTCTGCCTTGGCATCTCAGAAACACAATGGGCTCAAATATTGGTCTCAGAAAGGTCCATTCAAGATCAACACCCTCTCAAGAGAACAGTTAGGCTTGAGCTCACAGCGACCTACACCCACTACCACCACGCCCACCACCCCATCCCCTGTGACGGTTACAGCATCCTCTGGTCAAAACCAAAAAGAAACAAGTTATATGCTGCAGAATTCCACCCCAAGACGACCTCGAACTCACCTGAACTGTCTTCAGCTGTCCATCCTGCAATCATGCTACGAGACATGTGCTCATCCTAATGCACTGGAGTGTGAGGCAGTGGGGACAGAGCTTGGGCTTCCACTGAAGGTTGTGCAAATCTGGTTCCAAAATACACGTGCCAAGGAGAAACGCTGGAGGCTTCAGCAAGAGAAAATGGTAAGGGCATTTTGTCTAATGTGGCAGCTGTTTTCATGTCTAATTTTAGTATTTTGCTACAATGTCATTGGCCTTAGAGCTGTCCAGATACTTTCTCATGTTATAGCATGTGCAGTAGACTAAGGCCCGGTTTCAGAGACAGGGCTTAGTCTAAGCCAGGATTAGGCCTTAGTTCAATTAGGTCATTTCAATAACTTTTATAAACATGTCTTAGAAAAAAACATTACTGATGTGCATCTTGAGACAAAACAATTGCATTGACATATTTTGAGATATCTCAGAGCAGGTTTCTTGCAGTTGAAACAGTTCAAACATGCATTTTAGTCTAGGATTAGCTTAAGCTCTGTTTGTGAAACCGGGGGTGAAAGTGTCATCTTTAATTCATATTTTATTAATTCCGTTGACATAGTGGTGATTCCTTTTAAAGAAATAATTCATCCAAAATTTACTCAACCTCATGTCACATCAAACCTGTATGCATTACATTTTCATTCATCTCCTTTTATGTTCTTTTACACAAAAGGAGATAATTTAATCAGGTTGGGTATTTAAGTGCTTCGTTCATCCCCAAATGTAAGTAGTAAAACGTGTTCTGCCACTTCTCTCTTGTGCGCCATCTACGCTTCACGCAGTAGGTGGCACTTTTTACTTTTTTTACTTATTTTTCTTTAACTGTGTCCCAATTCAGAGGCTGCATCCTTCGAAGTTCGCAAAGGTCAGACCGAGCATTGTTAAATGGGATGGTCTAGCCTACGGAGGATTGCTCTTGTTGCCTACAACTGTGACGGCTGCCGTTGATGAGCGGCAGTAACGTTTGTACTGGACTTTTTTGAAAGTTATATTCAACTGTCTGAAAACAAAATACATTTCTAAATGTCACCTTGGTCCATTTATGTACACAATAAAGAGTATAAACTATATAAAGTAAGATATAAGTCAGCAATTGAACCGCCTTAAAGTTTTTTTTTTTTTTTTTTTTTGTATCATTAGATCTTCAAGTAAGGTGAAACCCAATACTTGCATTTAAGTGTAACCCAGCATTTTTTTTCTCAAGAAATCCTGTTGTCACCGGTGCGCAATGAATTTTAGGGTAGATTAGGCCGTGAAGGATCCATCTGTTGTATACTTTGTTGTCCAGGAAACGAAGGATGCATTTCGAGGCCGCATTTAATTAAAGCCTTTGAATTGGGACAGCCTTCACCCACCACTGTGATGCAATCAACTTTTGAATGTGGCCTTTGAAGAATGCAGCCTCTGAATTGGGACGCAGTCCTTGAATCTTTTACATTAATGCCTAGAAGCAGGTGATTGTTTCCGCCACCTCCTGGACAGGAGTGTATGGCGCACAGGAAAGTAATGGCAGCTGCTATGATTTCACTACTACTATTGCTTCCATTTCTGGTTATTTTTCATAAAAACTGGAGCACTTAGACCAGGGGTCAGCAACCTTTTTGTCACAAAGTGCCATTTTTAAGTTTGAGTTAATCACTGTGCAACAACCCCCCACCCCCCATAGGTATAAATACATATAAATATATTTTAAATATTCACAATGGCTTACATAGAAATATTAAATATTTCTGAAGCAATTTGTCATTTAAAAAGTTGTTTTTAAATTTAAAATCTTTTTAAATCTTTTTGTTTTTAGGTATAAATTAGACTTTTAAGAACAGATTTCCAATGGATCTATTTTCACTTGGTCATTCATGCATTTTTACTGATCAGATAGCTATCTGTTTTGTTACACTTGGCAACATAAGTGTGTCTCCACAAAACGAATATAAATATAATCTTCAATTCCCGCACTATATGCAAATTCAACGGAGTTCACGTCGATGAAAGCAAGATACAAGCTTCATTTTATTTATCATCAGCTAATTTCAAGATCAGAGATTGCACTGGTGAGATAATTTACCCTCGGTTTCACAGACAAGGCTTAAGCTAGTCCTAGACTAAAATGCATGTTTGAGGTGTTTTAACTGAAAGCAACTTGTACATGTAAAATATGTCAGTGCCATTGTTTTGTCTCAAGATGCACACCAGTTATGTTTTTTTTCTAGGGAACGTTTATAAAAGCTACTTAAATTGAACAAAGGCCTAATCGTGGCTTAGTCTAAGCCCTGTCTGTGAAACTGGGCCATAGTTTCAATACTTTTAATGAAGATTTACAACAGTCAGCTACTCCTCTGCGGCGGGCCGTATCTGTGGTGATGCGTGTTGCACTAGCGCTGTCATATCTGGCTAACGGAAGCCGTTATAACATGCCTTTGCATGTTTATTTTTTACCATTTTGGGAGGAGTAAAATTTACATATGTGCTTCAACAACCAGATGCATTTTGTCCAGTTGCATCTGGAATGCAAAAAAATGCCGTCTTTTTCATTTTTCACGATTAGATAGCTATCCGATCAGAGAAAACACATGAAGTGACCACGTACGCATGAACGGAGTTTCCACATGCATCAATCCTTTTGGTGTCTGTGGAATGCTTTAATAAGACTCTATTCACTTGATTGAATATCTCCGAAATTTCTAGCATTAACTATGTACAGCGGAACAAGCTGTAAGCTGTCAGTCAGTAACTTGTCTGGTCACGCTAATGGTTTGTCAGAGCTGCGTGCTTTCATTAACTTGAGCAGTTTAATTCTCACACTATAATATTTATAACTCCTTAATAAAACGAGCTGTTACTATGAGGAATGATTACCTCAAAATGTAGATCTGTATGCAGGTGCGAGGTACTTTATCTGAATGAAATACATACACCTCTCTCGCTTTTGCTCACGTGCCAGCAGTTACCCCTCTGCGTGCCATAGGATGCCGACCCCTGACTTAGCCTGTGGTCAATAAGGAAGTTTTGTCTGTTTTTATTGATATTGCTTAACATTTTGTTTTTCTGCAATGAAATGAAACTGACATTGTCATTACATCTTTACACAGTCGCCTAATCCCATTGACCCTTCCAAGAAGGTAGATGTCAGCTCGGGTAGCTACCTACAATACAATGCTCTCCGAGCCAACCGTCCCATCCTGCCCAAACCTGTACAACTGACAGTTGTGGAACCAACTCCAACATACACCATCGGCCAGACGACAGGCCGCGAGACTCTGAGAGGCAAGTGCGACGCCTGTGGGGTTGAATTCGAATCCAGGGCTGCAGCACGTGACCATGTCTTCTCTGCCCGACATCTTGCCACTCTGAGAACCACTAACTTTGGTCAGCAAGCATCGTTGGTCAGCAATGGATCTGGTACGGGGTCTACTGGTTTTGCCAGCCAGTCTTCTACCCCATCACCAGCTAGCAGCTCCAGCTAAACAATGAATTGGAGCTGGTGTAGTCTGTGGACCCACTAGACTTGTTGGCTTTCAATAGACAGAAAAAGGGTGCTGGTCTTTTAAGCTAATGTTCTTTTGAGGCTCTAAAATTAGAGTGGGCCCAGATGACTCTGGCCATCTTCACTCTCTCTCCTTGGATATCAGCGAGACATTGTTATTACACAGAGTCTTTACTTACAGGGCTCCTTTTAATGACCTATTGCCACAGCATCATTTTACTATAAATAATCTACTGAAATGGTAATCATGGACATGCTAATGCTTATGTGATTATGGTCCGTTTTTCACAACTTCATCTCGGTTCAAACTCCTATTATGTTGGGTAATATTCTACTCACATTTACACATAACACTTTGTTTGATTGGGAGAATCTATGGTAATGAAGCACCCAAAAACTCAACCAAAGTGCTCTGGGTTGTCAATTATGTTTGTGGTACTGCTTTTGCTTGAGCCAGGGTGGTCTTTAGCCTGTTTTAAAGCCTATATAGAAGAGTCGTTTCTAAGCTGATTTATCTCAGATAGTCTTGTTAATTCAAAGAAATGTATTCTGTAAACAGAAGTTTTTCTTCTGGCTCAGTTGAAAGAAGGCTAGACTATGCTAACAGTTGATAGTAATGAAATAGTAGAAATGACAAATAAAGCAGAGAATGTGTAGTCTGGAATAAGGAGAATTTGGGAGAGTGTTCTGAATCCAGACGCATTAAAACGAGGACGTTAACAATATGAAAGCTATTTTTGAACAACCATCATGACAATCCTATAGTCATCAGCAGAGCTCTCGTTGAACGTTAAAGATGTCAGATGGTCCTCATACAGCACTTTGACCCTTTTTAAAGTCTCAAACATGTTTTTTTTTTTTTTTTTTTAGGTTTTCGTGTTCCGCAAAATAAACAGTTTTGTTGTATGGTAAAATCTTACTGTATGTCAAACTATAATGAAGTATTAATCAGCTTTTAATGTTATTTTTAAAGAGTTTGCATTGCACATAGTTAAAACAGACAAAAAAAAAAAAAAATGGATCAGACCTAGCCGCTGTGCACGAAGCCAAAGTCAAGTCTGTACTCACACAATTTTATATGGATTTGTGGAACATCGAAATTATGTACCTTATACCCTCAGATAAACCATTTTGTTTGGTTTGAGTTTAGGGAGTAACCCCAGCTTGTCGATAAGAGTTAAACACAAAAGTCATTTATTTATGGTAAAAGCAAAAGCATTTTAGAATAATGGGAGAGAGTTGTCATCTTTTTTTCTTGTTCTTTCATTAAGCATTTTGTGTTTTTGCAAACCGAGTGCTCATACTGAGTAGATTCAAGTATTTTTCTTTAAACCCCACCTGGAGAGAAGACAGGGTGCTTTAGTGGACCTGGAAACTATTCATCAGGGCAACAGGAGGTGTGATTTGAAGGACATGAAATACTAAAGACGATTTTCCTTTTTGGTTTGTTTTGTATATTATTATTGATACTATTAATACTTTAACAAAATGCAAAACTAAAAAAGATTTTTTAATGAACTATATTAAGAAAATGATATTCCAAAGTTATTCTTTCTCTTGCTTTGTCTCATTAAAGAAACCAAAAAGCAATCTTGATTGGAAGTGTTTGTAACGCAAACCACAACGGAGCTCCCCTGCCTTGACACTTTGAACTAGTCCAGGGTTTAAGCATGAGCTACAGTTAAATGCATTTCCGACAACTCAACTTGGAACACTTGAAGTTCATTGAAACATTTTGTTTTCAGTATATCCCAGCAAATACAAGTTGTTTTTGTTCAAATTAGTGTCAAGTAGCTCATATGAAATGAACATGGACTTGGTTGTAGTGCAGTGCTACAGGACGTGGGATCACATGGTGTTGCACTGTTCAGAGTATATAGGTAGAAAATGGAGAAATGCTTTTATATTATCTTTTCACTTTTTCATTGACACTTGATTATCACTTGTTATAACTGTACTACTTACTATTTTTCAGTACTTTCATCACTTTTGATTATTATTGATTCATAACGGTTTTAATGGCATCTCAGACTTTGAGATGTCATTGATATGAATATTGAACGATAATGGTGGCAGTCTTGTTATGAAAAATTAGAATATTGATTAAGCTTGTTTTCCCCTCAAATGTACCTTCATTTTGTGTTGGTTCTCCTTTTTTCTTATGCAGAAAACAAATAAACTGAAGTTCATGTATTGATGTTTCTCTTCATTATGTAAATTACCCTTAGAATTTGTATTTGTAGATATATTAATATTTTATGTTTACTTAAGTTGCATATTAGCAGCACTATTTATTATAATTATTATGGACCATTCTGTCAGGTGTTCGGCTTCAGTGATGTATAACTTAATGTGGCAGTCAAATGAAAATACCGAAGTAGTAGCCTACTCGTTAGAGATTATCAATATTCATTTCTCATAATGGGTAAAACAAATACACAATTTCAGAGGCCATGGTTTAAGTTAAGTTGAAGATCTTGGCATTCAAGTGTATGCATAGTAGCATTGTTGCCAGATCTCACTTGAAAAGCAAGCCCAATATATATATATATATATGTATGTAAACCCTCTATGGTATAGTGTTGCCTCCAGGCAACAGTCTATTTTAGTTTGTTTTTAATAAAATAAGACACCAATTTATTGATCAAGTGTATCTCAGGGCAGAAGAACTCAAATACTAATCAATTAGTGGTCACATGACTCAAGGGGGTCCGTTTTTTGTCCTGTTTCAGCGCGTGTGCACGTCACGGCTCCATATTTTCTCTAATGAAAAGTGCATTTTTCACTTATTTGTGTCCATATGAATCACCTTCACTGGTAAGTAAAGAAGTATTTTCAAGAACTTTGAAATAATCAGTTATATAATCAAAAGTTTTGGAGGACATAAAAAAAGTGTTTTTATGTTTGTAAGGAAAAGAGTTTAAATTATCTAAATATATTTGCATTTTTGTATGATTTTGTAATGCAATTATCAGAATAGTAATTCACATACTGTATCTGCATATATTATGATCTGCACATTTTCTATAGCACTTCAAATAGGTATAAAACAGGTAGCACTGGGAGAGGATGAGGGGTCATACTGTGATCAGGAAGATCTGGTCATAGTGACAATATGGCAGATGGATATGATAACTTGACATGATAACATGATGATATGATGGTTATTTGGTAATACTTGTGCTCCATGATGGTACAATGTTGCCTGAGAGCAACAGCTGGATACAAAATGTTACTTTTTATTAAATATGAAATTTGTAATACATTAAAAACAACTTGTTTGTTCACGTGTCTGGTTAAAGAAATTGATGTTTTCAATAAATATTTTTCTTTTTTTTTCTACATGAAAATGTCAAATGTTTCAATTTGTTCATTGTGGTACAATGTTGCATCAAGGCAACAAACCTTTTAAAAAATAAATGAATTAAAAATTACACAAAACACAAAAATGATATCATATTGCGTACCATAGATACCATAGATCACATAAGTCATCTACTACTACTGCTCATCGAAATGTATGAATACATTTCTCTTTTATGTGTACACCTATGGGAAAAGAAAAAGGCCAAAATTTTACAGTATGTAGAGAACAACTCGGACAGTAGGTGGGGATATTTGACAACAACCATTAATGGTCATAATTAATACATATTTTTCTTAATTCAATTTTTTATGAACAACATGACAAACATTCAAAGAACAATAGAGAAATAAATAAAATGAAATAAAAAATTACAATGTGTAAAATATAAAGTTTCAAAAAGAGAAATTGAAAGCTTTGAAAAAATATATAATTACTGATATTCAACAGTTTGGTCATACTTTATTGTGCTATTTGGGCCAAGCAGTAGCAAGCCTAAATATGGGACTATATTCTGGAAATAAGTTTTATTAAAAAAAAAAATAATAATAAAGTAACTTATTTATGAGTGACTTTACATAAACTATAAGTCAAAGGACCAAGTGGATTATATTGTGGAGACATGGCAACATTGCATAGTATCTCTAATCCGATACAAATACCGTTGCAATCTAAAGGTGGTCTGTGAGCAGTGAATGACACAACTTTCATCCAATCACAGTTGCTGTTGTAAAGTCTAAGCGGCGAGCGCAGTGAAATATCCCAAGAGAACACCAATACCCGTTCTCGATACGTTGAGAGGGCGTGTCTAAAGGGCGGAATTGTCCAATCACCTCTCGATAGTGCGCCTGCAGTGCTCAGAATCCCCGCCCACGGCTTCCATTTCTGTTCTGGAACACACGAGCCCTCGCGAAGAATACACATTTGCTTTTCTGAATTTGTCTTCTAATGTAAATAGAGTAGTAAGTGCGACATATTGACTAAGTGAACCCTATTTATATTTGGATAAATAGTGTTGGGGTTTTTTTTCGTTGAAGGACACGTTTGAGCTCCAGAAGAAGCGAGGCGGGCTTTTATTCCCCATTTTAACTTTAGTGAGCGGCGTTTTCCGCCGTTTTTTTTTTTTATTCCCTCCCCTGCCCCTCTCTCTTGCTCCCCCCTGCGAGAGTCGCGGCCTGTAGTTTAGCCACGAGGCGCGTCGGACCACCGGGAATCAGGAGATGGCGGAGTTTGGTAACGGACTGGCAGATGAGTCTCTGCTGGACTCAGACCCGGGTCACTCAGAACTTGAAGACCCAGGCGCCGGCGATGAAGAACCTGGATTAGACGAGGGAGAGGCCGCTATTGAAGATCCGGTAAGTGAAGGACGTATTATACCCGCTTTAACAACTAATTTCGTTTTTTGTAAACGTTTTCATCCTAATTTCCTCTCTAACCTCACATTAAAAAAAAATCGTAATTGCAAAGCAAATAATCATGTCAACGCGAAACCGGTTTTGCCAGGTCGGTTTGTCCGCCATTGTGGCTCACGCAGTGCAGTAGAATTAGTGAGTGACATGCGTGCTGCTGGCCGCCATGTTGGCGCAACATTGGTCTGGGTTCCTCTGCGCCAGATCTGTAGACCTAGCGGGGGGAAAAAATCTTCATCGCAAAAATGCGCGACGGGAGATGTAAGAGACAGGGGCGAGGGTAGGACAGGCCGCCATTAGCCGCAGCAGTGTGGGTCCATCCGCAAAGAAGCAGACGGCTCACGGTAAACACGCCTCTTTTCTGATCAGTAATATTTGTGGCGTGAAAAAGTAAGTCGCGTTGGTAATTGCGTGCGATTGTTTTTGGCCTCTGCAATGGAATAAATCTTTATGCGACGTGTGTGACATGTTAAAGGCGTGAGAGGCTTTTATTTTCAGATTTTGCATCGAATTGCTAACAATAAGGAAAACTGCAGAGTTGTCGTTGGGCAGAACGCTGTATGTCATGCTCATCTGCATCGCCGTGATCCTTTTATTCGATGTACTTTAGAGATTAAATGCCGCTCGTGATGTATTGCATAATTTGTTGGTGGTTTTTGTGTGTGTGATGGAGATGGGGCATTAGGGCTGGGCTGGTGCATTTCTCTCCATGCACATTAACGTTATTGGAGCTGGAGTAGGTCATGCATTTGAATGCTGAATGCATGTCTACTTTATTTCATCATGCAATGATGCTCTATTTATGGGTCGTATTTAATCATTAGTTACTTTATAATATGCTGTTGTTTGTGTATTCTAATCGGTTATTGAAGTTAGATCGTATCATGCAAAATTTTGTTTTAACTGCGTAAAAGGGGCCATCACATGCATGCTGTGTTACTTTAGAAGCAATCCAAAGCGACTCCCACTGCCCTGCAATGCAGCACTGCTGAAACTTGTGTGCGTGCGTGTGAATACACATCAAAAGTGTGTTCTCTCGCGCACAACAATGCATGCACGGATGGCATCATGCTTAGGGCGTCTTGCTGACTGGACAGTAAATGGTTTGAAAGCGCTCAGTGCATAATCACGTGTGTGAAAGTGCATGTGCATGCTGTCTCCATGATATCTGGTGAGGATAATGAATGATTGTGACAAAATGGGTTTAGCAGCAGCACATGATACTGATGCAGATATAGATCAGACACACTAAAATCATTTACTCGTTTGAATAACAGGATCTAGTTATGCAAAATATTTAATAACAATTTTGTTAAATGTCTAATAATCTGAGTTTTTTGGGTAATGTCTATATTTGCATGTTTATTTGCCTTCTCAGGAGCTGGAGGCAATTAAAGCCCGGGTGAGAGAGATGGAGGAGGAGGCAGAGAAACTGAAGGAGCTACAGAACGAGGTGGAGAAACAGATGAATCTCAGTCCTCCACCTGGTAAGTGAGACTGAATGAATGAGGGAGGGAGAACGGGCAAGTCTTGGGAAGATTGAGTTTAAAGGGAGCACTGCAGAACAGACAGAGCTGATGAATAAGCCTGCATTAGGAGAAGAATAACTAGCACTGGAGGTCAGTAGAGATATGACTAGAAACAGAGTGAAACCTAGATTTCAGAGGCGAAGCTCTGCAGTAACCTTGCAGACAGTGTGGTTTCTGTGATAAATCAAGGGTTTTGGAGTTGTGTGAAAATAGTGTTTTCTCTTTGCAGCTGGCCCTGTCATTATGTCCATTGAAGAGAAGATGGAAGCCGATGGGAGATCTATTTATGTTGGAAATGTATGGGCAATTATTCTCATACCTACATGGTTATTAGCTGTATTCATGTAATTCGTTGCATTTTGTAATGTTTTCTGAGGTATACTTGATGTTAGAAGTGGTGGTGATTAGATTTTGTCTGTTGCAGGTGGATTATGGTGCGACGGCAGAGGAGTTGGAGGCGCACTTCCACGGATGTGGGTCCGTAAACAGAGTCACCATCTTGTGTGATAAGTTTACAGGACACCCCAAAGGGTAATTCATGCATTCTCGTCTGTTTCTTTTTTTTCTCCCCCATCTTAACCTCCATTTTTCTATCTATGGCATTTGTCTTTTTTGTGGGTGTCTCATTTTCTTGTTCTCTTGTGCAGCGTCTGCTCCAGATAGGCACTTTAGGTTTAGAGAAGGCATTGATGCATCACCTTAACCTACAAACTGAACAGCAGCCACTGAAATAATGATCCGATCTAGAATTTGAGGCATATTGGCAGTGATGCTAGTAAAGAAGTATTGTTTCATAAAAAATAAGTGTTTCATTAAGCACAAATTATTATATTGCATTAAGCATTTTTCTCTTCAGATTTTAGAAATACAGTCAAACCAAAATTTATTCAGATACCTTGAACATTTCATTCATTTATTGGAGTTTATTCATTATAGTTTAAAAAAGGTAATAAAATATGACAAGATCTCGGAGTTAAACTGTGTCAGAAAAAAATTATCTTAATTATGTCAGATAACACTTAAGCAAAACATGGTCAGGTCAAAGTGTCTGAATAATGTTTGGTTACAAATTATCAATTTTACTGGTAGTCCACTGTATGAAGAATTTTGGGGTATAATATTTGTCCTTTACAGTTTACTTTATTTTGCTCTCCTCA
Source organism: Ctenopharyngodon idella (assembly GCF_019924925.1). Taxonomy (NCBI): domain Eukaryota; kingdom Metazoa; phylum Chordata; class Actinopteri; order Cypriniformes; family Xenocyprididae; genus Ctenopharyngodon; species Ctenopharyngodon idella. The sequence goes on from NC_067242.1 coordinate 19,774,240, forward strand.
CTTACATAAATGAACTATAGTGTCCTGCACCCACTACTGAAAATATATCAAAAATGTCTGAATAATTTTTGGTTTGACTGTACATATATCTCACACACACAGTGCTTAACAAACTTATTAGACTACCACCCAATGTAAGGTTTGTGCCACAGCTGCCCTAAACTAACAGTATTGGTGATTACCAAAATCGTTTTTTGTTTCTGTAATGGTTAATCCACACCAGTATGTGTAAGCTCTTTAGTCGCAGTAGTGTTTCTGATGCTAAAATACAATTGTTGCGATTTAATGGATTCAAAGATAGGTCGCACAAAAGTTTTAATCAAAAGCAAGTCTTTGGGAACAACTAGAACAACTATTTGGGAGTCCATAACTACAGACTGTCGGAAAGTACATAAAAACAATGCCAGCAAAAATGCAAGCTGATATAAAGGACCAAGGAAGCCATACAAAATAAAAAATATAATTTTTTTGGTTATGTGTGAATAAAGACTCTAGTTGTTTCAGTTTGTTATAAATTTGTCATATAAATGACAATAAAATATTTAGTTTTAAAAATGTTTTTGACAGATTCCTCGAATATTTGTTTTCTCTTTATGATAGGTGGTCTAATAAATGTTAAGCTCTATCTATACAAAGCTAAAGTGCATATAAAATATATATATATATATGAGAAAATAAATAAAACCACTATATAAAATATATAAACTGCTATTTATTTTTGTGCATGGCCTCTCAGGTATCTGTAGGAACATTGCAGTAATTAGTATGGCCTTTTATGTGGTGTGATTTTATGCTATTTATATGTGGAATTAAGACTGTGAGTTGTGAGATTCTAGCTTTGTGCTATTCTGGTGCACCGTATTTTCAAGCTGTTCCCATTAATAATTTGCCAGCCAATTGCATGGGGTAACATTTGATGCAATGCTTTAATCACAGCTACTTTGAACAGTTTTCTGTCATCTTAATAAATCTTTTACAATATTCTTTCTTGGTTTCTGAAGCATGTGTCCATGTATATATTTGCGTAGAACAATACATAATTCATAGCGGTTTCAGTATATGCTTTGCTGCTCTTTTTAATTGACCTTGACTGCCCTTATGATCATTTGCTCTCATCATGTTTCAGGTTTGCATATATAGAGTTTGCAGACAAGGAGTCTGTTAGGACAGCCATGGCACTGGATGAGTCCTTATTCAGAGGAAGGCAGATTAAGGTGAGATGAGGCATAACATAACAAATTGTCTTGACAAGTTCAAAAGTCAATGTTAAACTGAGTTGAGTTTTGATAATAGAAATTATTTGTTTAGAAATCCAGAAGATATGCTTTATAAAGCACTGACAAACACTTCAGTAGTGTTCAGTTCCCCCAGCGCTGCACATTTTATTATCTCCTTCATCTAACACACCTGATTCAACTCAGTGGCTCACCTGAAATGGGTATATGTCAGATAAGGGAGACATACAAAATGTGCAGTGCTGTGGGTCCTCCAGGACAGGTTTCAAAACCTCTGCCCTATACCATATTTTATTATATTTTAGGATTTCTTGGAGTGTTGAAATTTTAAACTTAAATTTCCTAACTGTTCTTCCAGGTTGGGGCCAAGAGAACAAATCGTCCTGGCATCAGCACCACAGACCGCGGTTTCCCTCGGGCCCGCTTCCGCTCACGGGGAGGAAACTTCTCGTCCCGGGCGCGCTACTACAGTGGCTACACACCTCCCAGAGGCAGAGGTCGGGCCTTCAGGTGAGCTCCATGCCAACCTGCATGTTTGACAGTGACTGACACACAGGCTCCATCCTGACAGAGAGTGCTGCTGTGAAAGTGTGCGCATCGGGTGGGGGGCGATCTAAAATAATATAATTAATATAATAATATATTATTGTTTCTAAATGTTCATGCTTAATATTTATTTATTTATTATTTTAAAGAGGTAGTTCACCCAAAAATGAAAATTATCCCATAATTTAACTCACCCTCAAGCTATTCTAAGTTAATATTACTATCTTCTTTCAGACGAACACAATCGGAGTTATATTATAAAATATCCTGGCTCTTCCAAGCTTTATAATGGTAGTGAATGGCGCTTCTAATTTTGAAGTCAAAGTTCGTCCATCCATCATAAAAGATATCCACACGGTTCCAGGGGGTTAATAAAGGCCTTCTGAAGCGAAGTGATGGGTTTTTGTAAGAAAAATATCCATATTTAAATCTTTCTAAACTAAAATAACTAGCTTCCGGTAGACGGCCTATGCAAATCGATTTATGCCAAAAGAGTAACCTCTGCACTGAATGACGAACGTGGTCTAAAGTTTTAGAAGTTTTAGAAGTCTAAAACGAGAATTTTTAAAGCGAAATGTCGGAGGATTTCAATATAAGAGAAGAGGAACTTCTGGAACTTCCTTAATGTTTTCCTGTGTTTGTTGCACAGCCCTATTTGTTTGAACCAGGAGAGGCCTCTAAGGTTACGATACTCCTACATCTTATGTCATACATCGTGTCAGGGTTACTCTTTTGATTTGCATGGGCCATCTGCCGGAAGCTTTTTTTTTTTTTTTTTTTTTTTTTAAGTTTATAAAGTTTTAAATATGGATATTTTTCTTACAAAAAAAACATCGCTTCTCTTCAGAAGGCCTTTAATTAACCCCCTGGAGTTGTATGGATTATATTTATGATGGGTGGAGGCACTTTTTTGGACTTCAAAATCAGGAGCACCGTTCACTACCATGGAAAAGCAAGGATGTGTTTTTTTTTTTTTTATTATTATTATTATTATTTATTTATTTATTTTATTTTTAATATAACTCCAATTGTGTTCGTCTGAAAGAAGATACACCTAGGGTGGCTTGAGGGTGAGTAAATCATAGGATAATTTACATTTTTGGTTGAACTACCCCTTTAATCTCATCTTGTAATATAAACATTTCAGGAACAATTATTAAAAGAAAAAAACATCAAAAGATTGTCTTTTTTTTTTTTTTTTTTTTTTTTAATAATATAACATTTATTAGAATCATCAACTCTTCTGCTTTTCATTTATTTATTTATTTATTTTTGTTACCTTTAAAGCATTCTATGCTAGTTTGTAATTGTATAGCAGTCTGTCTCCTGTATGTATGCATGCTCCTGTTTAATGCCTCTGAGTGTGAAGAGAGAAGGAACTGCACCACTCTCTTTTGTAGTCTGCACTCTCTGTACAAACCCCTGTGTGTCGTCATGTTAAAAGGAAAACTGAGGAAGAATTACAGAAACCATTAAAAACACACATTGTTGTCATCTCGGTCCATTTTCCTCCTGCAGTGTAAGATTCTGAGCATTGAATGATCCTTCGCACTCATCAGAGGTTTAGAAGTCAATAACCTGCTTCCCAGTGTGAAGATCATTTCTGCGTTGTGCTTCAAAACCGTTAGATGTCTACATAGTGAATCTTCAAAAAAGCCTGTGGTCCTGTCTCTGTAGGCACCTCGCTAGGTTTCAAGACTCAACCCAAATCCTGTTAGGCCCTCTGGACAGATTTAGCGCTCTATTGCCCGGTTTCACAGAGAAGGCTGAAGCCTAGTCTAGGATACATGTTTGAGCTGTCTTAACTGAAAGCAACTTGCTCTGACATATCTTAAAATATGTCAGTCCCATTGTTTCTTTTTTCTCAAGATGCACACCAGTGATGTTTTTTTTTTTTGTTTTTTTTTCCTTTTTGTTTTTTTTCTAAGGCATGTTTTAAAAAGCTACTTAAATGTCCTAATTTTAACTAGGGGCATTTTCAGACCTGTAGATCATTTGCTTTGTTCCGAAACAGAGGCTTAATTTGTTAATGTTGCATTTTCTTCTTGGTTCGGTTCACTTTCACAAGGCAACATTTCAAAGCGTACCAAAATGTGTTTATGCAAGTCACATGTGAGTACAACTGTCCTCTAAGGGTCAGAGTTTCCTCTGCACCATCCATCAAGATGATTGACAAGTTCACTCCACAAGCTTTTGTGGCTTATTTGTAACTGTCGACACACACGCTTACACTATAAGAATGTAGCCATCATTGCCGGCATAATTATATAGCCTATACAATCCATTTAGAGCGGGAAGCAAGGCTTCGTCGGGACTGCATTCTACATTATGATACTGCTTGGTTCGTTGGTCCATTGGGTCGGATTGCTTTCTGTCCTCAACCAAACCACTCCAGAGTTTGTTTGCAATCGGGCCGAGACCACCTCGTTTGTTTTGGTGCGGATCAGAGCATGATTACCGTGTTCATATATGCCTAAATGAACCGAACTAAGCGAGAAAACGCACCAGGTTCTGAAACAAATGCTCCGAATCAGCCGGATGTGAAAGCACCCCGAGGCTTTTTCCTGGCTTATTCTAAGCTCTGTCTGTGAAACCAGGCCTATATCTTATTATTACTGTTGGCTTCAATTGTTTTGATAACCTAGTGTGATAAAGGACTTTAAATTGGAGATTTTTGGGAGCATTTGAATATTTCCTGTCTTTTAAGAACTGGTGGAGTGAAAGCATTTTATGAATCAGAATCTTGTACATCAGTTTGTTGGGAAACTCTTGTACATGCACTGTCACACTGACTTTTTTTTTTTTTTTTTTTTTTGGGTGAAGCTTGTGTTAGTGCCCTGTAGAGGTTTTCAAATTAGTTTAAGAATTTGTTTTATCCCAAACCCAAATATTTTTGCTGTGAATTAGGTCACTTCTTATGATTGTGAATTTTTATATCTTTATAATTAGCCAATGGGATCCTACAAGTTTGAGTATGTAGCTGATGTCAAGCTCAGCTCTGAATAACTGAAAGGCAAGTGTTTGTCCTCAGGCAAGTTTAGTTCAGAAAATCCCATTTTGGTACATTTTCACCCCCTCGCATGAATAACAATGTGTTCACTTCCAGAATGGAGGGTTCATTCCTGCAGCCTGATATTGACTGTTTTAGAATCCATCCGATAACAGGTTTCTGTGCCACAAAGAGCGCAGGCTGTTCCTGGAGGGGGTTTTGTGTGAATGACGAACGTCTCTGGCTGCCACTGCATTTATTGATGTATATATGTGTGTGAGTGGGTGTGTGCGCGCGCGCTCTGTGGCCCAGTCCATTTGTGGAAAGCTGTGTGTCGTTGACTGTAACTGTGTGTGCATGTGTCCGAGGGTTCATGTCCCCAGGATCTCTCCCTTACAGAGACCACAGGAGCCGCCCCGTTCAGAGAGAGAGAAAGAGGGAGAGCGTGTTTTCACTGCCCCCCACACTGGACACTAGCTCATTTATAAAGCTTGAATATAACTAATGCGCACACACACATTCTGCTGTTGGATAATCTTCCTCAGCTTCCCTTTTTAAAGTAAACAACATTTACTGGATTCTTTACACATGGTTGCATTGATCGCTATTTAAATCTTGTTATCCGTAGAAGAGTGGTATACATTGCATTTCATATTTTGAATTATGTGTATACCTGTAACGTGAGTGCATAAACGTTCAGCTTGTCCTCAAACGGCCCTTTAAAATGCATATTACTGATATACACTCATACCCCAAAAAAAGTGAATTGGTGTCCGTCTTCTTAAACCAATCACAAAAAAGAACTCACCCTCTTTTTCTCTCTCTTTTCCAGGGGCCGAGGGCGAACAACATCGTGGTACTCCCCTTACTAATACCTCCCTACCCCCCTATGAAATCCCCCTTACTATCATCCCGTATCCCTATAGAAAAGAAAAAAGACCCCTCTCAATAAAGGAAGAAAAAAAGAAGAAAAAAAAAAGACAAAAAAGGAAAAAAAAAAAAAAAGGAAAAAAAAAGAGCATCTCCTGGAAAGACAGACTGACTGGCCGCAGTGTGCGATTGTGTGTGCGCGTGGGTGTGAGGAGGTGTTGCGATCGCCCTGGTAAGGTACAATATGGCCGTCGGGGAGATTTGGTGGCATTTGTTTAAATTTGAGAAGATGATGATGTAATCTCAGGCTGCAGATGTGTCCTTTTGTCTGGCTGTGATTTTTCTCTCACCAAACAGCCCCTCTTATGTTTGCATTCAAGAAAGGCAAACAGAAAAAAAAAATGTTAACTTTTTTTTTTTTTTTTTTTAATTATTGTACCGTGAATATGTGAACAATTTAATAGCAAGAATGTTGTTGTTTTCACAAAGTTGTGCTATTTGAGATCATATTCTCTATTATTTGTCTGTGCTCTCTGGAATCCCTTTTCCCCCCAGCGCTGTTTTCTTTCCTGTTCATCCCTCACTCGGATTACCTCCTCCACCTGTGTTATTCCGACAATGGTTTAGAGTTCGGCGTTGTTTTTTTACGTTTTACTGTTCTTGAACCATCTTCCACACCATACGACTATTGTAAGATGGCATGGCCTGAGCTCTGAGATCTTTTCTTTTGTGTTTTTAAGAGTTCTTTTTTTTTTTTTTGTCTCATGCTGCCATATGCCATTCCCGACCATCAGTTTCTCCTTCCTCTGTTCCTGTGCTCCCCCCCCCCTCCCCTCTCCCTTGCTCTCTCTTTGTATATTAGACCACTTCTTGTCGTTTCAGGTTTCAGGACCAGTGGAGACTGACTACCCCTCCTCCCGTGGCCGCAGCGCCCCCTACCGTCTCGGCGGCGTCTCTGTCTCTTTCTGCTCCCGCTATGCACACTCACCCAATCCTCTCTGTGTGGGGGGGAGGGGGAGGGGGACAGGGCGACCACCGGCCCACTGCGGGAGGCATTTATTACAATAACAAGCGCTGAGCTTTATCAACATAAATATACTGAGATGCACCAGGCCCATGTTAACACATACAGACAGACACACCGCATACACCGCACACATCCACCACACAAATTTATATATCGTGAAGGCAGAGCCATGATAGAGCAATGGCTGCTTAAATTGCGAGTGAGTGAGAGAGGCAGGACCAGGAAGAGGTTGAAGGGGAGGGTTCTTCTAGGGCCTTGTCTTTCTCAGTGCACAGTGCAGTTAGGGCACGATGGAGCACTAACGCGTGGGCTACAGGTATCGGTTATTTAAGGAGGGCTTCGGAGCTTTTATTTTGGGGGGGAGGGAGGGGGATTTGTGTGCAGAGGGTTTTCTCGTTTCTGTTCGTTTTCCTTTTTCGAATGGGGGAGTGGGTATGGACGAAAAGAGAAAAGATGTTTTCCTTTTTTATTTTATTTTTAACCCATGAGTCTGTAATTAGAAAAAAAATAAAAGACATTGTGTAAAAAGTACTTGAAGTGTTTGGGCCTTTCTTGGGGGTGGGAGTTTCGAGGCGCGTGTAACTTCTGCTCCAATAATCACCATGCCAAATCAGAGAAATATTTTAGTTTTCTTCCTTCAGGGATCCTACGCAGTTTAGAAAAATACAGAATTTGATTTGAGTAATTTCCAGGTCTGGGAAAGTATGGATAAATCTGTGCTTCCATAAATTTATCATAGTGATTTCATGGCAAAAGTTTAGTGATTGTCAAACGCAACTTCATGAATTCGAGGCACACATTTTCATTTTGCAAAATGGTTTTTCTTTATCATAAGAGGGTGTCTTTTGAACTTCACTAAATGAATGTGCATGTGCCACTCAAACCAGCAACAGATAAAAGAGCAAACGATCTTCTAAATCAGACCATACTTTGCTTTTTGGTGACTGTACAACACAAACCACATTTACAGTATCAAACGGTGTCAGAGCTGAATATGTTAAGGTTATACAATGGTTTCTTATTGCGTTAGCGCATGTTATCACTTCGAGAAAACCAATGAGGAAAAAAATCTATATATACACTACCAGTCAAAAGTTTGGAAACATTACTATTTTTAATGTTTTTGAACGAAGTCTCTTATGCTCATTAAGGCTGCATTTATTTCATAATAAATACAGAAAAAAACAATAATATTGTGAAATATTATTACAATTTAAAATTATGGTTTTCTATTTTAATATACTTTAAAATATAATTTATTTCTGTGATGCAAAGCTGAATTTTCAGCATCATTACTCCAGTCTTCGGTGTCACATGATCCTTCAGAAATCATTGTAATATGCTGATTTATTATCGATGTTGGAAACAGTTGTGCTGCTTAATATTATTTTATAACCTTGTGATACTTTTTCAGGATTCTTTGATGAATAAAAAGTTAAAAAAATACCAGCATTTATTTAAAATAGAAATCTTTTGTAACAATATACGCTACCGTTAAAAAGTTTGGGGTCAGTAATTTTTTTCCCCTTCTTTTTTTTTGAAAGAAATTAATACTTTTATTCAGCACGGATGTGTTAAATTGATAAAGTGATAGTAAAGACTTATATTGTTAGAAAAGATTTATATTTTGAATAAATGCTGTTCTTTTTAACCTTTTATTCATCAATAAATCCTGAAAAAAAGTATCACAGGTTCCAAAAAATATTAAGCAACACAACTGTTTTCAACATTGATGATAACTGAGTATCAAATCAGCATATTAGAATGATTTCTGAAGGATCATGTGACACTGAAGACTAGAGTAATGATGCTGAAAATTCAGCTTTGCATCACAGAAATAAATTATATTTTAAAGTATATTAAAATATAAAACCATAATTTTAAATTGTAATATTTCACAATATTATTGTTTTTTCTGTATTTATTATGAAATAAATGCAGCCTTAATGAACATAAGAGACTTCGTTCAAAAACATTAAAAATAGTAATGTTTCCAAACTTTTGACTGGTAGTGTGTATGTCTATGAACCACATATAATGCTGTATGAGCCATAAATATGGTCTGATAAATCTACAGGCAAGTTTGGAAACTTTAAAATTGAAAATGTGTAGGAACCCTTTTCTATCTTCTGTGCAGGGTTCCCATGGTTTTGGAAAAATAAGATTTCTGTAAAATATATTATCTTAAAATCACCCTTTCAAAGGGTGACCTGTAAGATGATTAGAAATCATTATCTAGTAAGCACAAACATCCATAACAAAGGGGGATTTATTGGTCAAAAGGTGTGATAAGCCTGTCAATGGTTTGGCTAGACCAGTAACCCACCATATTTTATGCTTTTGGTTGTCAAGTCACCTATATTTGTATAGCAATACAGATTGTTTCAAAGCAGCTTTACAGTGATGCAAACAGAATTCAATTCTGTAAAGCAGCTCTAAAAAGACAATAAACAGTCACTATTCAGTTGAAATTAATTCAGTGTTATTCGGTTTAATAACTAATGTTTATCAGTTATGCAATGAGTTAAATTCATCTATAAAGCAGCTGTCAATTCAATTCAAACACTTTTTTTTTTGTCCCCAAGGGGCAATTTACAAATGGTGAATGATGTCATCCAGCTCAGTTCAGTTCTCATCCAATAGTATCAGTGCATTCAGTATCAGTCAGTATTTCAGTAACACTTTACAATAAGGTTCATTAGTTAACATGAACTAATAATGAACTGCACTTATACAGCATTTATTCTTTGTTAATGTTAATTTCAACATTTACTAATACATTAATAAAATCTTGTTAACATTAGTTAATGCACTGTGAACTAACATGAACAAACAACTGTATTTTCATTAACTAACGTTAACGAAGATTAGTAAATACAGTAACAAATGTATTTCTCATGGTTCATGTCAGTTAATACATTAACTAATGAACCTTATTGTAAAGTGTTACCAATATTTCTGAATAATAAGTGTCCCCAAATAAATAAGCCAAAGGCTACAGTGGCAAAGAACCCAAACTTCATCGGTGACAGAAATGGAGAAAAAAAAAAAAAACCTTGGGAGGAACCAGACTCAGTCTGGAGGCCAGTTCTCTGGCCAGATGAACAAACATGGTATGGTTTAATTCCAGGCTGCACAAGTCAGAATGTAAACATTGGCCATAGGGTCTGTGCAGTGGACTCGCCTGTTTCTCATACCAGCTTAATCTACAATGTATTTTACCTGAATTGTTACGGGGATCCAAAAAATGTCTATGCTGTAGTTTTCTGCCATACTTCAAAAAAAAATATATATCACAATGGGCATATTTTGAACAATAGCAAAAGCCAGACTATTATGCATGTTTATTTTTTTTATTTTTTCAAAAGACCTTGACCTTTGCATACTGCACAACTCTAAACATCCTCACCATCACGAGACACACAGGTTAAGTTCATAGCAGAATGTGGTTGTCAGTCATGACTCTATTCAAAGTTGTTTTTTTGTTGTTGTTTTTATAAGAAGCTTTTAAACGCAGTTTCTTAATTTTTTGTGTTGAAGTCATTGTAGTAATTTTTTGTTTTGACCATAGACTGCATCTCAATACTTTTGAGGTTAATCTAATTTTACGTCTCTGTAAAATAGTGATCCATGTCATTGTATTAAGTTGAATGTCAACGTTTTTTTGTCTATTTGTTAAAGGATTTTTGGACAAAATGTTTTTAGATGATGATTTGGCACAGAAGGCATGTTGTTAATAGTGTTATTTTTTTTAATACTTACTGTAGTCGATGGGGTTATTTAATAATTCCATGAATGAGATGTAGGCCTACATAATATCAAACATGTTTACTTTTCATTAAAACCTATAGGCTAATTGAGTGAAATAACTCCATTTTGTGGTGAACCATCCCTTTAAGGGAGGAATCTTCCCCCATGTCTTTGATAATATAGTAGTCAACATTTGAAGTGGATCAAAACCTTTCATCAAAGTTGTCCTAAAACCTTCTTTTTAGGACAACTTAGTTCTTAGGACAGCTTTGACAAACTTTTTGATCCACTTCAAATGTTGACTACTGTATATCCCATTTCCTGAAATCACATCTGTTTGTTTTAGTTATACAGTACACCTCTTAGGCTTATATTTAGACCCACTGCTATTGATTTGACACCGACAATATTGATTCCAGGTTTTTTTTTTTTTTTTTTTTTTTTGTCATTCCATGTACGAGTTCAGGAAAGAAACTAAGTACCGAAGTCAAAAAACAAGGTTAAAAAAACGAGATAACCAATAACACATTAAAACTCAAGCGTATAGCTAATCATGGATGAGAACTGAACTGAGCTGGACGCTGACATCACTGTTGAAACAATCTGTATTGTATAAAGTGCTATATAAATAAAAGTGACTACTGTAGTTTTCAAATATAAAGAGAATTGTTTATTTCTTTTCTGCCTTGCCATAGGCCACCATGTTTCATCTGACTTTTCAAAAAGCAAAAGTTATATGGCACCAGCAGTTTGACTTGGTCACATTTAATATAATCCTGCGACTTGGAAGGGACAAAAAAAAAAAAAAACAGCAGATAAAAGTGATGGCTAGTGTAATGGACTCTACGTGGGTTGAAAAAATGTTTTAACTCTTGACTACATCATGATCATGCTGCAACATTGTCAAGAATTGGACATGTTTTTCCAATCAGCACAATAATTGATATATATTTAATTAAATATGAAATTATTGTAAACATATCCACCACTTTTACAAGAACGGTTATGCTAAACAAGGTAATCCGAATGATAATGATACTTAAAAATTACATCATAAGCTCCACACACATTTCAATACATGGTAACACTTTACAGTAAGGTTCATTAGTTAAACATTAATGTATTAACTAACATGAACCATGAGCAATACATTTGTTACTGTATTTACTAAACATTGTTAATGTTAGTTAATGAAAATACAGTTGTTCATTGTTTGTTCATGTTAGTTCACAGTGCATTAACTAATGTTAACAAGATTTTAATAATGTATTAGTAAATGTTGAAATTAACATTAACAAATATTAATAAATGCTGTATAAGTGCAGTTCATTATTAGTTCATGTTAATTAATGTAGTTAACTAATGTACCTTATTGTAAAGTGTTACCCAATACACCATTTGTTCATGGAAGGAAAACAAGTTGTCCCAAGCAAAGATTTATTTATAATCCTGGAAAAAAACACTTTTGTTGAAATTCATCTTAGACTTGTTCTCCTTTGCATCATAGGTTTACTTGTGCTTCCTGAAAACTGAAAAGATAAAATATGTATTAATATGCAACACTGGAAGCATACATTTTTTGAAAGCACTTGTATAACATACAAAACAAATACTTACTTTTCTTCTTTTTACTTTTCTTAATCATTTTCTTTTTCTTGGGCTTAGGACTATCAATATCCTATGAAAAGAGAAAATACACTCAGAATCGTTTCCTAAAATGAAGGATCTGAGATGAGCAGGTGTGTTATAACTTACTTCCTCTCTGTCACAGATTACCACATTAAGCTTTTAAAAATGCTGCATTACATGTTCAGTGTTACAGAAATACCCATCAAGAACTGTATTCTCTCATTACAACGGCAAGTGGAACTTTTGAAACATATGCAAAACTACCCATGATTCCAGTGTCCAGCTTACCTGTGCTTCTCCCCCTGTCAGAACTGTGATGTCACCGAACCGTGTGATGTTACTCAGCTGTGAGGCCATTCCCATCATTCCTCTCTTCCTGAGCCTCTGCTCGCGTGTCATACTGAGACGGACCATCATGGACTCCTCATAGTTTTTCCTTTTACAAAATATTTTCCAAAAGCATTAGGAAAAAAACATCTGAAAGATTATCAAGCGCTTACAGATTTAATGTAATGCAAAACCTGAAACTAGATAATACCATATATTACGTTAATATTCCATAAACCTCCATATCATGTACCTGTACTGCTCCTCTCGGCTTTCCCGTTCAGTCTGGAAGTCTCTGCGGTCACTGATCTCCTCCGGAGCATCGCTGTATTGCTGCCGGAGCTCCTGGATCACAGAGCTGCGGAGTGCCGCTCGCTTCTGTTTATCAATGCGCTCCTTTTCCCGGTCTGCTTCCGTCATGTCCCCATCTATGTATGGACAGGGGAGGGTTTGGGGTGAGTATTAACCGCAATTATGTCTCTACATCTAAATCCTAATGTGAAATAAATATACAATGAACTGCTACAAAATAAAAGGACTTGCCATAATGCATTGGAGCAATTCGAGGAGGTACATATCTCCGGCTGGCTGAAGGCTCTTTTGTTTTTCCTTCTTCACCCTCATCATCTGAATTCTCAGATTCACTGAGCTGTGTGGAAGAAATGCAACAATTTTAAATAAAATTAAATTTACATATACAATTTAAAAAAAAAAAAAAAAAAAACACATAAAATATAACACTTTAAATGTGTGTGTGTGTATAATATATATATATATATATATATATATATATATATATATATATATATATATATATATATATATATATATATATATATATACACATACACACATACATGTATAAAAATTTACACACAAATTATTATGCAAGTGACAGTAGGATTTCAGTACAATAAACTTTTTTTTTTGTTTTTTTTTATTTCTCATATCTTGTTTAGATAACTGGTATCAATCTCAGGTTTGTTAAATAGCTTGCCAGGTCTACTTGGGTATATGTTAGTTCACCCCAAAGTGAAATTTCTGTCATTAAGTACTCACCCTCATGTCCTGTAAGACCTTTGTTCATCTTCGGAACACAAATTAAGATATTTTTGATGAAATCCGATAGGTTTTTTTAATTATTTTTTTATCACCCATAGAAAACAACGTAATTACAACATTCAAGGTCCAGAAAAGTAGTAAAGACATCGTTAAAACAGTCAACGTTACTACGGTGGTTCAACCTTAAAGTTATGAAGCGACGAGAATACTTTTTGTGCGCAAAAATAATGACTTTATTCAACAATTTTGTCTCTCCCCTGTCAGTCTCATATGTTTATGTTGCATTGACAGTATAGCGCTTCCATGTTCTACGTCAGAACGCCGGCTCAGTATTGGCTGACGCATGCTTGTGATGCTGACTCAGGAGCCGGCCAATAATGAGTCGGCGTTCTGACGTAGAACATGGAAGCGCTACACTGTCAGTGCAACTTAAACAGCGTATGAGGCTGACAGGGTTGAGACGAAATTGTTGAATAAAGTCGTTATTTTTGTTTTTGTATGCAAAAAGTATTCTCGTTGCTTCATAACATTAAGGTTGAACCACTGTAGTCACTTGGACTATTTTAACAATGTCTTTACTACTTTTCTGGGCCTTGAAAGTCATAATTTACATAATGACAGAAATTTCATTATTGGGTGAACTAACTCTTTAAGCAAGTCACAGTTCTCATGCAACATGGGGAAGAAGAAAGATCTTTCTGAAGATGAAAAGCATGAAGTGGTGCAATGTCTTGCAAAAGAAAACAACTAATATTTTGCGAAAACAAAGGAGATTATCAATCTGTCAAAAGATTTGTGAGTGACTCAGAGAATAGAAGAACTCAGTCAGATAAAGGATTATTAAGGAAAGTTTCTGTCAAATTAATTGTAGTAAAAGGGCAGCTATAAAAAAGCCAGTTAAGCAGCAAACAGGTATTTGGAGCTGTTGGTGTCTCTGGAGTCCCATGAACCTCTCCATGAGAGTACGCATAGACATACCAATGCGTATGAAGCTGAAGAAAGTGCATCCATCCATCATAAACATAATCCACATGGCTCCGGGGGGTTAATAAAGGCCTTTTGAAGTGAAGCGATGCGTTTGTGTAAAAAAATATCCATATTTAATGAGTTATGAAGTAAAATATCTAGCTTCTGCCAGACCGCCTTCTGTATTCAACTTACGGAAAAAAAACTGAACTGGCGTCGCGTCAGTTAACCTTTTGCTGTAAGTTGAATAGGGAAGGTGTAGGACATAGCGTAAGCTTTTTGAACTGCCAGAGTTTTACACTTTATTTGTAAGTTGAATACGGAAGGTGGTCTGGCGGAAGCTATATATTTTACTTCATAACTTGTTAAATATGTATTTTTTTTTTTTTTTTTTTTTACACAAACGCATCGCTTTGCTTCAGAAGGACTTTATTAACCCCCTGGAGCAGTGTGGAGTATGTTTATGATGGATGGATGTGGATGGAAGCACTTTCTTCAGCTCATACTCGCTGGTTTCGCTCACTATAAATATATATATTGCCATTATAAAGCTCAGATGCGTCAGGATATTCATTAAAACAACTCTGATTGTGTTCATCAGAAAGAAGAAAGTCATATACACACCTAGGATGGCTTGAGGGTGAGCAAAGCTTGGGGTAATTTTCATTTGAAATTGAACTAATCCTTTAAAACTACATACTATTTAATATATATTATATGACATGACAAGAGCTTTACCTTGCTGACCATATTCTGAGGATTAGGGCGAAAGTGTAGAGGGTCATTTTCAGCTGGAAGAAAAACCATCATTCAAGTCAGTAAACTTGTGGTTCAGCTCTTAATATGTGCAATCAATGACAAAAACATCAAAAGACTTACAAAGGCTGCCTGTCACTGCAGTCCGCACTAATTTATCAATCTGATATTTGAGCTTTTGATCTAGGGGACGCATCTTCTCCAAAACCTATACAACGAAGACAGAGAGAGGAAAAAAAAAATACACTTTTAGCACAGGCACAGCATTATAGGTAGTCTGCATACTGTATAATGCAATAACTGATGTGACCTGATGCATACACTTTGTGAATTCTCACTATGTACCAGAGTCAGAAATTAACCAAGGCAGGGGACAAAAATAAAGTTAGTTTATTTATTAAACATGTAATTTATTGCATTATCGTATTTGATTTGAAGCCCTAACAGGCAGAATTCTAAAAACAGAGAATTTTGTTGTAGAGAATGAATTGATTCATCCGAGGGATTTGACAAAAATAAATGAAACACTTTGATTTGTTATATATGATTAAGGGAAAATCTATTCAAAGATAAAATATTAATAGAATTAATATTAATAGAAAACTAAACTTTTTTGTGTCGTACCGTCCTTATGGTGACCAGCCTGTGGATGGCGCTGTTGTCTTTTAGACTTTCTCCTTCTGTCTTTAAACTGATTAAATGAGTGATGTCTTGCAAGTAAAATAGTAACAGATGATATCTCAAGTCCAGAAAAGACAAGCCCTAGAGCGAAAAGGAAAAGACATGTCAAAAACTTTGTGTGTGTGTGTGAGAGAGAGACTGTGATAGTACTTTAATACCATAAAAATAGTTCTACCTTAGAAGTCTGATAAGCATTCTCTCTGACTTTCTTTATCAGGTCCCGGACATGACTTGTTATTGAAGCAACCTGTAAAAAACAGTATATCAGTGTCAATCATCATCACATCTTCTCATATCTCTGTTTTATGTCTAATTGTGATTCTGTTCATCTAAATCAAAATATTCCGGTTCTATGACATTACAGACCTGTTCTGTGAGACTGTTGAGTAGAAGCACGGCAGTGGGAAGGTCACTGTCAATAATATCCTGCAAAAGACAACTACATCTGTTAACTATTTGGCAGAGAATACAGATCATAAAGGCTATCAGGTTAGCCAACGTGAATTTGACCATATCTTGTCACTTATCCGCGAAATAACAAACAATTTCATGGCAAAACAAAGATAAAACTATAATATTCCCATTCCATTACAGTACATCTATGTATAAGTTCAAATAAGAACAAAATTATTGAGTTAAAGAACAACTCACGTTTCCAACCGTGGTGGTCGCCATCTTGGATGAACCAAGTTGATACGGGTACCACGTAGGGACAAAACTCGAAGCAAGCAAGTTAGAAAAAAACAATCGTCTTTCGACAAGTCAACATCTTTGTCAAGACTATTTCGTGTTTCAACGCGCTTTATTATATAGACTCAGTATTACATACAAAAAGGTAAAAAGACCCTTATTATTTCAGCCATTAAAAGTAGCTAGCCTAACATCAAAAATACATCAAGTAGGCTAGCCTATGTAAGTATAGCATACATCAAAATATAGCTAATTAAACATATGAAAGCGTATATTACACTAGTTTTGTTTACCATTCCTGCTAACATTCTTAAACCAGCCAAAGGTGGTTAACTAGTCTTGCTGGTTTTAGACTGGTCTGTTGGTTGTGCAGTGAGATCCAGGCAGACAAACAATGATTATGTCAGAGATCAAATTTGAATAAGGTATAAGAAATTTTATTAAAATGTAGCAAATAAGTTTCAAGAGAAGACAGAAAAGTAAATCAAAGCATTAATATCAAAAGTATTGCATTTGACAGATGAAGTTTGTGAAGATCAAAGTAGAGAAAGGCCCAGAAGAAAGATATAGTAAGATAGTAGCCTAAGATATCAGAATGAAAGGAGAGGAAGAGGAGAATAAGCAGAAGAAGCCGCAAGTCTTATGAAACTATAAGCTACATTTAATATGCTGTGCCTGTAACCGGAAGGGGCTAGGGAAAGTACCTATTGAAGTTCTTTGTACTTCTCTTGCAACCATCTAATGATTCACTTAAGACAAAAAGCAGGTCTGATCAGGTCCTTATAAGGCATACGGAATAATTTAAGCAATTGTGGTTTTAAGACCTTTAAGAGAATATTGTGGATCTTGCTTTATCTTCTGTCTGCTGAGATGGAAACATACCAAGGTACATCACGTAATCAAGTCTGATGGAAAGTATGCCCACTCGATCTTACAGCACAGAAGAGACACAAAAAGATCTTACATTTAGAAATAATCAGACATATCAGAGCATGTAGTACAACCCCAAATCAGAAAAAGTTGGGGCAGTATGGAAAACACAAAAAAAAAAAAAAAAAAGTAGTGATTTCTAAATTTACTTCGACTTGTATTTCATTGCAGACAATACAACAGCACATTATTTAATGGTGTTCCTCATGATTTTTGTCATTTATTTAAAAAAAAACAACATTCCTATTTTGGTTCTTGCAACACATTTCAAAAAAAAGTTGGAACAGTAAAGCATTTACCACTTTGTAATGTTGCCATTCCTTTTCACAACACTTAAAAGACGTTTAGGGACTGAAGACACCAAGTGATGAAGTGTTTCAGGTGTAATTTTGTCCCATTCTTGCTGCAAACAAGTCTTAAGGTGGGCAACAGTACGGGGTCTTCGTTGTCGCATTTTGCGCTTCAAAATGCGCCACACATTCTCTATTGGAGACAGGTCGGGACTGCAGGCAGGCCAGTCAAGTACCTGTATCTTCTTCCGCAGCCAGGACTTTGTAATGTGTGCAGAATGTGGTATTGCATTATCTTGTTGAAATATGCATGGACGTCCCTGGAAAAGATGTCTTCTTGAAGGCAGCATATTGTGCTCCAAAATCTCTATGTACTTTTCAGCATTAATGGTGCCATCACAGAAGTGCAAGTTACCTTTGCCAAGGGCACTGACACAACCCCATACCATGACAGACCCTGGCTTTTGGACTTGTTGCTGGTAACAGTCTGGATGATCCTTTTCTTCTTTGGTCCGGAGCACACGGCGTCCATTTCTCCCCAAAATACTGATTCATCTGACCACAGTACACGTTTCCACTGTGTGATGGTCCATCCCAGATGCCTCAGAGCCCAGAGAAGTCGACGGCGCTTCTGGACACTGTTAACATAGGGCTTCCTTTTGGCACAGTACAGTTTTAACTGGCATTTGTGGATGTAACTACGTATTGTGGTACTTGACAAAGGTTTGCCAAAGTAGTCCTGAGCCCATGTGGTGATATCGCTTATAGATGAATGACAATTCTTGATGCAGTGCCGCCTGAGGGATCGGAGATCACAGTTGTTCAGCTTAGGCTTGCGCCCTTGTCCTTTATGCACTGAAATTCCTCCACATTCCTTGAATCTTTTAATTATGTTATGCACTGTTGAAGGTGAAATAAGCAAATGTCTTCCTATCTTTCTTTGAGGAACATTGTTTTTAAACATTTCAATAGTTTTCGCACATATTTGTTGGCAAACTGGCGATCCTCGGCCCATCTTTGCTCCTAAAGGACTAGACCTTTCTTGGATGCTGCTTTTGTACCAAATCATAATTACAATCACCTGTTGACATCACCTGTTTCAAATCACATCATTATTTAACCAATTTACCTGATTACTAGCCCTAAATTGCTCCTGTCCCAACCTTTTTTGGAATGTGTTGCAGGTCTGAATGACAGGAAAGGATGTATATTTACAAATGAAATTAAGCTGACCAGACAAAACATGAAATATTTTGTGTTCACATTGTCTGCAATGAAATACAAGTCAAAGTAAATTTAGAAATCACTACTTTCTTTTTTTTATTTGTGTTTTCCATACTGTCCCAACTTTTTCTGATTTGGGGTTGTACAATATATGTAAACAATTAAATAACGTGTAACCGAAAAGAATAATCATGTAAGATAAGGCATAAAAAGGATCTAGAATTCGTAAATAAAAGATTAATCAGATTCATAAAAAGGTAAAATTGATAAAAGGAATGAATAAATGACATCAATAAAAAAGAATAGCCTAAATAAATTCATATATAAACATTTTTGTATACACCAAGTTTGGGGTATTTTTCAGCTAATAACTAGCCAAGCCACCTTAAATATAAATATGGTTGGATCAAAACATATGTCTATTTGTTGTTAATTCACAATTCTAAAATAGAATTTGTGATTTTCTACTTTCCTGAACTTTCTGCAGTTTTGCATTTCATCAGAAGATGGCGTAAGACACTGCGGGTGAAGAGAAGAGAGAAGCACATTGAGTGATGAACGTGAGTAACTTAAGACATTTACTGAAATCACTGTGCGTTATGTATTTGAATGGTTCTTACATTATGAGCATTTCTGACCACTTAAATTCACACTGGAATAAAGATGTGCAGGGGCCAGTTGTGTAAACACGGTTAAAACTATGTCTTGAGTCTGACCAACTAGCAAATAGTTAGGGCTAATCAGTCTTATGTTTTCAGATTCAAATGAGACCATTCTACTAGTCTATAGCCTAGTCTTACAAGTTAGTCATTACATTTTTTTTTTCTTTAAGACTGTTCATAACTTTTTAAAGTCAAGTATAGCTACATAAAAACATAATTTGATACAAAAAAGTAAGACTGATTGCCCCTTGACTAATCGCTAGTTGGTCATATTAGTACTTAAGTAGACACAGTCTTAACCTAATGGCTATGTTTACTCAACTGGTCCCAGACTTGAAGAAAATAATTAGATGACTAACTTTTAAGACTAAACAGTTTATGCAACTGACCCTGCAGGTTAATATTGTGCATGATGGTGATGACATTTCTCTTTTTGCAGAAAAAAATATTAGCCTTGGAGTTACTAATGCAATCGATGCAGATAAAATGAAATTGATTGTTTCTGAACTTAAATTCTCAAATAATACCTTTGATACAAAGCTACTCTTATCACTCTAAAAAAAAAAAAAAAAAAAGTGCCATATAGCACTAAAAGTGGTTATTGGCTCGTAATCATAGGGGAACCACTTTTTGTGCCATGTAGCACCGTATCTTTAAAGGTGCTCTACAGCACCTTTGTCAAATGGTGCTATGTAGAACCCATAAGAGGTGCCATATCGTGTTTTATTTCTTCAACAAAAATGGTGCTAAACAGCACCAACAGTGGTTCTTTGGCTCGTAAAGAACCTTTAAAGGGGCTTAACAGGTTCTTTGTATGACAGCGGTGCTATATAGTACCTTAACCACCCCAAAGAACCGCTGAAGAACCATACAGGGGCTCAACTGGTTCTGTATATGGTAGCGGTGCTATATAGCACCTCAGTCATCCCAACCGGTGAAGAACCGCTGAAGAACCACTGAAGCACCAAGATTTGGTGCTATACAGCACTTAAAGTGGTTCCCCTATGATTACGAGCCAAAGAACCACTTTTAGCACTATATAGAACCATTTTTTTTAGAGTGAGAAGACATTTTAAAATGAATCATATTTCTGGTCTTCAAATATATAATGACAAATATATAATGATGACTATATTTACAATCAATTATGGTGTTTTGAATTGAATTTGAGCCAGATGAAGCCCAAAATAGAGTAATATGGCAATATGTGCAATATGTGTTTACATGTAGCCTATACATTACACTCTTAGAAAAAAAAGATTCAGCAGAGTTCTATACAGAACCTAATACTTTCATGTATAACAGGTTATTTAATTTTTTTCTAGTGATAAAGTATGTTTACAAGCTGTTTAATTCATCAAATTTAAAATTCCATAAATGGGAACCCCTAAAAGGTTCCTATATGGGTCATTGACAAATAATGTTTTTAAAAGTGTAAAAAAAAAACATAATGGAGATATAATTAATTTTGAAGGTTTTTTTAAGTGTTAACAATGAGATTATGTGTTTTTTTATAATCAGTTAACACTGCTTTTGTCATTTTTTACAAGATGGACAAAATTTGTCACCAAAAAAGTCATTTGGTTTTACCGAATGACACTTTTGGTTACACCGAATGACGATATTTTCAAACAATGTTAACAGGCTGATATCTAGCTAGCAAAAGGACAATCAAACATTTTATATTTAGTACAAGTTTTTAAAATATTACAACATTTTTCATGTTTTATAGTGGTTGTACCGAATGACATGCATAGGAGCAAGTGAAAACATTACTTTTTCAAATAGTTAGTTAGTTACTTTGCTTCACGACCATGTGGTCCTTTGCAGGTGTCTGAATGATGTCACATCCTGTCACATGATATTGACTGCATGACTTGATCCAAAATGGTCCCTTTATATTGGTTACTCCAAATGAAATTCATTTTTCTGTACATTCTTTCTCATAACAAAGCAACGACTTCTACACAGAATTTTAATATCATTTTGCACTATGTTGATATATATATTTTAATGTTATAAAATCATGCCAGAATAAAAAATATATACATTTATTACATTTTAAGATATTTTAATCACAAATGAAATAGCTGTATTGGCCTTTGGACGGTTAAACCGAATGACCTTCTGACACTTCAAAATCCTTAAAATATCTTTATATGTAGCAAAATATAATTAAAACCTTTTGGATTCAATAAAAGAGATCTAGTTGTACTACCTTACATACTTTGGATGTCATATCTTTGTTTTTTGTTTTTTTATTAAGGCCTTTGGAGAAAAAAAAGACCCGTCACGTCATTCACCCATATATGAAGCACCCGACACTCTTTACAATTCATTCTTTTAAGAGTGATAACATTTAAACGTCTGGAAACGGTAATAAAAAGGACATGTTTGAAGCTAATATAGGCTAATCCATCCTTTAAAACTAAAACAATAATTTAGGACAGAAAATTTCTCCTAATTGAAGAATCATCTGTATAGGCATGTTTCAGACACTAAGTAAACATTGTGAGTGTACTTGAAAGAATTACAATTAAAGCACAAATACATTCAGTGAGGTATTGCTAATGATATGAGATGAGAAACATGCTGAAAGAAGTGCAAAGTGAGAACAGATAGAGACAGATGTGAGCAAAGCTCTCTGTGTGGCCTTGAGCAGCCACTGCCATACCTAAGGGCCGACGCTCTTCCTGTTAACCCTCCTGACATGATGGACCTTACAGGAATCACTAATGAATCTGTGTCTGGGCCTCTGTAACTATTAAAGGAAATCATACATGCTTTTGACAAAGCCTTTCCCGAACATACACTCTCTTTCTATCCGTTATGGCCACAGAGGATCTATGTTTGTGAAGTCTGCTGTGAGAACACTGTAAATGTAATTATTATTAGCAGCTGCCCTGTTTGTTCCCATTCTTATGGATTAGAGGGAAAAAAGCAATGAAAAAGTTCACCCATTCTGCTACCTTCTCTCATCAGTAAATGGCTTTCCAGTCTCTTTCTGTCCTCTGATTGGATGTTCTTTAGTGCCGTTTATGGAAAGGGCTCCCACTTAAATTAGTCTTGGCTGGTAATATCATTAGCTGGATGAAACTCTTAGAGATGTGGTCTAATTAGCCTAAACTCTAAATAAAATAACATCACACCTTCAGCTCCTCTCGGCACACTAACACTGGGTACAAAGATATAGGCAGGGAGCATAACAGTTGAAAGTGAGTGAAATACAGACCTCATTGAAAACCTATAGGCCCCTTACCAAGCGCAGCAATCCAAGCAGATTGGCCTCATGGTCATGCAAAAAACTCGAGCCACATTACAAAGAATCCAATGGTAACACCGTGTGAGCTGCTGCTCAGTGACAATGGAGCGCCACGAACCCCCACACTGACTATCAGGGGAGTTTGAACAGTTATGCGTCCTTCCACATAAAGGATTACCAGGGCTGTTTCTGTTACTCAGATAACATACAGCAGCTTTTGACAAAGACACCACGCAGGCAAAGCAAAATCCTGCGGAGAAGTGGGAATTGAGCTCTCTCTTTTCGACAAGAGGCTTTTGATTTAAGGCCTGAAATTCATGCATTATTCTGGCTTTTTAACCACTTTCTCATATAAATGATAAAGAACGGAGAGTTAATATTTGTTTGTTATTTTGACCTTATGATCTTATCATAAATAAATCTCCTTAATTTTTCTTTTTTCAAACACGTATTTTTTCTTTTTTGTGTGTGTGTATTTAATAGTGCTGTCAGATCGATTAATCGCGATTAATCGTATCTGACAATTAGGTTTGTAAATATATAATAAATGTGCAGAGCTGGGTAGTAACGGATTACATGTAATCTGGATTGCATAATCAGATTCCAAAAATCAAGTACTTGTAATTAGAGTAAACTACTTTTTAAAATACTCGTAATCAGACGACAGTTACTTTTTTATATATTACATGATTGCATATTATTTACAACTAACGGCAGTAAGTTGTTCACAATTCATTGATTCTCCTAATTTTTCCATTATTTAACGTTTATATTTTTTTCATAATAAACCTGCCGCTTATATACGTTCATGATTCTATAAATTTTTCCGGTGGTGAGGGGGAAATATAGATGAAATATATATATGAAATAATATAATTATAAAAAATAATATAGATGAATAGCAGTGATATTGCTGTGAATTTCATGTTTTTTCAATATTTGTATTTGTTTCAAAAATGTGTAATCTAAGAGATTATATTACTGATTACAAATTTTGTCATGTAATTTGTAATCAGTAACTGATTACAATTCATAAGTAATCTACCCTCTGTAAATGTGTATGTACACACACACACACACACACACTCTCTTTATATATATATATATATATATATATTTATATATTTACAAACTTTTATGTTAGATGCGATTAATCATGATTAATCGCATCTAACATAAAGGTTTGTAAATATATAATAAATGTGTATGTACACACACACAAACACACACACACACACACACATATATATATGTATATATATACACAAAGTTTTGTGTTAGATGCGATTAATTGTGATTAATCGCATCTAACATAAAGGTTTGTAAATATATAATAAATGTGTATGTACACACACACACACATATATATATATTTACAAACTTTTATGTTAGATGCGATTAATCGTGCGATTAATTGTGATAACATAAAGGTTTGTATATATATATAATATATGTGTATGTACACAGACACACACACACACAATATATATATTTACAGAATTTTATATTAGATGCGATTAATCGATTTGACTGCATTATTATTTACATATTAATTATTTTTATTTATTTATTCAGTCAGTTATGTTCATGTGTGTTTATACATTAATTATCTATTATATTTTATAAATAACATTATTTTTTTTATTTTTTTTAAGTTTCACTTTAAATTGGATTAAGGGATAGTTCACTCAAAAATGAGTCATTTACTCACCCTCAAGTTGTTCTAAACCTGCATGAAGTTCTTCCTTCTGTTGAACATAAAGGAAGATATTTTGAAGAATGTTTGTAACCAAACAGTTGCTGGTTCCCACTGACTTCCATAGTAGGCCTATAGAAAAAGTACTATGGAAGTCAATTAGGACCAGAAACTGTTTGGCTACCAACATTCTTCAAGATATCTTCTTTTGTTTTCAGCAATAGAAAAGAACTTCAAACAAGTTTAGAACAACTTGAGGGTGAGTAAATGACGAGAGAATTTTATTCACCCAAAAGTTCCTTTATTGTCATTGTACAAGTAGACTATAATGAATTTTTGCTTGACATAAATAAACAAACAAACAAAAACAAACAGAGAAGACTTAAAGAATTAAAAATAAATTATAATTATTTATAGAGAAACATGGCAAATACATACAAATGGAAATAAAGTGTCATTCTGTGGTGAATTACCTTGATGGTTTGCGTCTGCATTTCTTTCACGTGATTTCTCCTCCAGAGCTTACGGTAATGTCAGGGGAACCAAATGCCCAGCAGAACATTGTATATTAGACTGTTACAATCTTGTCTCTGCGTATGATTGACACTCCTGCATCTGCTTGTTTAATTAAGACTCCAGCTATTGATGGCTGGTGGGGGGTGGGGGTGGTAGATACTAATAAGTGGGTGAAGAGCAGTTCAGTAGCACTCAGCATTTTTCCCTAAAGTTTACTGTAAACACAGGGCTGTTTCAACCTCTTCCCAGCACTCTAAATAGATGGAAATGGGGTAACACCTCCAGGCTTTGTCTGACAAGGGCGACATCCAAAGATCCTAACAGTGTTTAAGGGCCCACCAAACATTTCATATTCGTGGATGCCAATTACGTGCACATGAATGCATAATTGCTCCAGAGGAGCTTAAAGTAGCAAGTCTAAAAGGCCTAGTTATTTCAATGGAGCCTTCAGGCCATGGTGATCAGGATCAGGTGGGGAAGGTTGGGCTTTAAGTCCATCTCCTGAGGAACTTTGGACAATGTGAGAGAGGGTGTGGGCTGATCTGATCGTCAGACCCAAAACTGAGCTCAATGAAAATGAATGAGGGACTTCCCTTGTCACTCTATAAGGAAATAACACAAAGTTTAACATGAACAAACAAAAACGCTGATGACTGCTTAGATGAACCCTCCATTAAACATGTGATGGAGCTGATTTTAACAGTGTTTGTTTGGATATTCCTAATGAACAATTAATACCAATGAGTTTTAAACTTGAACCCCAAGTTAAATTGTACAGTTCTAAATATTAAACATTGTTTTATATTTATAAAATGAAATAAATAATATATATATATATATATATATATGTTTTCACCCCTGATTTTCTCCCTGACTGGCTCATGTTGTCACTTTAGCCAATGGCTGCTCATTTGGTTTATAGTGTTTGCAGTTCATGTAGAGAGACCCGCATTACCAAATGACACCGTCATGTGTCCACAGTTTTATTTGCCCCATACTGTCTTATTGTGTGTCCTAAAACCAGTGTGTTTCTGCTTACAGGCTCTATCTCTCTAATAGCTCCACCTGTACTGTAAATTGGACCCTACTGTTAATTAGCCTCAGCCAGTCACGCTGCATTTCAATAGGTCCCCTAGTGTGCTTTAGTGCAGTCTAACCAACATGCTGCCTCATCTCTAGTCTTTAACCTCTCTGCAACTTTATCCCTTATTTCACCAGCTTAAGCAGATTCTAGTGCTGGCTTAAGAAAGACCCCTCCACAAATTAGTGCTGAGAAGGAAATATCAGGCCATCATTAGTCACACCTATTAAAACTGGGGCTTACAATCTGTTACTGAAAGCTGTCACTCATCACATTTTTGTTTCTTTACACCAACTAATGTTGTATGAACTTCATTCATCAAGAAATATCAAATTGATTTTGTAGTGCACAGGTGGTTAAAACAGCTGTGATTACCTGTTTATAAAATGCTTTATTTAGCAATAATTTAGTAGCTATACATTGTGCATTTATAGTATACTATATAGTATAATATATATAAAGTCTGAAATGAGGCCTCACTGAAAATCTGGGATTTTTTTTTTATTTGAACCTGTAAATAAACTGAATGATTTAGGATTTAAGAATATATATATATATATATATATATATATATATATATATATATTCTCTAAAATATATTTGTATATGACAAATACATTTTATTACAAATATATTTAAACCTTTAAATAATAATAATAATATATATATATTTTTTTGTGATTTAGACCACTGAACATGTTTTATTGAAATGAGTAAATAAACTAATAATTTAGGATTATATATATATATATATATATATATATATATATATATATATACATATATATATATATATATATATATATATATATATATATGGATTTGTCCAGTAAGGTGTATATATATATATATATAATCCTAAATTATTAGTTATTTACTAATTTCAATAAAACATGTTCAGTGGTCTAATATATATATATATATATATATATATATATATATATTACAATTATTATATGTATATGTATATGCTCTTTATCCTCTTGAGAACCAGAAATGTAATTTTGTGAATTTATTTATTTGGTCATTACATTGTTTGGAACTTAAGAAACAAATTAAAGAAAAAAATATATTTTATTCATATTTTATGCTATGTCCTTTGTAGAGGACAGCAGGACTCAGTTATTAAGAAAAAGAAAAGAAAAGAAATGAAAAGACATGTATAGCTAAAACAATATTTTTTGTTTTTGTTTTATCGTTCACCAATAAATTTTTAGGTTTCAGGCCATTTTTTTAACCAAACTTTATATAAAGATGATTCTCAACTATATTATGATATACAATTTTACTTTATACAATATGTGTGTAAACATGCATGTAAACATGGCCTTAAATTCTATACAATGCATCTATACATTGTATCTAATTTGCATATTAATGTGTTCTTGGGGCAACATGCAATGAAAAAAGAAGTTTAATAATGGAAGTAATAACTTTTCATAAGAATATCTCATATTTCTTAAGATTATTGATATATAATTTCTTTCCTTATTCACTTGTGATGTCTCCCCAAAGTCCCTGTTAAACATACTGTAAGTCCTGATGTCTTCTACAGAGGACATGATGAATGAAATCAATGCCCTGATGTTTCATAACAGAAAGTCATATTCTGATTTGAAATCCCCATAACATTTTCCTGAAATGTTTACTTTACGACAAACCATTTGAAAATTAGGCAGATTTAAATGATAATTACAAAATATTATCATATTTCCATTTCAGAGTGCTAAATTCGAACCATCAAATCATGCAGGACAACCTGGTTTTACACAAACTTTTGAAGTTCATGCAACACAAAAGTTGCTGTCGTTAAAGCAAAAGAGGGACAAACCAACTACTAAGACATACTAAAGTCCACTTTTCACTTAATAAAATCTTGTATTAAATGATAAATGCAAATTATTTCACTAGTGGTCTGAGACTTATGGAGCCCATGCACTGTTTCTGTGCCTGAGTGTGTTTGTGCAGGAAAAGGGGAGGCATATGGCGTGTGTCCACTCCACCTCCTCTCCTCCCCTGCTTACTGTAAGAGGCTGCTTGAAGCACAGCTGCCAATGGAGCAGTGTCAGTCCCCCCCATTCACCCTCAGAGCTGTTTGCTGTGTAATTACAGTTCGCCCGGCTTTTGTTCAGCCCCTAATCTGGAGGCTGCATTGTGGAGCGCACGTGCCCGACCCTCGTGCAGGGGGGCAGAGCTACCCGACCCCAGTCCCTCTCACCCCCCACCCCACCCCTTCTTCTTTTCACACTCGGGTCCAGAAGTGTGCTGATCTACGAAGCCCTGAAAAGGACACAATTAGCAAACTGACAGCCAGTGTGAGGAGAAACAGAGAAAACCTGAGCACAATGGGTTCGACTTCTATACGGCACTTCTAAACCCACAGCCATGTGCCGCTCGCAAAACACAGCTATTGTGACGGCTGCCTATTGTGATTCGTGTGTTGGAGGGCACACTTTGCCAATGATGTGAGTGGCACACGTATTATGAGCTGGAAATGCTGCTTAACAAATGGATGTGAAGAAGTTAAACTGTCATTCAGCTGCAGTTCCTGATTGAGCACTCGAAGCTCCCCGTCAATGATTGTATGAGGATCAATGTAAAGGCACAGTTGGCTGACAAATGAATAATGGGCCACACCAAAGTTAGACTAACAAATAAAACTGTGTCCTTACTGGACAAATCCATCAAACAAAAAGAAATGTTTAGCTAGTCTTCCTCAGCCAAGACTTTTATATCATTTTTTTTTTATTTTTTTTTTTTTAATGAATTTTCAGTGAATATGGTGTTTTATGTACAATTACAGTGGATTTTCAAAACTTTTTTTGTTTTGTTATATGAACGTCACGTTAAAATTATTTGTAACACTTAATTATGTTAGTTAACATGAACTAACAATGAAAAATAACTCTAAAGCATTTATTAATCTTAGTTAATGTTAAGTTCAACATTTACTAACGCATTATTAAAATCAAAAGTTGTACCTGTTAGTATTATTTAATGGACCTGAGCTAACATGAACTAACAATGAACAGTTGTATGTTTATTAACTAACATTAACAAAGATTAATAAATACTGTAACAAATGTATTGCTCAGCGTTAGTTAATGTTAACTAATGCGATTGTAAAATGTCACAAAACTATTTAATGTATAGATTTTATTACCCTTATGACGGACTCACTTTTAAACTAAATTATGGAATCATTTAAAGCCATCATATAAAAATTGATTATTAACAGTTAAGTATTTTTCTTCATGTGTGGCAAAGTCTTTCTTTCTTTTATTATGTTTTATCTACCCCAACAAGTTAAGCTAACTCATTTAATTTGAGGACACTGATTACCTCAATTCAATTAAGTTTAAAAAAAACAATAGCTATGAGTACTCTGAACTTATTTTAATCGAGTCCACTAAAACAAGGATATTTCTTAATATACAGTTAAACTTTACACTGAATTCAAATAATTTTTATAGCTGAAACTTCATTGAGTAAAAACAGTGTATGCGTATAAAAGATTTTGACTGTTGTATTATACAGTCTCTACTGTATCTAAATAAACAAATTGTTTTAAAAAATCATTTAAATATTATTGTCTATGTATATTTTCAGTTAGACATTGTTAGTGAACACATTAAATAAACTAGTTTGTTGGTAACACTTTACAATAAGGTTCATTAGTTAAACATTAGTTAATGTAACTAACATGAACTAACCATGAGCAATGGTTTGTTCATGCTAGTTCACAGTGCATTAACTAAAGTTTAATAAATGCTGTATAAGTGCAGTTCATTATTAGTTAATGTTAACTAATGTAGTTAACTAATGTTAACTAACAAACCTTATTGTAAAGTGTTACCAGTTTGTTAAATCAACTTTTAAATAAACTATTTCTGTCACTGTATGCACTGTAAAACCGAATAAGTTGGCAAAACTTAAAAAAATTGAGGTAATCAGTTATATCAGCATTTTTAAGTTAAGAAATTCAAAGTTTAAGTAAGCAGAACTGGCAGATTTCAATTTTGCACTCATACATTTTAATTGCTCTTAACTCGAAATATTTGAGTAAGCTAATTTAGATATATTTACCATAAAATTATCATTTACTAATCTCAACTTAAATATTTTAGTGAAAACTTGGCTAGCTTTAACTAGCTAATTCGGTAAATGCTAACTTGCTAATTGGTAACATCACACACCCCCCCCCCCACCCCCCCAAAAAACCCTTAACAGAAACTCTTCTTAATTAGCATAGCAAAACATTAAACACTACTAAATCTCACACTTAACATTAATCTTGCACACAAAAAAAACACATTATATAACACTTAATTTTTATAC
The DNA here is from genome assembly GCF_019924925.1 of Ctenopharyngodon idella. Lineage (NCBI taxonomy): Eukaryota > Metazoa > Chordata > Actinopteri > Cypriniformes > Xenocyprididae > Ctenopharyngodon > Ctenopharyngodon idella. Next base: position 19,804,767 of record NC_067242.1, read on the forward strand.
TCTCCCTTTCAACTGTCATAAAAAAGCATGCTGGGAAATAGAAATCCCAGCCCAGTTTCAGTTAATTTAAGTTAGTCTAAATTAAAAGAAATGAGTTCATGAAACTCAAAACAATGAAACAATTCAGATAACTTCAGATTTTCAGTTTTGTGAACTCAAAAGAAAAAGAACGTTCTAAATATTCATAAAAGTTCTTTTGATTTAACTAATTTCTTTAATTTAAGTTTACCCTACTCAAACCAATTAATTATTTTGAGCATTAGGGTTTACAGTGTGTACTTCACACTTCAAACTTCTTTGTCGTGTAGCTTAAAGGAATAGTTCACCCAAAAATGAAGATTCTGTAATAAAGTAATTCTGTGGAGCATAAAAGAAGATATTTTTCAGGAAAGTGTGTTTTTTTTTAAGTCCATACAATGAAAGTCAATGTTTAATAAAACTGTTTGGTTACCAACATTTCTCAAATACTTAATTTGTGTTCCAAGAAAGAAACTCATACAAGTTTAGAATAACATGAGGGTGAGTAAATAATGACAGAATTTTTGATTTTTTGGGGAACTATTCCTTTAAATACTGTGTGCATATTGTGTGTTTTAAATCGAAACTGTGAACATTTTATCTGGATGCTGCCATGTAGTAGAAGAATAATTTAGCTTAACTCAGTGAGATCACCACAAAGTGTGAAGCTCAGTTAGTTTTTGTTTTTTCTTGCCTACACACTATTAACAGCTTCTAATGGTCTCATTCATCTCTTCAGCGTGACAACTCAACTCAATGTGTTATTGATATCTCATCATGTATAAGGCTATATTTACAGCGCTGTAGTATCTGTTTTCCAAACAGTGGAAGAATTCAATGAACTGAAGCTGTGTGTGTGAGAGAGAGAGAGAGATGAGCGGGCGAAAGAAGAGGCATGATAAGCACTGCTGAGGATCTTATTGATCTGATCTGATGTCTGGGTTTGGCCGTGTAAAAGGCCCATGTGGGGATTCTGCTCCCTCCCTGTGGCGGTCCAATGGCCCGATGATTAGCTGCTCCTGCATCTGTTCCTGATCCGTAATAAAACAAAACAACACGTTTCTTTTTGCTCTGTTTATATTACTAATACTAGAGTCGCATACCTAAATAAACCTGAGGTTATATGGTATTGATCAAGTGATCAGACAAACTAACAGATCTATGAATGGATTGATTGTGTATCTGAGCTCGGTCCCAGTCTGATCAGCCTTTCTGGTTATGCATGAACATCCATTCTGCTCTCAATTGCATGTATGCATACTCAGGGCTGGATAATATGACAGAGATTAAGACTAATCTAGAGCGATATGGACAATATATACACGAAATCGAATTTTAGGGTGTTCACATTTGTAGTTCAGTTCTTTTGGTTCTTTTGGTCTGGAGCAAAAAAGAAAATGATAAATTGACTGGTTTGTCGTTTTTTAACATGAACCTAAAGATACAAAACAGCTTTTATGATGTATATTTTGCAACTGAACTTGCTGAATATTGAAAACAATGCTGTGTGCTAAGCTAGCGATCCCAATGCTCTAAATAGCAATTAAACATCTAAAAGTATATTTTCTAAAAGTATGTTTTCTGAGAGGAGTACCGAAGCCGTTTTTCTCTGCTCGCTTCTGGATGACTGGCTCTTCCCTCTGCACAAGTTTGTTATTGTTTTAAAGCGCAGCATTCCAACTTTGTGAATATTCATAGCAAATTCTTGATTGCATGAGTCTGAAGCAATGAAATGTGATTTTCAAACTTATGCTGATGTAAACAAAACAATCTTACTCGCGCTGACTGACAGATCCGAATCGCTGTAACAATATATTAGACCTGTTTGGTACAGTAAGTCTTAATATAGGCTGTCTGTTTCATTAATGTTAATCAAACAATTGTGAAATTATGGAAAAGAATGTTGAAAATATATATATATATATATATATATATATATATATTCCTATAGATGTGGGTTTTGACTTGGTATGTGCCAAATTTGGTGGTATTATCTGGGATTTTAAGTAGGGCTGGGTAAAAAAAATATCGATTTCTCGATTTTAATCGATTCTCATTTTTACGAAACGATATCGATTCTTAAATCCCAAGAATCGATTAGTCTAGTCTGTTTTCAGTTGATGAATGAATATAACATTGTAGCGCTCTTCCCATCTAATAAATAACAATAAGCCATTTTTGTGCTTTGCTACTTTTGATATGAAACAAAGTCTCAGATTTCAAATTATGTCTATTTTATTACGAAATTAAAAAAATAACCGTTTTGGCGCTGTTTGATGTGGCGTGAAAGATGGCTGTAGCCTCAGATCAAGAGAGGCGGCAACGCGAAGCGCGCGTGAACTGATCATCTCCTCCTCTTTAATACCAGTTACAGCGCGAAATAAACATTAATGAATACCCAAAGGTATGTTCAAAGATACAGTAGGCTACAACTTACCGAAATCCGTATCCTGTCTCATGGAATAGCTCAGTCAGTGTTTCAAACGCGAAAGACTTCAATAAAACAGCTTGTACATCACAACGTCACATTTACCTCAGAAACCATATTCAGTGACCATAAACTCATTAGTCAGCTATAAAAATGAACTCTAGAGAATAGCATTTTGCTAAATATGCACCATATTACACATTATTACGCGTTATAATTTATAATGTTCTTCAATATTTAATGCATGTTTGAATAAATCCATCAAGTTTTTATAACAGCCACCATTTAAATAATGTATTTCAAAAAACGAATTGGAGTAGAAATATAATTACATAATTGTAAAGTTAGTATTTTAACTTTATTATTATAAAAACTTCCTTAACTTCCACTAATTTAAGTGTTTGTATACAAATCAGTTAATTTTAACCTTCAATATTATAGTAATGTAGAACTGATTCCCATGTATTGTTTACAGCATTAGTTGAGAGTTGTACTGTTCCTTATATATATCCAAAATAATCGATATTGAATCGAATCGAATTTAATCGAAATTGAATCGAATTGCAAGCTTGTGAATTGAAATCGAATCGAATTTTGAAATTTGTGTCAATACCCAGCCCTAATTTTAAGATATGGTCGCTAGATGATTTTGTTTTGGAACCTTCAAAAACTTTAACTCGATTTTTCTCAAAATTGACTTTGCTGACTCTATCGAATTCAAACAGGTGTAGCTGTTTTTTATCAGCTTACAACAAATCATACATTATTTTGAAGATTTTTTTAATAGAGAATGTGAAAATAACAATAACTCATTTTTGAAAATTTTGCCAGCACTGGTCACATATATTGATCCAGGAACATGTCTTGGCAAAATCACGGTGATTGTACATATAATGGTACTTTTACCAAGTGAAAACTCACAAGGAGCTAATTAAATGTGTAAAGGAATCAAAACAGTGGCAGGAATTCCTCTGTTGCACACAAACAAAGATCTGCTGCAAGGACGGTGGTTCTGACACCTGTACCGAACTGTAATGGGAGGAACCAAGTAGCCTATGCTTGAGCATTCTATCCTTTTTAGGGTCGCATCTTGTGACATCACATCCTGTTTTTGTTTCATGTAGATGTCTTTGGTCCGTGTTGTGTTCATATTTCACTTGAGTTCATTTGGAAGCGGGCTGAGAAACCCTGAAGAGGTGGGTCTCGTTCCATTTGTTTGGTGCACACCAGAATTCGGATGGCAGCGTTCACACTTATTCAAATAAAGTGCACTAACAGAGCAATCACACCAGAGTGTGAACACACCCTTAAACTATCAGACATTATTCAGTTAGAGTCTATATCCGTATAGTAAAGAAAACTTGTAACTTAAATCTCATTAATATTTTAATAGTTTCTCCTAAACAATCAGTGAGATTAATTGAGAAGCAAACGAAGGCAAGACACTACAGGCAAAACCATTGTTTCATGTTTTTTTTTTCTGGAGCATCAGTGAATGTTTGAACCTTTTTTAATAGTTGTGTTTGAGTCCCTCAGTTGTCCTCAGTGTGAAAAGACGGATCTTAAAATCATTCAGTCACTGCTGTAAAGGGTTCAAATATGCAAATAAATGCTGGAAAACTGAAGAATCTGCAGGACCTGGAGGATTTTTCTGAAGAACAGAGCTCAGTTTAACTGCTCAGGACAAACAAGGGACTCATGAACAACCATCACAAAACATCCAGGTAACCACACACAGTATTAAGAATCAATGGTTCACATACTTATGAATGGGGTTATTTTAATAAATTCAGCTATATTTTTTTGTCTTGTGGATTATATGTAAACATTTTTTATGTAAAATATCTTACTCAGGACAGTACTAAATAAAAAATGTATGCATTTTGTATTATCTCCTTTATTTTGTTAAAATTATTAACATTTTCACAGATTCTGCAAGTGGTTCACATACTTTTTCTTGCAACTGTATTTGTTTTCTGGCTGTGACAGTATTTTTTGTTTTATTGAATGATAAAACAAGATATCCAAAATCCCTACTGTAAAATGTGTAGAACGTGGCTTTATCCAATGTTCACATTTCTGTTCAAATGTATGCAAATCAGTGGATATTTAATTTCATAATGTTTAATTTCCATATTTAAGCATAACATTTCAGATTGTCTTAATGTAGCCTACTGTGCTTATTCAATATCTATTAGTTAAAAACATTTATGCTTTATGACAAATCTCTGGTTTCTCATTTTTATAATGAGAAAAAGGCCCTTATAATCTCACAATTGTCTCCTCAGAGATCTCAACAAACTGTGCTCAGAAGTTTGCAACCAGATTCAGAGATTTCAGTATGAATATTTCTCAGCAATTGTTCTAAAAACCAAATAGGATATTCTATCCACTTTAAATAATTTTCTGGCTATGTTGATACTGTAAAATGGCATATTACTTACTGTAATACAAGCAGACAGTCAAACAGAATAAAAAATCATAGCTCTTGATTGTAAATGAAATGAACATGTATCAGTAACCCAGATCCATCCATGATTCACACCTTAATGACGTGGATTGGTAAGAATGGCAGGACTGCAGGACCTTGGTGGGTCTCAGGGGAGAGGGGATTGGAATTCACTGGGTCAGCTCATGATTAGTGGGAGGGTTAACCCTCATTCTAATCAATAGCTGATCATCACCAGGGCCACAATGCTATAAAACTAAGACATGCTAAAGCTCCGTACGACAAAGCTGTCAAAAAAGTGTAGGCATCTAATAGGGCTGGGTATTGACACAATTTTCATGATTCGATTCGATTTCTATTCACATGCTTGCAATTTGATTAGATTACAATTTCGATTCGATGTGATATCGATTATTATATGTAGTATATCAGTTACAGTACATGGAGGAAAAAAATCTCAGCTAATGCTGTAAACTACACATGGGAGTCAGTACTACATTATTATAATATTGAAGGTTAAAATTAACATATTTATATACAAACACTTAAATTACACTCAGTTATGTTTTTTCATAATAAATAAAGCTTAGAATTACATAATCATATTTCTACTCCTTTTTTTTTAAATATAAACATTTAAATCGTGGCTGTCATAACTGATTTATTCTAACTTACATTAAATATTGAAGAACATTATAATGAATATGTAATGGTGCATAGCAATATTTATCAGATGCTGCTTTCTAGAGTTCACTTTTCTAGCTGACTATGTTTTTCTGAGGTAAACGTTTACTTGACGTCTTTCCGAGGCTGAAACACTGATTGAGCTATTACACAAGACATGATACGGATTTCAGTAAGTTGTACTGTATATTTTAACATACCTTCAGATGTTTAGTCATGTTTATTTCGCGCTGTGACTGGTATTAAAGCGGAGTAACAAAGCACAAAGATTATTGCGATTTATTGAATAAGGGGCGCGCTACATGTTCTGTTCATTCATCAACTGAAAACAGACTCGACTAATCGATTCTTGGGATTTAAGAATCGATATCGGTTCGTAAAAATGAGAATCGATTAAAATCGAGAAATCGATATTTTTTACCCAGCCCTAGCATCTAATAAGGAAAATAAAAAGAGTATAGGGAATGCACTATGGATGTTTAATACAGGTTTGAAGTCTGTTAAAATACCCTTGAAATTCTAAAGAGCAATTAATATATATATATAAAAATTAAATATACAAATCAACGTTTGAGTCACCTAATTCTGATAGTAAATGTTGACTGAAGAAATCATAAAATAAAATAATAAAATAAAATCAACGTTTGAGTCACCTAATTCTAATGGTAAATGCTGATAGAATACATATATTTTTAAAATATTAAATAAAACAAAACATGACATTTTGTGTCCATTAATTTGGATGATGAATTTTAATAATAAAATAAAATAAAATAGCTAGAAAGCATGCATACTGCAACAGCTGGAATATTTGTGTGTATGTTTTGTAAATGCATGTATGATCATATATTTGGAAGGGCTGTCCTAAAGCGCTTAGGTCAACTCTTTCACACCTACTGACCACTGCTGATGATAATGTCCCTTGTCAGTCCTCCCCACCACTAAGGAATAACTAACCCTGATGTGCAACCTCATTTGGCTACTTGTGTCACACCTGGAGAAAGGCTTCAAGGGCAACAACAGGAGCAATTACTCATCAGGCCTCATTCATTAGGGTGTTATTGAGGTGAGGATTGTGAACAGGTACTTCAATGGACAGTACATCATCTAATAGGTCACTGGGGTATATCACCTGCATGAGAGGATGGCCATCACGGACAGTTCACATGGACCCACTGGTCACAAAGGTTCAAAAGCAACAGACAAAGACATCTTAATAACGTCTCAACTGTCTTTTGGTGGACATGGACTCACCTGGGGAGCTTATTATTGTGGTTAAAGGCCATGAATTTGAGACAAATACTGCAATTATGACTCAAGGGCTGATGAATCCACAAATTACAATGAGGTAAAGTGAACAGAAGGAAAGTTTTAGAGAGCAAATGGACTCTGCGCAGGTTCATAACCTGCATAAAGTGACTGTTTCATGGTCAAATATTAGCAAAACAGCAATTGATCTCCTCATTGAACATTAATGCAATAGATTTCTTCATTCAAAAAGCATGTTCATACTCCTGGGCAAGTATAATTATATTTTAAATATTTACAAAAAAATATAAAATGATAATTAAAATATACAAATCTTATCTTTTTTTCCACCAGCTATGTGCTTTTATATGGTTTATTAACACATTCTCACTAAATGGCCTTTTTCTTTCTCTCCCATTAATGAAACCATATCTCACAATGCTCTGAACCAGACCCAAAGCTCATTAAATGTCTTCACTTCTCTTCTTCTCGCCTGTTAGGAGAGAAGTTATTGTACTGGGAAAACATTACTTCTGCATCGCGCTGTAAATCTTGGATTCCATGAACAATTTGTGTTCTTGTCCAATGAGGTCATCGCTCTCGGTGTATGCAGCTCTCAATAGTTGCTCTGCGAGAGTGAAATATTGCGGATGATGATGGTGGTAATTATTGGTGATTTTCCCAGGCCCTATCTGTCATTAGGCAGGACTGCATCATCTTCTAACTGAGGAAAGACAGACGATTGGTCGTCAGAAGCAGCTCGCTGATTATCGGCCAGATTCACGGTTCAAGCTGTTAAGTCACATGGGGGTCACAAGGGGTGAGACCACACATCTGAAACTGAAGAACTGCAGCAGTAAATGGAACAATTGTGCAATTATTATATAATTTTGTTACAATAAGGTTCCATTTGTTAACATTAGTTTACAATATTATAGTTAACATTAACTAACAATGAAAAATACGGTAACATTTTACAGTAAGGTTCATTAGTTAAACATTAGTTAATGCATTAACTAACATGAAATAACCATGAGCAGTACGTTTGTTACTTTATTTACTAATCTTCAATAACGTTAGTTAAAAAAAATACAGTTGTTCATTGTTTGTTCATGTTAGTTCACAGTGCATTAACTAATGTTAACAAGGTTTTAATAATGTAGTAGTAAATGTTGAAATTAACATTAACAAAGATTAATAAGTGCAGTTCATTATTAATTCATGTTAACTAATGTAGTTAACTAATGTTAACTAATGAACCTTATATTGTAAAGTGTTATCAAAAATACTTCTAAAGCGTTTATTTATTTTAGTTAATACATTTTTAAAAATAATATTATTTAATGGACCTGAGCTAACATGATCCTACGATGAACAGGTGTATTTTTATTAACATCAATAAAGATGAATAAATGCTGTAACAAATGTATTGCTCATTGTTTGTTCAACGCTATCTCACGACCAATTCGTATGTATTTTACAAGGTGGCTAACCCTACCTGTCACTGGGGTTTAGACAAATCGTGACAAACCCCAGTGACAGGTAGGTTTAGGGGTAGGTCTTTCGTACAAATTCATACGAATTTGCCAACTTGTAAAATACATACGATTTAGCAAAAAACTTGAGATTGGGTTGGTTTGTTCATGTTAAAGGATTAGTTCACTTTCAAATGAAAATTACCCCAAGCTTTACTCACCCTCAAGCCATCCTAGGTGTATATGACTTTCTTTTTTCTGATGAACACAATATATATTGATAAATATCCTGAGGCATCCGAGCTTTATAATGGCAGTGAGTGGCATCAACGAGTATGAGCTGAAGAAAGTGCCTCCATCCACATCCATCCATCATAAACGTACTACACACGGCTCTGGGGGGTTAATAAAGTCCTTCTGAAGCAAAGCGATGCATTTGTGTAAAAAAAAATTCATATTGAACAAGTTGTGAAGTAAAATATCTAGCTTCTGCCAGACCGCCTTCCATATTCAACGTTCGAAAGTGTAAAACTCTTGCAGTTCAAAACGCTTACGCTACATCCTACGCCTTCCCTATGTAACTGATGCGACGCCAGTTTACACTTTCTTTGTAACTTGAATACGGAAGGCGATCTGGCGGAAGCTAGATATTTTACTTCATAACTTGTTGAATATGGATATTTTTTTACACAAATTCATCGCTTCGCTTCAGAAGGCCTTTATTAACCCTCCGGAGCTGTGTGGAGTACGTTCATGATGGATGGATGTGGATGGAAGCACTTTCTTCAGCTCATACTCATTGATCCCCCTCACTGCCTTTATAAAGCTCGGATTCGTATTAATATTTCTCATATTGTGTTCATATGAAAGAAGGAAGTCATATACACCTAGGATAGCTTGAGGATGAGTAAAGCTTGGGGTAATTTTCATTTGAAAGTGAACAAATCCTTTAACACACTGTAAAAAAGAATTGTTGGTTTAACTTAAAAAAGTAAGTTACCTGGTTGCCTTGAGTTCATTGAAATTAAAAGTTTGAGTTAATACAATGAAGGCGATTGGTTTAATCAACAGAAACTCAAAATATTATGTTATCTGAACCACATTAATTATTGAAGTTGATTTGACAAAAGAAAAATGTTGTGATAACAAATCATTAAAATATTTTTTTTTACAGTGCACTTTATTTTACAGTGTCCATGTATTTCCTATAGTAATAACTATAAATTAAGAATGATTACATGCAAATAACCCTAAACCAAACCCTAATCCTACAGTAATGTAATGTATAATTAATGTGTAATTACACTGTAACAAGGACACCTTAAGATAAAGTGTAGCCGAAATTAAACATTTTTTCAATTGATTGTTCATTCAAAGTGTTTGAATATATTTTATAATTATATTCTGATAAATAATGTAATATGTCTGCATCAGTCTGAATCAGCAAAACTCCAGCAGCAAAATTGAAATCTTATGTCGCAAATAAAGCTGTACTGTTCTGGCATTTTCGCTGTTATCCATTTGGAGTTTATAATCATCCAAAAGACCTTGTTTGGCCAGCGTTCAGCGAGCCGAAACAGATTTACACACACTGAACAGAGCAAAGAGAATGAAAGTTCTCTATCTTAGTCTTGGTTGGGCCTAGACCCCTGTTACTATCTATCTAACATACATTCCGCTTTGCCTTTAATTACCGTCTTCATGCGCGGAGAGCTTTGATGAGTTGATTAAGCTAGGCTTTGCTGTTCCAGTCTCTAGCCTCGTGATGAATTAGTCTCAAGCTTATTAACTGACTTATTCTGATCAATAAACCGCCAGTGCTGAACATTGCCAGAACAAAAGGAAAAAATGCTTTCTACTACACACTGGGAAAAAGTAATCAAAGCAGCACAATTATTAGGCTAACTGAGAACAGGAGATATTGATAGGCTGATTTTTCAGTGGTGAAATACACAGAGACGAATATCAATTTAAAAAAATAAAAAATAAATTAAAAGAGGCTAAGAATTATTACTATAAAGGCTTTTTAACTTGAAAGAGTGCCATGGCCTTCCTAAAGTTTTTTTTTTTTTTTTGATATAGGATCTAAGAATTATGTATAATTATTTAGCTTTTTGACTCACAGTATGAGCATAATGACCCTATTTTCTTCGACACACACACATACACAAGTTCGTTTTCTGTTTATGTCCATGATGTTTATGTTTATGTCCATGATTTTCCAGAGACATAATTATACTGTAAAAAATGTATATTCGATCTCCTAACTGTAAAAAAGAATTGTTGGTTTAACTTAAAAAAGTAAGTTACCTGGTTGCCTTAAAATTTTGAGTTCACTGAAATGAAAAATTTGAGTTAATACAATGAAGGCGATTGGTTTAATCAACAGAAACTCAAAATATTATGTTATCTGAACCACATTAATTATCTAAGTTGATTTGACAGAAGAAAAAGTGTTGTGATAAATCAGGAAAATAATTTTTTAGTCTGAATTTTTACATTTTCAAAAAAAAAAAGGTCAGAAATTACTGGTATTAACTATCTTTGTGGGGATGTTTGGACACACACACACACACACACACTCACACACACTGTGCTGTCAGTCTGGGTGGGCTCCCCATGTATGACCTCCCTGTGTGAAACATCCATTGTCCCATGAGAGGTTCCTCTAAAGCTGATCTGAGCTGACCAAATGTCTCTCATCAACTTTTCTCTAGCAAGAGAATATTGCAGCCTTCCTGTAACCACAACATCCAGCAATGGAGAACAGAACACATGTTTTAGGGGATTAAATATTTTTTTTCTCCTCATTGATCACTAACACTGGCTGATATCAACCAGACAGGATATTTTGTGTCAGGAAGTGCCAACACGGATGTAGAAAAGGCCCAGTTATCTCACACGAGGGACTTGAAGGATATGACGGGGTGTATTTTTACATAAAAAGCAGCTTTCTGGATGCAGACGCTGTATCGTATGAGGGCACTCTTAGTGCTCTTGTATTCAACATGCTACTAATGAAGATTGCGTGTAATGGACACCACAAGCTTCCTCACGACCGGCTGTATTGACCTCTGTGTCTCCTTCCCCCAGTGTGTGTGTGTGTGTGTGTGTGTGTTATGACTGTGCAGCACTGATGGGATGCCTTTGGATGATGTTCTGAACCATTAGCTTGACTACTGTGAATGAAAAGCATTCTCTATTGCAGCTGCATTGATCCAGAAAAACAAGCTCTTTCCAGCAAACAGATACTCTGAAGACCTTTTTTACTTCCTAGTTTATTTATTAAGGTATTGATATGAACTATTACTGCAGTAATCCACCAATTAACACTAATTAATTTAATAAACAGTACTAATTAGAACATTTGCTGATTTAAAATACAAACTGCTCAGTTTTAATCCAAAATGTGATTCTTTCGGTCAAAAGTTTGGAATCATTAAGATTTTTTAATGTTTTTCAAAGAAGTCTTCTGTTTTTTTATTTAAATATATTTATATTTTGTGGTAAAGCTGAATTTTCAGCACCATTACTCCAGTTTTCAGTGTGTGATTTGCTGTTCAAGAAACAAAGTTTTCATTTGTCTCTTTTTTGTAGCTCTTGTAACTTTTTTCTTTACTATTGTATGTAAATAAGAGAGAAACAAAGACTTTGCAATGTCAAAAATGCTCATGAGAACTGTCAGGTGTAAAGTTCTTTATCAATAACCCCAACAGCTCAATATCGCTTTGCTTTAAATGGGAACTAGTCTCTGATAACTCCTCATTGAGCTGTGAGTGTGGAAGAGCAGCTAAGGGAAATCTGAGCAGTAATACTAGCCATTTAGCATATGGCATTCTCAACATGTAAACATAGGAACAGGGCAGGGGCTGCAGTAAAACAGCCACCTGGGATCAGGTCCCCAAAGACCCCATTTTTAACACACACACAGCACACACTCACATACATGCAGTAATGGAGGTTTCCTGATGTCCAGTCAGACCCTTTATAGCACAATGACAACCTGAGGTCACTTCACTCTGTCCACACGGACCTCTCGCCCTCAAACTCTTGCCCACCCACCCAGTCCCTCTGAATCAATCATGTTATTTCACTTTCCTTCCCTGTTACGTCATATTTAAAATTATATTAGATTTTACATGTATATATTCAGATTTTTAAATAATATAACAATTTAGAGATAACAATTTTGTGTTTCAGTTTATTGTTGTTGTTAATAATTTTTGAAACTATTAAAACATTTTAAAATCCTTAAAATCCTTTTAATTTAATTTTGGATCCCACTATATATTATATATTCACTATATATATATATATATATATATATATATATATAGTGAATATATAATATATAGTGGGATCCAAAATTATATATATATATATATATATATATGGATTTATTAATAGATATATTTGAATTTAAAGAACTTAAAGAAAATGTTTCTGTTTTGTCTTTCAGATATCATCATCATTATCATCATTATTAATTATATAAATAATATAAATTAATTATAATTTTTTTGTAATAAAATCCTTTAAATTTAAATGTTTAATGTAATATTAGACCCTACTGTATATTCAAATTTATATATATATATATATAGACACACACACACACACACACACAGATGGACAGATAGATAGATAGATAGATAGATAGATAGATAGATAGATAGATAGATAGATAGATAGATAGATTGAAAATGAAAACTTTGTTTCTAAGTTTTATATATATTTATATACACACACACACACACACACACACACACATATACACACATATACATACAGTATATATATATATATATATATATATATATATATATATATATATATACACATACATACACAGTCAAACCAAAAATTATTTTAAAATTATTCTGACATTTTTCATATTTTTTATATATTTTTACTAGTGGGTGCAGGACACTATAGTTCATTTATGTAAGTGAGGATAGCAAAATAAAGTAAACTGTGACATATTATACCCAAAAATTCTTCGTACAGTGGACCACCAGTAAAACTGATGAAAATCTGGAACCAAAAATTATTCAGACCTGACCGTGTTTTGCTTAAGTGTTATAAGTGACATAATTAAGATAATTTTTTTCTGACCCAGTTTAACTCTGAGATCTTGTCATATTTTATTACCATTTTTTTAAACTGTAGTGAATAAACTGTATTAATGAATGAAATGTTCAAGGTGTCTGAATAAATTTTGGTTTGACCGTATATATATATATATATATATATATATTCTTTAAACATTATACTGTATATACTGCACTATATAATCCACTATAGGACTACACTGAAACATGTAAGTATGTTATGAATCTGTTAGGATGCTCATCTCTATTTGACCAAGCTATATGTTTTAAAAATGCAAAAACCACGTAAAAGCGCTGAAAGTAGGGTGTTAAAGGGGTTAGATGCCGGGAACTCTAGAGCAGGGCTAGAGAGGCAGTAAAGGCTTGTTAGGGTACATTAGTCAGAGAGGGGATTATAAGACTTCATAAATGTTTCAGAGATACTCAGGGACCATGTCCTGTGGCGGCTCTCCATGGGAGAGATCTGTGGCTTTGCGAGCAGTCGCTGTCTCCATAGAGCAGAGTGTGTGTGTGCTGGTGTGTTCCTGTGTGAAGAGAAAGCACATTCTTATTTTACCTTTGTCATGTATGCATGACTTTAATGGCGGTAATAAAACATACCATTCCATTAGTGCTGATTGTTTATGTTTTAAAGGCTTCTTGACTGTTTAAAGCCTGATTTATTTCTAATAAACTGAAATAAAGTTGTATCTCATTTGTGAAAATTCTATAGTTATCAGAATCATCAAAGATGTTTTCAAGCCAAATATACTACATGACTGTGAGGCCCACAGCGTACCTTTCTCTCCTTCTCTTCAGAGGCTCATTTAAACAGACTGAACAGGCAGTGTTTGAGAGTGTGTATTTATCTTTGCAGTTACTCCTCCTGACCTCTGAGTACCTTTGGGAGCTGGAAGGGGTCACTGCCAATTGTCCTATGCACAAAAGAGAGGGCAGAACATTGCTTTTGAGAGACAAAGTGAAAGAAAGACAGTGTCACAGATTCTTCAATCATCCCACTCATTAAACAGATTAATAGACTAGGACAAGGTCATCATCATATATACACAATACAAACATAAAACAGAAACAGCTCTACTGGCAGAGTGTACTCACTCACTCACACAAGGAATTTCATTTTGGTATAGCTTTGTACACCAATATACAATAAATACAGACGGTAAAAACATAAACATATATAACAAAACCAATGCTATCTCACAACCAATTCGTCTTTACGAGGTGGCTAATTCGTACGAATTCGTTCGTAAAAATTCATACAATTTGTCTAAACCCCAGTGACGGGTATGTTTAGGGGCGGGGTTAGGGGTAGGTCATTCGTACGAATTCATACGAATTTGGCAACTCGTAAAATACGTACGATTTAACAAGTGAGGTCGTACAAGTGAGGTTGTACAAATTAGCCACCTTGTAAAATACATACGAATTGCCGTGAGATTTGGTTGAACAAAACATAACAATAACCTGATGTTCGTTGTTCATTTTCAAAGGCTGGAATTCTTGACTAAAAACCCTAGAAGTTTGACATTATCTTTTAATATTATTAAAAAAAAAAAATGATATTATTAAAAAATGTGAATGATGCTAACCTGAATAAAGTCATTTTGTTGACAGGAAAAACAGGAACAGGAAATTATGTCACATTAAAAAAAAATACATATTATTATATAATAGCCTAATATATCATTTTGATGACATGGCAAGGTTAGTTCATAAAGTGATAAAATGGAGAAGTCCCAAGAAACAAAGATATTTCTGTGTATATGATACTGTGCCCTATCCATCCATTCATCCATCTGTCGTTCCGTCCATCCACCCATCCATCCGTTGTTCCATGTGGTTTATGGATCGGTAAGGATAAATGTGTGGTATAAAAACATTTAAGCACTCACTGATTTTCTGAGCACATTATACACCCATCCACACACACACACACACACACACACACACACACACACACACGTATATACATATACATGTGCACACACTGTATCCTGAGGAGTGTTAGTGAGACAAAGGGGATTAGGAAGGATGACAGCGCAGGGATGCAGAGCATGCATACACTGTTTCCATCATTCAGATCCTTTGTGTAAACAGTTTACCCAGAGCAAAACACATCAGGAGGAAGGAAACGCTTGGGAATTTACTTTTTCTGCCTTTTTTCTTCACATGTCTGATTATGACTTTACAATCTGTTTAAACAATAATAATTTGAACTGAACTGAAGTCTAATGAAATTAAAAAAAAATATATATATATATATATATTTATGATAAAATTACTGAAATAGTTACTACCCAGCTAACAAAAAAACAACAACAAAAACATAACAAAAATGTTCTAAAAATGTTTTACTAACATTCCCACACTCTAAAAAGTAATTCAGGGGACCTGTTACCACAACTTAAATAAATGTATGGTTAAAAATTCTAATTTATTGTTTTAATTAAACCTTTTAAGTTGAAAACATTATTTTGTAGAGTTCTATTGACATAATAATGTTGATCATTACATCAACTTAATATTGTCTGTCATTTAAACTCAAATTTCTGCGTTAATTGGCTTTAAAAAAAAACAATTAAAAAAAAACAATTAGGTGGTAGTAACTTAATGAAATTGTCTTGATAACTTCGGAAATTAGGTAATGGATTTCTAGTTCACAGCATGCTTTGCATAGGACTGGATAAGGAGAATATGTTGAAATTGAGTGTTAATTTATTTGTTTTTAGTGAAGGGAAAGACCTGGTAGTGTTTTATGCTGTTATGTTTGACATTTATAAGAGTTTCTGTAATGTTGAAGATTTGCTGTTGATTTGAACTGAAATAGATTAGACTAATTGGTTCCAGGGCTACAACTCTGGTAGTTGGAGCGACTTAATTTTTTTGAGTTATCAAATTAAAAATTTGTGTTCATTCTACAAATTATTAAGTTCCTCTAACTCAGTATAGCTTGTTAGTTGAACATAAATTCACTCAAAGTTGTCATAACTCAAAAACAAACAAAAAA
The DNA here is from genome assembly GCF_019924925.1 of Ctenopharyngodon idella. Taxonomy (NCBI): domain Eukaryota; kingdom Metazoa; phylum Chordata; class Actinopteri; order Cypriniformes; family Xenocyprididae; genus Ctenopharyngodon; species Ctenopharyngodon idella. Next base: position 19,821,187 of record NC_067242.1, read on the forward strand.
AAAACAAATTGTTGCGTTAATTTTTTTGAGCCAACATATTATTTTCTAGAGTGCATTAAGTTATGAAGAAGTTAGTTCTGAATGTTCTCTGAACATTCAAAATGTCCAGATTTTCTAATGTCATTAAAAAAAAAAAAAAAAAAGAAGAAGCTTTTTCTTGGTCATGCGAATGTAAAGGAATCATTCCATTTTATCATTCTTCAAACTTTATGGGAACGTTACTGTGAATGTTCTCTGGAAAAAAAATATATAATAATTTTAGACAAACATCCAAATAAAACATTTCAGAAGAAAATCGCTCTATGAAAAATGTATAAACAATGTTAATGTGCTAACATTTTGAGAACATTATTAAAGATCAGATAACTTTGAACAAACTTCAACTTTATATTAACATTACAGGAATATTCTTTAAAAGTTTGTTCATAACTTTCAGAGAACTTTGCTAGAATGTTCTGAGAACATTCCCTGTTTTCTGGGTAATGAGCTGTTATGCAAAAGGCAACCATAAATTGTAAAACTGTAAAATTCTTCATACAGTGGACTACCAGTAAAACTGATCAAAATTCTTCAGACACTTTGACGTGACCATGTTTTGCTTAAGTGTTATCTGACATAATTAAGATTCATTTTTTCTGAGACAGTTTAACTCTGAGATCTTGTCATTATTACCATTTTTTTAAACTATAGTGAATAAACTGTATTAATGAATAAAATGTTCATAAATTTTGGTTTGACTGTATATATATATCAATTAATCACGGTTAATCATAATATGTTGTGTGTGTGTATATATACAACATATTATATATGTTAGATGTGATTAATCACGATTAATCAATTTGACAGTACTAATATATACAGAATTTATATATAATATATATATATATATATAAAATAAAAAATGTAGTCCTTTTATTTAGTCATCACACAGATCATTAGTGATAAGGTGTATGTGAATGTTCATGTAAAACCAGAAAGGTCATCTCCCATTACAGAGTGTCAGCAGGAACACCTCAAATGCATCTCTCTCCCTAACTATTTCACTCTCTCTTTCTCTTTCGTACTCTCTTTTAATCATTCTGCCATTCGCTTGCTCTCTTTCTCTCTCTCCCTCCTGCTGCTGTGTTAGAGTCAGGAGGAATAACTGCGAAAAAGAGACAAAGGCACATCAAACACACACACATTCGCATTCGCATACACTCCTCTTGGGCCATTGTTTAACATGATGCATGGGGAGAGAGATCTCTCAAATGTGAATGACAATGTCTGATTCAGACCTGCTGGTCTACAAATACTACATTTATTTAACGATTTCATAAATTATTCATGATTCACTGTTACATGTACTATTTCGTATCATAATATGAAATTCTGAAATATGAAGTAACCAGAACAGGCTTATTGTAGTGCAAAAGTTAGGCATTAAATCAATATAATTTCATTGATTCAGGATTAGTCATATTTAGTATAACATCACTGGAAAGGTTCACTGTATGAATCAGTCCACTGTGTTTGCTGCGTAGAATTCTGAGTTTATTGTTCGCAACATTGTAACCACACTGTTTTTGGAGCAAAAAGAAAAATCTGGCTATCTGAAACTGACTAACACTTTTTACTTCTATATTCTAATATGAGTCAAATCGAGCTATTTAAAACATAATTTTGCTGTTTATCAATTCTTTATTTATTTACTATGAATTCAGTTTTTATGACCACATATTAATTGAAATTACTTGAAATATGTCTACTTTTATTTATAAAATGACTTATGTATTTATTTCATTTTAAAGTATTAATTTAAAACAGTTCATGTGAGTACAGTGGTTCAACTTTAATATTATAAAGCGACGAGAATACTTTTTGTGCGCCAAAAATAACAAAATAGCGACTTTATTCCACAATATCTAGTGATGGGCGATTTCAAAACACTGTTTCATGAAGCTTCGAAGCTTTACGAATCATTTGTTTCGAATCAGTGGTTCAGAGCGCCAAAATCACATGATCTCAGTAAACAAGGCCTCGTTACGTCATAAGTGTTTAGAAACTTCAAACATTCATGTGACTTTGATATGCGATCAGAACCACTGATTCGAAACAAAAGATTCGTAAAGCTTCGAAGCTTCATGAAGCAGTGTTTTGAAATCCCCCATCACTAGATATTGTTGAATAAAGTCACTATTTTGTTACTTCTGGTGCACAAAAAGTATTCTTGTCGCTTTATAATATTACGGTTGAACCACTGTAGTCACATGAACTGTTTTAAATATGTTTTTAGTAGGGTTTCTGGGCTTTGAAAAAGGGAATGTTATTGCTGGCGATGCAGGCCTCATTGAACCATCGGATTTTATGAAAAATATCTTAATTTGTGTTCCGAAGATGAACGAAGGTCTTACGGGTGTGGAACAACATGAGGGTTAGTAATTAATGACAGAATTTTCATTTTTGGGTGAACTAACCCTTTAAAATGAACCAGTAAAGACAAAATGATGATAAAAATTGGTGAAAAACTGACCATTTCTTCTAATATGTCATTTTTTTAATTTCACATTTATCCTAAAATCTGATTTCTGATTTTAAAGCTCATATACATATTATGATTCAATTTATAGCAACGCAAGCTGTACTGATATTCAATACAACAACACTCTTATTTGTCTGATTTTTGTCTAATTATTATTAGACATTATAATACATGCACATTCTTATCAGTTCCTCAAGATATAGCTGTCAAAGACTCAGCATTACCTCAGACATCTATAGAGAGTAGTGTGTGTGTGTGTGTGTGTGTGTGTGTGTTGTCCCACGGGACTGACCGTCAGTGAAGGCTCACTGAAGCTTCATCCATGCAACCAGGGCCATCTGCCCCATTGCTACTGTCATCTGGACAATCTCTTTCCTCTTTCCCCCTCTATATGTTTCATCCTCAATATCTTTCTCCCTTCTTCTCACTCCTCTCTCTACCAGTACGGAGCGGCTTTACTGTGTTTGATCTGTCATTCATCCAGTAAGCAGCTAGCCGAGCATTTAGCTGGACTTTGCAGAGGATTACCTACTGTCCCAGAGGAACCTCCCAGCACAATGACAACACCACCCCAGCCTGTACCTTCTGCTTCCAAGCTGCTCAAGAGACTCAAGCACCTGACCGGGGATCAGTTATTAAAGTGTTTAACGCCTCACCCTCTTTAGCATGTCCACTTGAGACGGCATACCGTATATATTGTGAGTGGTTGTTATTCAAAAGGGCCATCATACAAGATCAAAATGACCCGAACAGACCAGAGTTTATGGTTTCACTCAGCAAAGAGCCCTGGGCTAGATTTAGACAAGTCTAGTGATGTGTGCTGACTGCTATTAGGGAATCAATAGGGCTAATTGATCAGATTGTGGTTTAGCTCAACTGTTGGTGGCTACTAGATGTAGAGCTGAAATAGGAACTGACAGGTAACCACTTAAAGAGAGACAGTGTAGGCCAAACATAAGGACATGTACCCCTTTTCCTCTGAAACCAATACAGACACATGCTTTTTTATTTATATTATTAAATCTAGCACTTGTGAATCCAATAGCTTTAGTGCAGCTAGTACTGCAGGCCTCATTTAAAATGAATTATTGCGCAGCAGCCATTATGAGAGGTTGACCTCGGTTGTAGCCGTATCATACACAATCATCTAAACGCCACTGGGGGGATGTCATTAATCTCATATTAATAAAGAAATCAAACTGAATTATGGATGTCCGCAGTGGACAGGGAGGCATTTTAAAGCACCAAAGGTTAAGTGTGAAATCAATGCTTATAAATGAGCGTATAAAAATTCAGGGGAGTGAAAGGAGAGAAACAGCAAGCGAGCACAGCCTCTAAATCAGTTTCCCACAAAGCACGATTGTCGAGTCACGCTTTTAACGCCACAGAGCTTTTACCGAGTGCATCAGGACGGCCATTTTTACCGGCTCATTATGGGCCCTGCATTATGAACCACAGTGCTGCGTCGCTCAACATTCCCCTTGTGAAAAAGAAGTACACTTTTTCATACTTTAAAGAAGACTACTTACTACAGAAATAATATACTGGGTCCCATTTTATATTAGGTTGGCCTTAAGTACTAACATTTAAATTAATCATTTGATACAATGCACTTATTGTACATACATTGTACTTATATTTTAAAAATACCTGCATGTAATTACATCTGTAATTAATTACACTGTTGAAACTTCCCTTACACCTCAACCCACCCTTAAACCTACCCATACCACCAAACCTGTCCCTAACCTTACCCATATCCCACCTCAATAACAGCAAAACTGTTTTGCAATACAATATGAACACAATAAGTACACTGTATTTTTTTATGTAAGTATATAGTAGTTAAGTCCACCTAATATAAGGTGGGAACATATACTGTAAGTGCAAACAGAATGTAATGTCTTCGGACACAATTGCACGTTATTTGAAATGAAATTAGTTTAAATTTATATTAAAAACAATTAGTAATTTCATAATTATTCTATTGTTCTTGAAATGGTCAAAGTGTACTGCTAAACATACCGACAAGCATTTATGGTAACTTTTATGATAAAATTATATAGTAATACTTTATTTTACAGTGTCCTTACATGTACTTGCTGTGGTGATAACAGAATTTATGCATAATTACAGGATTTAACCCTAAACCTAACCCTTTAGTAAGTACATGTTATTACTGTATAATTACATTGTAACAATGACACCTTAAAATAAAGTGTAACCAAACATTGAAACTTGTATGTCATGTATTTAAATATATTTGTAATTACACATTTGTAATGATAAAGTTGCAATTTAGTACATTTAAAATGTAGTAACTTTAAATTCAATGTTAAATAACACAGTGAAATTTATAATTAAGTTCTTGTGTTTTTATATGATAGTCCACACATCAAAATAAGTGTGCTTCTTTAAAGAATTATTAAAATATGATGGTATGGTAAAACTTAATTTGACTATTACTTTTTAAAAGTGCACTTAAGTGTTAAAAACAGTCATAAAAGTTTACTCTCGATTTGAAGTACACTGCAAATGTATATTCAGTACTATTAAGTGCACTTTATTTTCTGGTCTGCATGGGAAAAATGCCATCATCTAAGATGCTTTTTATCATTGACCCTGAGGGCTTCTATTAGATTTTATTATACCTCAAAGCTCTGTTAACTCACCATGAGCTCTGATGTACATATGTACTACCAGAAGCCCCAGGGAACTTCAAAAGCTGCGGACAGAATGGCAAAGCCTCCATCTCTCCCGGCTGAAGTATGAGAGGGTAATTGAATTGTCTTCTGAAGCTTGACCTATGACCCGGCCAGTTTTGTATGTAACCAGTGAGGGTGAAATTAATAATAGGAATCCATGTCAGCTCCCTGTGCCAGCACTGGGTGAATCTGATGGCAGGGGACCATTGAGACTCTGCAGGTAATCCAGTCAAATGAGAAGCCAAGCCAGGGAATCCCTCACAACAATGACTATGGATATGAGTTCATCATCTTTAAATGATCTCTGAACCAGATGATAAGAAAGCCACGTCTGCTCCATCTCTGATGGTATTTCAGGAATATTTTAAAGAGAATGTGTTGAGTGACTGGATGTAATGGGTCAACAATAACCTGAATTGAATCGAACAAGCTCATCCACAAGTTTCAGTCCATAGTGAAAAGCAGTCTACATAAAGTTATATAATCACAATAAACAGCATTACAAATGAACATTTAGCAGTGCCCTTTGACCCCTTGTTGTTGTGTTGGTGTGTTTTTAGAGAAGGTGAACACTCATGGAGAATGTGGAAGGAGTAATCTGTCAGAAAGCCTTTTTCTCTCTTTCCTTCTCCATCACAGACAGTTGGTACCATGAAGACACAATCAGAGGGCAGCAGATGTCAGTGAGACCGCCTTTGTTTCCATTCTCTCCACACTAGACCACCTCATTGCAGTAGTCCATTGTCATTAATTTGCTGTTGGGGGATGTTCACACTCCTCCTCTCCTGTCGCTGACCATCATTTAGTAAAACACTCATAGTGCACACTCCAAACTCTCAGTCTGCATGGGAAGGGGCTATCTATCTATCTATCTATCTATCTATCTATCTATCTATCTATCTTCAATTTTCAATTCAAAGTGTGCTTTATTGGCATGACAATTGTTACAATTGCCAAAGCATTTCTATTTTTTTCTAATATCAACAGTGAATCACATGTACATATACAAACATAAAATGTTAGTAGAACAATCTATCTATCTATCTATCTATCTTGTTCAGAAACAGCCTCAGAGTTGGTTGTTTCCATTATATCACAGTATTCCTCCATTCATTTCACATCCTTATCATAAGACTCAAGCCTGCATAAGAAAGACTATCTGAAACCGAATTGTGAATCACTGTATCTACAATTCATCTGTCTGACGTCTGTTTAAAAGACGTTTTATAGTCTTAATAAATAGTTAATCATATAAAATGTAGTATTGAAATAAATGTTTAATAAAGAATACCAGAATAGTCGAATATTTCGTTCGATTTGAATTAAATAGCCTATATATCGAAGCAACAAAAAATGCGTTCACATTTAGGCTATTTTAAAATCAGACTAAATCCATTTCACAATTTCCGGAAACAAAAACATTATCTTCTTTAAGGGAAATAATAACAGGTATTTCTCATATCATTCATTTTAATTTTCAGTTTGCAGACGATCCGACACACAGACAAATTTGAACAGCAGTTACATGATAAAGACAGTACAAATTGAAATGAACGATATGTAACAAGAAATTCTGTTGTAATAATAATAATAATAATAATAAATTCAGTCTTTGGTATTATTAACTGACTTTGGTTGTGCAGCTCACAATTACACGACGACATATTTGCTTTGAGCTAACTTTAAAAAGTACAAAAAACACGTATTTCTAATGCCAACATTTTAATAAATAGAAACAACATTTAAAATAATAAAGTTAAAGCAAAAATATTTTCTTAGGGAATAGGTAACTACATTAAATAAAATACACAATACCAAACAACATTGACACAAGCCATCTTTTCTGGGAAAAGGCTGAATAACATAATGAGTGATTTAGATGCAGTGTCGAAGCGTTAGTTCCAGGGTCTGTACTCGGAGGTGATGCTGGTCATCCCGGGAAAAGAGAAACTGTCTCCCAGCTGTTTCTGTGCATGTAGAGAATCTTTGGTGGGGAAGAGCGTGTTTTCGTCTCCAGGAAGAACAACAGTGCTGTCCAAAAGTGGCCGCTCTAAGGGGAGAGAGTTATATTTTATTAGATTAGCCAACATAAACAGACCTATTAAAGTAGGCTAATAACTGAATCAAACAAATGTTTATTATATTATTAATAGCACTATTTAACCCCGTGATTGTTTTAATTTAATTTACATGTCAATAATTTTAGGTCCTCTCAAATTTAATATATATTTCTCCTCAAAAATTGTTCGGTTGCTTGTGTATTAGCCTAATAGCTACTCTTTTAGAATGATGTATATGCTAATAAGTCCCGGGAAGCAGCTAAAAATCTTCATACTTACTTTTATGCGTCTTCATGTGATATTTCAACTCTTGTGCATCCTGGAAAGTGGTCGCACACACATCACAGGAGAAGGGCTTGTCTTTGGAGTGTGTCCGTCGGACATGGCTGTCGTGTGCCGCGTGAGAGGCGAACGCTTTCCCGCAGTGTTTACACTTGAACGGCCGCTCGCCGGAGTGCTGGCGGATGTGAGTGCGGAGGATGCTGGAGGCCGTGAACGCCTGGGACATTCACAAATACATGTTTATATTGAATAATGGTAATATACACAAACAAAAAAATTACTTTAATATCTAAATAGGGACATGCTGTTGAATTATATTGTTTATTTAGCCTATTGTTCTATTTGTTTATCAGTAGCCTATGCCTATAGGCTATTTGCATTTTTGAATGCAAGAAAATGTAATTAAATTCCAGAGAAGAAGAACAACATCATAATACATTTTCATGAAAAGATCCTCACCTAAACCTAACCGTCATATAAACCTTCCTGCATTTTATAAGCTATAAAGTATATAAAAACAATTATAGGCATTATTTAGGCTAGTATGTTTATTAAAAGTGGTTTTCCGTTGGTGTAGGTAAAACCTGACCCACACACAATGGGCTATAGGCTAGCTAGGAATAAAACGGTCTCTGGCAGTCCACAAACAGGACACAGAGAGTGACATGATGACCACTGAAAAGGCTCTTATCGCACGCGTAAGTGTTTAAGAATACAACGAGACGAGTTTAAAACAAAGCGACAGACAAACTTTTGTCTCGTTGACAGTCATAAATTAAGGCATAATCCTCATGCACAATGCACTGGATCTGCATCTGCCATTAATTAGCATGTAAGTGTCTTCTAAGAGTGAGTCCAGCGCTAATGAGAGCTCAGATATACACCATGAAATTAGTCAAATCTTTTAGTTGGAACGCACCAGTATAAGAACTAAGCATCACTCACCTTGTTACAGTAAACACATTTGTATGGCCGCTCTCCTGAGTGCACGCGCATGTGTTTGTTCAGACTGGAGGACTGCGAGAAACTTTTGCCGCACACGGAGCACTAAGAGGAAAAAGAGGGTCACGAATTAAATTCAAGACTCAAGTCGCTTTATTGATATGGTAAAAGGCTTTACCCAAACATTAGCGCGTCTGGGTCATTCCTCGAAAAGGTGCTTTTTGTGTCCCTCATTAACATATGTGTAAAAGTGACAATGAAAAGCTAACATCAAGTTTACTATTTGAAACAAAAAACGTATAAAAACGTGTTAAAATAACAGTAACTTTTATTTATTTATTGCTCCTTGCTATTATAGCAATTATGCATATTTTGATAAAAGCTAAAACACTTAGATTTAAGTGTTACAAACAATACATAAATATTTTACAAAATGTCACCCCTTTTTTATTAAAATGATGATAATATAATTCTATAAATAAGTAAATAAATAAAACAAAACAATCTGTAAAAAAAATTTTAAAAAAAGAAGAAAGAATTCTATAAGTAATAAAAAAAATGGTAAACGCATCCATTTTGTTGAAAGACCCTTATACACTTATTCTTAATCAAATAATTGTACGAGTTGAGTGTGAGAATATTAGTAAAATAGCAATGTCTTATTTTAGGCATCGGTTTTGTGCAGCTTTTCTAAAAGGGAGCTGTTCTTTCAGCACCATTTTTCTGCTTTTTCTTTTTTTTTTTTTTTTTCGTAAAAGTCTCCAATGGATCAGCCTGATGATATATTTACCTTATGAGGTCTGTGTTTCTCATGCACATGGAGAATGTGGATTCGGAGTCGATCTCTCTTCTCGAAAGACCTGTTGCAGAGGTGGCAGGGGAACTTCCGGTCGCCCTGATCCACACAGCGCGTGTATTTCAGGTGTTTGTCTCTGTAGTACTTATAAGCGAACACTTTACCACAGCGATCACACTTGAAACCCTCTCCAGAATCTGGAACAAAGGAGCAAATACATCACATTATAATCTCATATAACAAATGACAACGTGCTGGGCTATAAATATCTTCATCCAAAGAATTATATAAAGAATAGCCTACTATAGAGAGATAAACGCACATACCTTCAGCTGGGAGCGGTTCACTGTCATCAATAAACTCTTTAAGAGTAAGGGGAATGCCCAGAAACTGCACATAGCAGTCTCCGTACCAGACCAACAGTTCTTGGCCGGCTCGGATCTCTTTGCAGGCCTCATAGTATATCTGGCCTTCACACTGCACCGCGATCAGGTTCTGCTCCTCTGGAAAGCGCGCGCACTTCACCAAGGACATCCAATTCCCCGGAGCGCCTCTTCCATCCACAAAGTGACTCAAGCGCCCGTTCTCAAAGATCTTAACGTAGGAAGAAAAAAAGGAATTTAATCAAAAACATGTATATAACAGAATATAACATATATAAATATAACAGGTGTATGTATTATTTCACTGAAAAATCGTGTGTTCCTGACACACGTTTTATATAAATGCGGCATTTAAATAATAATTTTCTTATGTCAAATTTGCTATTTACCTCCCACATGAGCGTGTTGTCATCATAAGTTTTGATCTCACTTGTGTTCACCAGTTTGCCCTGAAACGGTCCAAACCTGGTGCCTTTTGGAATTGTGCTTTTATCAGCAAAAACTCCATAATGGGAAAGGCTTCCACAATTAGTCTGGAGAATCGATAAGCCTGAAAAATTCAAGACACACTCTATGAAATTGCCAGCTGAAAAGAAAGAAAGAAAGAAAGAAAGAAAGAAAGAAAGAAAGAAAGAAAGAAGTTTATACCTTCTGGGAGTTCAAATCCTTCGGTATCAACAGGGAGAAGATGACGATCAGCTAATTAATTGAAAAAAAAAAAAATTGAGTTACAAACACAATTTTGATAATCCAACATGAAAAACGACAAAGAACATGGAATTAGGGCGTTAAATGGAATAAAACAACTTAAAATATTTTAAGCGTGCAACATAATACATATTGCCAGATTTGTTTTCCTTTTGAAATTGCTTTTCACAATGAAAAGTGCTATATAAATTAGAATAAATATTATATACCTGCACTGGGAGGGAATGATAGTCCAGAGATGGCATGTCCAACATTTTGGCCTTGTTTTTTGGAATATCCGTACAGGACCGTGAAGAGGTCTTCCTCTGTGAAACTGTAGGTGCGCGCGCGCTCGGGTGTCGGATCTGCGGCCTGCAGGCAGCTGAAACCATCCTTAACCGGAGAGGATGAAGCCGAAGAAGACTTTCTGCTGGATGGGCTGCTGAACTCGGACGGAGAGCCCGTGCTCTGCTCCTCATGTCTGGTGTACATGCTTTGTGAAGGCTGCACGTGCTGAAAATATGGCATGTTGGACAGGTTGAGGATCTGTTCATGGAACACTGCGGTCTGGTGGCTGTTGTGACTGAAAAAAGACGGAGTCCCGGTGAAGTTAAACGGCATGATTGTTTGTGCGTCGGTCACCATGCGGCCTAGAGACTTGAGCGGATGGAAGATGCTGTGCGCGCTCTTGAGGACGTTCGTGTAGTGCGCGCCGGGCAGAGACGGGTAGACAGCGAGACTCCTGTCTCTCACTGCGGGGTGACTGGAGAGAGACACCGACATCACCACAGCCGATGAGGGGGGATCCGAGGACAATTTCACTTGCTGTTTGTATTCAGTCCTGTAGACTGTAAACATGTTTTCATCATTATAACAATGTCTTTGTTTCCATCCAACTTTTCACAATATTTGTAGGCTAATTTCCGAGTTTCATTTCACAACTTGCAGGTTGTAACTTTGGCACCACTTTGATTTTACTTAAATATTTCAGACAACAATTCGAATGAAATTTATATTTGGAGGCATAGTCCGCAGTTTCCTTTTTTTTTTTTTTTTTTCTTAGTGTGAAGAACATTTTAATAATCTAAAGAACCCTTTTCCACTACAAAGAACCTTTTGTGCAATGGAAACGTTACATGGATGTTAAAGTCTATCCATGGAACCATAGATGCCAATAAAGAACTTTTATTTTTAAGGGTGAATACACTAAAAAAATAACTTAATAAAAAGGAAACAAATTTACATAGTAAAAAAACATTTTCCATTGAAACAGTATATGGTAAAAACAATGCATTCTGGGTAATAATATTAGTCGTTTTCGAGAAAGCAGCCTCTTTTATAGGCATAGAAAGTATGCTAATCTAAAGGTGACATACTACCCATAATGCATTGTTTTTACAGTATATTACTTCTGTATATTACAATGCATTCTGGGTAATATTATTTGTCGTTTTCGAGAAAGCAGCCTCTTTTATAGGCCTCTTTTCTTAAAACAACAAATATTACCCAGAATACATTGTTTTATGGTAGGCTATATCACAGTTTCAGTGGAAAACAGTATTTTACTGTGTAAATTTGTTTCGTTTTTTTGGTCATTTTTTACAGTGTATTGTCCCATTTTGTCCAAATTCAAATTTAAATTAAAAGAAGCATAGTACTGAGGTGTACTTTTAAAAAGTTTGCAAATGTTTAGCGAATAGCTATCATTCTACTTATTACGAATAATTTTGGGCTCGGTTATTACGACTTGTTTAAGTGTATTAATTTGAGCAAATCAAAGAGTATGACTATATTTTACAACACAGACAAACCAAAAATATGACTTTCTAAATGCCTGCAGAATGTCATTTTAAATAAAGGTTTTACTGCTTTGTCAAGTAACCCAAATCAGAAAGAACTCCTTGATGACTGCAGAGATTTTTCAAAAGCAAAAGTTTCCGGTATTCCTCTACTTTTTCCAATTGGCCATTTTCTAAAAGGATAAACTGTGCGCGAGCGCGCCACTAACAGAGACTAATGAGGGTCGTGACACTACAATTTAAGAACAGAGGGTCAGCAAGAAAGGTCACCATTAATGAAGCCTTCCCAACTCTTTTAAAAAGCATTAAAGGTGTCATGCTCCATAGAGTCCTGACCTCAGCTGGTTATTGCACATGAAGAGTGGGCTTAAATCCATAATGTTAACGCTAAATAAAACACAAATAATTTATTGCTGTCATCAAAACTAGAAAAACATTGTTAATTGTAATTGCTTAAAAGTGTTCTTACCATATAGCGACTTGTGCAAGTCCCGAGATCCTTCTCTTCTGTTTGGGAACCTTTACTTGGCGGTTCAGGAGCGATGAACTCTAAGGTCTTGTGTGTGTGAAGCTTGAGACAGGTCTGAAGACATATGGTTGAGTGTAGGAAAGCTACTAGAGAGGGGATGCCTTTCCAGGATCTGTGCTGTCATTGGTCAGTCTTGGGTTCATCCTCAGGGAATTGCACTTTAACACGCTGTAGCAGCACTGAGAATCCTCTCACAGCTCTCTTTCATATGCACCGCAGTCTCTAATGTGTTAACTACTGCAGGCGCACTGTTAACCGCTCCTAACCGGGCGACGGCGAGAACGGCACGAGCTCAGTTTAGAGGCTGTTTGTGAAAACGAAAGTCGGTAGCAGCATGTGTTTAATAATGGGAATTAACTGTGTGCATAAGTATGGAGTTTAACATATGACGAAGCAACTATTGTAGATTATTTTATACCGTGACAATGATGTTTCACAGCAACATCATTTACACCTCACAGCCAGCTGTGCTTTATAGGTACATACGAGTAAAAATAGAGGTAATTTTATTTTAAATAAAAATGTAAAGAAAAGGTCTTGCCGCAGGAACTTCGAAACTTTTTTTTTTTAAACTTTAACACAATCATATATTTTGAGCTAAAAACATAATTATTCTCAATAAGAAGAACAATATTATTGTTAAGACAAACCAAATTAGGTTGAAAATGGACAAACCCAGCGATTGGGTTGTTTTAACCCAGTGGTTGGGTTAAATGTTGGCCCAACCTGCTGGGTAGTTTTATTTAACTCAACTATTGTTTAAAAATTACTGTATTGCTTGCTTAAAATGAACCCAAAATATGTTGTAAATTAACATTTATTAATATGTTTAATAAATGAACATGTATTGTGATAAACATTTATTAAATTGCTTGTTAATAAATGTCCACCTTTGGATTATTATTGTTGCCTCTAGTAATTATGTGTCTGATTTTTAATTTCTAACCTGTTTTGGGTTCATTTTAAGCCAGCCATAAAGTAATTTTAAACAAAAGTTGGGTTAAATAAAACTACCCAACCGTTGGGTTAAAACAACCCAATCGCAGGGTTTGTCCAACTTGGGTTGTTTTTAACCCAGCATTTTTTTTTTTTTTTTTTAGTGTAATCAAGTTCTTTTGGGTCAAATTTGTATTTTTCTAAAAATGTAATTAAAACTATAAGCAAATCTTTATAGGCTACCACGAATAACAATAGCCTATTTTTGTTAGTCATTATTAACAATGCGATTACTAATAAACTTTCATTTATACAACAATATAAATACGAATATATTTATTTATGATTTACCGATAGATTGATTCATGGATCCATAGGCTACTTGCTCATATTACACGAGTCATAAACGGGAGAGGATAAATAAAAAAAAATTATCCATATTATCTGACAAATAAGAGGTGTTAGTAATTGTCTTTTCTGATATTCTGTATTCTAAATGAGACATTATTCACTCAGTTCCTGTGTAACGTGTCTTGTTTTTTGTCTTCAGGGTTTATAATGCTTATTTTTTAATGGAAAATATTTGGAATATTAATACTTGGAATGAACACGTTTTGTGACATTAACAGCTTTTACGCTTCATTCATTTACTCATCGGCAAAAACAGTGTTTGGCCAGCGCGCCATTTTAGAAAGATCTGTGCATCATTTTCTCTGTAAAACGGAAATCATAAGCCATGAGATGATTATAAATGTTGCAATAACAGAATTCTTTATTTACAATTCAATTTGATTCAACATCAAATAGCATCAGCAAAGCCATATTAGTCGACAACTTGCATAACTGTATTTAAATTTCTCTCGGTATATCTAACTTTGCATAAAAGGCTCACACTAAGATTACACACATCGATGCGGATGAACAGAGATGTTTATGTGACCACAACTGGGGAAAAAAATACATCTCAGGAGCGCAACACTGTAAGCTTTCTCCAAAAAGTCCTTATAAATTACATATTGCTTCGATTTCCCATTGCATCATCTTCATTCTCACACATAACTGAGAGGGTAAAATCAGGACTGTACAAAATAATAAAACCCACAACTGATCACAAACAAAACATGGAAAATGAGCAATATCGAGACTGGAGGAGAGTGAGGGAGAAACAGAGAGAGTTCTGTACGTATCCATTGATGAGCAGTGATGAACTGGGTCGATCCTGTCAATGATTCGCTATACAAATATAATACAGACAACTTTTGTAATATACAAGACAGTAAAACAGATCTAAGGCAATATGCTAAGTTATAGCATTTCAAGGTTGTTGCATTTAGCTCTAAGAAATTGGCAGACTATACAAAACACATTTAAAGTCTCAGAAAAGAAAAATCAAAAGGTAAGGTAAAGAAATCATTTTTAGGAAATTCAATAGCCGTTACAACTCCATTGATTTACTTCTTTATTTTAGGACAAATGGCTCTTTTGCACTAGCACTGATAAAAAGTCTAGAAAACTCTGCACCACCTTCACATCATGGCTTATATTTATTTCAAAATCTTGACAATCTTTGGACTTTGCAGAGGGTAGTGGTACATGTGCGACCTCAAAACTGGCTTTTCTCCAATATGATAGTAGCTATAGATGCGTATGGATGTCAGTCCTTGTTCAAGGCATCCAACATTCATCGAAATTGTGATAAAAAAAAACCTTGGAATAAATAAGTACTCGTTTTAGTCGACAAATGCTAGCGGGTTTATTGAAATCGATTATTAAATATCCCACACGAGAATGCAGGTGTTTCTCAAAGGATACAGAACGTTTTGAATGGTGGGCAGAGTGACGCTTCACCCCAAACAATGTGAAATCAAACTTGTATTTACAGTGTTCAAAAGGAAAAGCTAAAGCTATACCAAAACACCAGGTATATTCGTACACAACCACGGCACCTTCAGCGAATAATGACAGAGCTGGTCGTCGCAAACTTCAGTTGCTGCTGGTACATACAGTATATACTTAAAAACATGTAGGCCTAGTAACGTTACTTCTTTTTTTTTTTTTTAAACACACCAGCTTAAACACAGATGACATGGCGATATTTTCAGCGAAAGCTAAAGGCTGACAATCTAACCCCGATACAAGCTGTGTGCAGACATGAGACGAAAACAAAATGAAAGTGGTATGTGTAAGTCTATCAATTCAAAGGCAAGGAAATTTGGCTTCGTCCTCAAATAGGCTAGAAAACAAGGACTGTATTGCGAACATTAATAGTTTACGTGTTTGTAGTGACCGTTGATCCAAATCTGAACCGTTGATCCGGATGTTTTCGAGACGGCGAACAATGTGTGAATGTAGGAATAGCCACGTAAAACATCAATGCTGCTTTATATATTCATTCATTTTTTGGCTACACCAGAACTAAAACCTGCTTTCACTGAGGAACAAGTAGATTTGGACATCTTGTTTTTGTTTTTTTCTCAAAATAGAAACCACAATAAAAAAAATCTGTCTTTAATACTGAGTTTTAATCGGGGAGCAAAAATGTGTCTCCTGAAAAGTCCTGTACAAAAATTACAAAAGAAAACAAAAGAAAACCTCAAGTAATAGTTATTGCTTGTTGTCTTTTCTTACACACACCGGATTCTGCTTGTACCTATAGCATCTGGCATGAAGCACGTCACTCCACACAACAAAGAAAGCACGCTTCAGTGTTGAGTTTATGGCTGTGTTGGGTTCCTCCGGTGGGGCTCCCGGCTAAAGGCTTAAAAGCAAGCGAGTATCTGTACACTGTACACACAGCACCCTCCCAGACCCCCACCCAGGAAAGAAGAGCCACCGCACCCCAGCTCCCTCTCCTTAGTACCACAGGAATCAGCACATCCTCATCTTCCCGCCAAACGAACACGCGTGTCGCGAGAAACTCCGCCCTCGTTCCAGAAACGGTTAAGACTGGACTTTGAGGGGAGGAAGGGGAAATATATTGGGGGAAAAATTAAATATAATACGAAACAGATTCCCCCCACCCCCAGAATTGGTATTTACAATCTACCAGCATTTCATTTGACTAACCACAACAAAATCACCTTCTCTCTGAAACTACTGGACCGAGGAAAATAAAATCCATAGGTATGTTGAACTTTTTCTTCTGCTGAGGCATTTCTTTTATGCACTCTGAGTGATTTTCCTCTTTCTAACTGATGGTTTGTAAAGAAATCTACACTGTTATTAAAAAAGAAACTATACATTAGAATAAAACTTAATTTAATACACAATAAACCTCTTGACTAAATGAAGCTAATTTTACAAACCATCATCTGGATTCTCATAATCTATGTAGATGCCATTTCAACATCATTCTATCTTTATTTGCACTCTGAAACAAAACAATAAAGAAAACAAAAAGGCAAAGTGGCTGAAATTTGAGCGTGCATTTCAAATGCAGTATTCTTGCCTGTTTTGGAACGTCAGATTGGAAAGGAGTTAGAGAGAAAGATGGTTGGGCAAAAGAAGGTCTTCTTAAGAAGAGCCTGAAGTCCAGAGGAAGAAACGAGAAGAAAGACAGAGAAAAAGAGAGGGAGGAATACATTCATGGGAGACAAGGATTCCGATGCCACTGAGTCTTTTCAGGGGAGACCTAAGTCACACTACGGTGAATGCAACGGAGCAGACTGACGGAAAGGGCTTTACGGTGTAAGTACGAGACAGAAGGCCGTGCTCGACTGAGGGGGTGGGAGGGGGGGCTCTAGGTCCAGAAGATCAAAGTGTCAGTGTGTGTGTGTTTGAGAGAGTGAGGGAGAGTGTCCGTCCCCTCCGAGCTCCAGTACCCCTGATGCATCCTCTAGAGATGTCCAGTAGGGGGCAGTAGACAGGCTCTCTAAAGACCCGTACGGCCCCGATAGCAGCTTAAATAGCACAGCATCACTCCAAACTCTCCTTGATCACGCTGCAGCTGAAAATCACTCATGAAACATCTTCATTAAACTCGATTTACTGCATTGTGATGTCATCTGCCCCGTGTCAACAATACTTCTGCTGTGGAAAAGAGAGAGAGAGAAAAAACTGGGTCTTAGACTTCACAGTGAGCATTCATAAAATGAAAAACAAAAAAGGAACTTACATTTTTCACAGAAATCATGTATGTTTAGTTTCATTTGCCTTAATAGGTAATAGAGTGCTGTTAGCATCACCCTGGTTCCCTCAACAAAAAACCCAATAGGATTTTTTTGAACGATAAGCTCTGTGATCAACAAAAGTTTCGGATACTTATACATTTTGCCCATCAAGATAATTTTCACAAATTAACACATGATTTTTAAAGCCTAAATACAACCGGCAGAAATAAAAAGCTTACGCTGTAAATGAACTAACCATTCAAAAAACCCATTGACTTCAGGACGATGGAACTGGAAGTGCTAAAACGCTAACACGTTTCCGGGTTTTGGCCTACAGATATGTCATCCCTGCAGCACTCTATAGTGATGTCTGCGAGTCAGAACTACGGTTCCTACGGCACACATCATTGGTATGAATTAATCATGTGAACTACTGTTTTATTGTTTGCTGGGTTATTTAGTGGTGTTGTTGTGTATGCTTTAAGTTATGGGTCATATGGTGTTCACTGCATATCTGTTCTTAAATGTGGTTGTTGTCACTGAGCACATTAACATACACACTGATATGCGCTGATAATGTCCTAAAATCAGCTTATTGAATTAACCCGTTGCCCCAGTTTACATGCAAACCAATAACCCGGCAACACAAGTAAACTGCATTTATAAGACTTTATTTAAAAAAATCAGTATTTTGACTGTACCACTTCTACTTCGGCTGCAGAGATGAGAACACATTTTTACAATTTATTGGGTGAAGAAAGAGTCGGAGTTTGTCTGGATGTGCTTAAATCGCAATAAGGAAGCTGTCCTGTTACATAACACACATGCGCACTTCAATAAGAAGACAGAACGCAGGTTAAACTCACTTTTAAGTTGTTCCAAACCTTTCTTTACTTTCAAACAGTTGATGGGCCCCATTGACTTCCACAGTATTTGTTTTCTCCATACTATAGTCTATGGGGAACATCAACTGTTTGGTTACCCATATTCTTCAAAATATCTTCTGTATTAAGCAGAAGAAAGAAATTCATACATGTTTGAAACAACTTGAGGGTAAATGCAGAGTAAATGATGACAGAATTTTTATTTTTGGGTGAACTATTCCTTTAATGCAGGTGAAACTAGGTGAAATAGGCGTAAGGGGCAAAAAATTTAGCTGTATCGATCGGTTTATGCTTAAGCCGTTTATGACCTTACACCGGTAAAAGAAAACATGTTAACGCATTTACATGACAACATATGCACTACCAGCTTATCATTGACGTAATTTTCCGGCAATCCATGTTCTCACTGTTATATGGTAGGGGGTGCTATTATGCATCTTGTGAAAGAGTACAGAATCTCCAGATCAAAACTCAGGAAAAAAAGAAGCAAAAACAAGCGATTGCTTATGCACGTTGTAGTCTTTGATTTTCTCAGCTTTTTGTTCAAAATGTTGTTTTTTTGTTTAAAAGCAGAGGCTCTGTTCTTTCTTTTGATATATTGCATGATAAGATATTTAAACAACAGAATATTCTGGGGGCCATGAAAGATTTGTGAAAATGATCAAAAATGCTGGCAGCGGTAGTCGGCGCAGATAGCCTCGTGGGCAGCGCCGTTGCGTTTTGGGCGACCCGAGTTCGATTCCCAGCTCACGGACCTTTCCTGATCCCATCCCCCCTTTTCTCCCACTTTGCTTCCTGTCTGTTAATGGTCCTATCATAATAAAGGCAAAAATGCCAAAAAAAAAAAAAAAAAAAATGCTGGCAGTGGCCGGTAACTTTAAAAAAAAAAAAAAAAAAAAAATGCTTGCGGGGAAAGAGTTAAACATAGCCTACTTGGCTTAAAGATGTGCATGTAAATGCACTTCACTGTCAAAGTGGTTTTTCATATTTTACTCATTACGTTTAGTCTGAGAAAAATATGAATTTTATAAATAAGACAAAACTGACTGTCTACAAACAGCAGTTACAATCCAGTGGATTGCGAAGCACAGGCCACAAAACCTGTTACTTGGTGGGAAGCGCATTCAGTTCACCAGAATCATATTAAAGAGTCATTTTTAAAATAATACGTTTTTAAAAATATATACACAAAATATGAGAATATGCTTTTATGAGGGGGGGTGTTATTTCGCAAAAAATACACTGTAATAAATCATGTCAGGTAAAGTACTTTTTAAAAGCTCTTGTAACCCAGTTTCATGTACCCCTCATTAAAATGTGTTGTAATGCCAAACTTTGTGTTGCCATGAAGAGATAATTACAGCTAAGAAACCGAGAGCAATAATTCATTAAACCTCCACTAATGGCAAAATGCTAAATTATTAAAAGACTACTGACTATACACACATCTTGGTAATAAATCAGCGGACTGAGATTTCAACGGCCTGTGGACTTATAACAACACCGAGTGCACACGATCAAACCGATGCAACTTGGTTAAATATTCATACTATTTAATGAAGCTTAAAAGCTGCAGCGGACTGTGTAAAGCATACATTTTTTTTACTACATAACTGGCAAGAGAGTGCATCACTTAAGAAAACATATTAAAGAACTATTTAAAGGAAAACATATTGAAGGATTCAAATGTATGGGGTCAGTAAAAATTTTTTTTAATGTCTTCTTTAATGAAAAAAGAAAGAAAGATGTTCACCAAGGCTGCATTTATTTGATAAAAAAATAAAGTAAAAAGTTATATTGTGAAGTATTATTACAATTTAAAATCACTATTTTGTATTTTAACTTTTTTTTTTTCGATTTAAATGATTTTTTCAGGATTGTTTGATGAATAGAAGGTTCAAAAGAACAGCCTTTCTTTGAAATATAAATCCTTTTTAACGTTATAAATGTCGTGACTTTTGCTCAATTTAATGCATCCTTGCTGAATAAAAGTATTAATTTATTTAAAAAAAAAAAAAATCTTACTGATCCCAAACTTTTGAACAATATTGTATATATATTGTATATATAAAACATATGTATACACAGTAAAAAAAAAAAGTACATTGAAAACCTTGATTTAGCTTTTATTTACATGATTTATTTAGCTTTTATTTACATGATTAAACCACAGTAATGTTGACAGTGTTGCTAATGTTATAATCTGACACTAAAATTTGGTTAGATGGAGTTCAGGGAGTGCAGGAATGTGTGGTCAATCCCTAGCTGACTTATAGACATCATGTCTGATATTTAGCACTCAAAGTCTGTCATGTCTGCATATATGATCTCTTTATCCACCTCAAACGGGCACTAATTGCCAGCGACTAATCACATCACTGTCCTATTACGTCTAGTTCTGCATCATCCCTCTCTCTTCTGCAAAATTACCCAGGATAATTAGAGTAAATTATTAACGAGCTAGTTGCAGAGTCAACTACGCTATTTGGTGACCTCAGACACTTAAAGTTTGACCATTAGACATTCTATGTCTAATGGTTTGAGTAAATAAATGCATCCAATAAATCTACAGTGTAACGCTTTTACTAAACTCCTGGCTGGAACATTGAGGAGTTTAAATGTGCTTCATTAGCGATGAAAACTTTGAGAGTTTGACAAGCACTGCAAAGTAGTTTCACTCAAAAGATGGGGTTTAAAAGTAGCTTGAGCTTAGTTGATTGTTGGGAACACTGGAGCTTGAATGGGTTCCAAATAGGCAATAAGCATTCACATGTTTCATAGACGAAGGTGTCACATCATGACTGTATGTGTCTAACCTGTTCAGGGCCCATGTTGGCCATGCTGCCCCCAGGTCCAGAGTTCATAGAGCTCATGCTCATCTGGTTGCCCATTTGGCCCATGTTGCTTGAGTTGGTGGCCATGGGCACGTTGAGGTTCATGCCGTTACCGTTGTACATGTTGTTATTGGCCTGCTGGCCAAACTGAGGTGGCGACTGCTGAGTGAACATACTGTGGAAGGAAGCACATAAAGGTTTAAGGCGGTAAAATGTTACCTTATTGTCTTCCTAAGACAAAAGCCCCATTTCTACCGCAGGAACTTTCCCCAGGAACTAGGGAGGTACTCAGTGTGTTTCGACCAGGGTCTAAATAAAGTTCCGGGTAAAAATTCTCCCCTCAAGAAGTCCCTGCTCATGAGGTAGTACTTTTTCAACGTTCAGGAACTTTCGAGGGTGGGACTTGGGCGCTGAACATGCTGATTGGTTGACTCCACGCAGCATTTTATTTCAACCACCATTTTTAAAAGTCTGTTGCGGTGAGTGCAGTAAGAGTTGTTTGCTATTCGAATCATCAGTGGAGTTGAAAAATACGACCGATGGACCGACGACAAGGTTCACGCTTCATATGCGGAGGATGAAATCCAGCGGGAACTGGAAAGTCACGTGCAGTCCTATGTAGAGTTGTCAAAAGTACCAACTTCGGTACCTACTCGGTACTGAAATTTTAAAATGTGATGCTTTGAGCGCTGCTAAGCGGATTCGTAAACATGTTTGATTGGCCATTGTGTTGATGCGCTTATCGGATATGTCTGTAACTGGCTTCAATGATCAACGCTGTAAAAACCTTGTAAATAGTCATCAATGATGCTCTTCACTGAGCGCTTACAGAAATACACACGGGAGCTTTTGAAAGCAGGCGTCTTTTGGGGACCAGTCCGCTGATAGATGTCTGCTTTCAAACGCTCCCGCTTTCAAATTCAAACACTTCCGTGTGTTTTCAAACGCTGCCGTGCGTTGATCATTGTAGTCAATCACAGACATATCCGATGAGCGCATCAACACAATGGCCAATCAGAGGTGTTTACGAATCCACTCAACAGTGCTCAAAGAGTCACATTTTTAAAATTTCAGTACCGATTGGTACTGAAGTCGGTACTTTTGACAACTCTAGTCCTATGTTACCAGACTTAATCTTCATGGTACTTTAGACCGCTATGAAAACAGACAGCAACAGGTCTGGTAGAAAAAAAAAGTTCCTGGGAAAAAAGTACCTGGGACAAATTGTTCCAGGTAATTTTGGTGGAAGCGAGGCTAAAAAGTTAAAATGTAAATGTAAACAAATTTCATTGCTCACCAAAGCTACATTTATTTGATACAAATACAGTTAAAAACAGTAATATTGTGAAATATTATTACAATTTAAATGAACTGTTTTCTATTTGAATATATTTTAAAATATCATTTATTCCTATTATGGCAAAGCTGAATTTTCAGCATCATTACTCCAGTCTTCAGTGTCACATGATCCTTCAGAAATTTTTTACTTAAAAAAAAATGTTGTAAATTTTTTTTTTTTTTTTTACTTTTGATTGGTAGTTTATATAAAAATCAGCCCAGCATTTTTTTTAAGAATGTAGCAAAAGGGTTAAACTGAGACCTGGTGCTTATTTTGTGTGAGAGCGAGTGAATGTCATGTAATAAAGCTGCACCTGTTGGCATTTATGTTGCCCTGTGTCCAGCCATTCATGTCAGGGGAGGACTGGAAAGAAGTGTTGCCCTGGGCCTGTTGCATCATGGGACTCTGGGCGTGGCCCAACCTGGGAGACATGAGGGGGCTCTGAGGGGTGGCGGCACCACCAAACCCGCCATCCGACTGCTGACTCATACCTGACACACACAAACAGATGTGAGGAGACAAACCTCGGCTTGAAATAAACATACATCAAAGAAATCAAACACAAATTACATAATTATTACTCTACAGCACTTTTTTCACATAATATTCACTCTCTATCGCACTCTGACAACATCCACATTCAGCACCTAGAAACTATAATCTGTAACAGGAACATCGATTCAAAATATTCACAAACATACTCACAGACACACACTAGTCTTAAATGCAAACCAATTCAAATCATGTGTTTACCAAACTAATTAGCTGATCATCATTTTTAGAAATGTCAAAGCAGAAATCATATTGAGAAGTATTACAGCCCATCTCCATAATCAAAAGTGAGGAATCAGGGGGGACTGGAATCCTGTGTTTAACTAGAGGGGTTTAGAGGTGTTAAGCAGGCAGTAAGGTAGAGTTACACATGCAGGTTAGTGTTAGTGGCTAAGACAGCCTGAGAAAAGAGGAGTGGGTGGGTAATGGGCGGGATTGGGGGGTAGGGTCTGGGTCACCGCATAATTGGTTTAAAAATCAACTGCTCCGCCTCCACTGATCACCATCAGCCAATTAGTCTATGCAGGACAAACACTGACACATATGACACAGCACAGGCATAGACACGGCCACAATTATCAACAGTTTGACACAACACAAGCTTTGCGTAAATGATATACTGAGCTCATGTGTTACCGAAAGATCTACTGTGGCAAAGTGCAAAGCTGGATATTCTGGGTTAAGCCTCTAAATATTCCGTCTTAATGTCTGGATCAGTTGAATTCTGCTGATTACCACAGAATATTTTCAACTCATTCTTCAGTTTGTAAAAAAGAATGCAAAATGCAGTTCATAAAATGTAATTCCAATGGAAGCCTAAAAGGGTTATTGAGTTTAAAATATGCAAATTATCACACTATTTGTTTTTACAAACTGAGCGACAAATCATAATATTTTTCTGTGGTAATGGACAGCATGCTGCCCATAGATATTAAGTTTTAAATGGCCTGAAATATTCCTGTAATATATTCTGATTACATGTACTTCATTTCATGTGGTGGAAACATTCAAGTGACTCTCCTGCCCTCTAGTGCCAACTTCTGCTGTAACCATTATGATGTTTCAAGGGCACTACATAAATAAAATTATTTAATTAATACTACTTAACAAGCATAAAGTGCTAAATAACCTATTGCCTCACAGTACTTGACTGAAACAACTACAAACAGATATTTAAAAGGCCAAATGTTCACTGAAACAGTTCCTAAAGCTCAGTTTATATATATGAACATTACTAAACACAAGTGAATTTTGGTCTTTAGTTTTATGACGGCATCTAATCTCATAATACAGTACGTAATATAATTCTAAAACTAAAAATCTCTTTAAATTAATAATTTAAAATCTAAATCTAAATACTGTCATTATTTACTTACCCTCATGTCATGAATGATACTATTATAGTATTTAATGTTTACATTTTTAGTTTTCATTTTAATATTAGTTTACATTTTAGTAATTTTGTTACATGCTTTTATGATTTTTTAAATATTTCTATTTAGCTTTAATACATTTTTATTTCAGTATTAGTAATTTTAGAACTTTATCTCATTTCAGTTAGTTGCAAAGGCAACATTTTCTAATTCTCATTTAAGTTTTACATCTAATATTTATATTTTATTTTATTTCAGCTATATTTCAATGACCGAAAACAATTTTAATAGTTTTAGTTAACAATAACAACTCGGCTTTCTTCTTTCCATGGAAAACAAAAGGTGGATTTTTACGAATATCCTTCCTACTGAATAAAATACACGGTCCACTTTGTGATACATTTATGATGCTTTTTTTGTCATTTTGGAGTCCAATTTTCATTCAAAAAATCTGGTTGGGATATTCAAAAAGTCACCTTTCGTGTTCCAAAGTGTTTGGAGCAACATGAGGGTGAGAAAATGATGTCAAAATGATAATTTCTGCATAAATTAATCATTCAAGTCTTTTAGAATATGATTTTTAAAGGGCTAGTTCACCCCAAAAAAAAAAATTATCCCATAATTTACTCACCCTCAATCCATCCTAGGTGTATATGACTTTCTTCTTTCAGCCAAACACAGTTAAAGTTATATTAAAAAATATTCTGGCTCTTCCAAGCTTTATATTGGGAGTGAATCATACCATTTTTTTTTTAAATCCAAAAAAAGCGCATCAGTCCATCATAAAAGTAATCCATACGGCTCTAGGAGGTTAATAAAGGCCTGCTGAAGTGAAGCGATGCATTTTTTATAAGAAAAATATCCATATTTATAACTTTATGAACTAATAACAACTGGCTTCTGGTAACGACCATATGCGGTTCTAGTTCCGGTCCTAAAGGGACCTCTTAACCTGACGTATGACGTATTTGACAAACGCGAAAGTGCAGAGGATAGAGCAAAACAAAACACCGGTCACAAATTAGAAGTCTAAAATGAGAATTTTTAAAGAGAAATATCAGAGAAGCTTGAGTTTGTTTGTTGCTGAACCGCGAGAGGCGTCTATTCTCACCTAAGCTTACTCTACTCCTACATTCAGCGTCATACGCTGGAACTCGACTCTCTCATGAATGCGCAGAAGGCCGTTAACGGAAGCTAGTGATTACAGTTTATTAAGTTATAATTATGGAAATTTTTCTTACAAAAACGCATCGCTTCGCTTCAGAAGGCCTTTATTAACCCCCTGGAGCTGTGTGGATTACTTTTATGATGGATGGATGCGCTTTTTTGGGCTTCAAAATCTTGGTTACTATTCACTTCCATTATAAAGCTTGGAAGAGCCAGAATATTTTTTAATATAACTCCGATTGTGTTTGGCTGACAGAAGAAAGTCATGTACACCTAGGATGGCTTGAGGGTGAGTAAATTATGGGATAATTTTCAATTTTGGGTGAACTAGACCGGATGTCACTATAGTTGCTGGATTAGTACTTTTACACAGCTGACCTGTATCTGAACTATTGCGTTTCTAATTAAACCATGTTGATTTGCCCTGGTCGTCATTGATTTTTCACCGATCACACAAGTTAAGCCTGTAGCGCTGCCGGTCGCAGGTGTTTGTGCGTGTGTGTGGAAGCGCATTACACACAGACAGAGAGAAAGGGCAGGCAGTACCTGAGCTGGGGAACTGAAAGGCACTGTGCTGCATTTGAGGGCTCATAACAGCCCCAAACTGTCCGCTCAGACTGCCCAGCATCCCCTGGTTAGCTAGACTCATCTGAGAGCCATGCATGGCGCTGTGGGAGAGGAGCTGGGGGGCGGGGAGGTTGGGAGAACCGGGGGAGAAAGGGCTGGTGGAGGGAGGCGGCGAGGCCAGTCCTGTACCGTAGTTGGGCGGATAGGGGAACTGCTGGGGGTTGGCCTGGGGGATCCGCGGGTTGCTCATGGTTCCGGGCATGCCTGCTGCGGCCATGTTGGGCGGCAGGTTGAGGCCCTGGGCTCTCATGACCAAGCTGCGCTGCTGCTGCTGCTGTTGTTGTTGCTGCTGTTGCTGCTGCCGCTGTTGGTCCAGCTGACGCTGACGCAAGTGATTACTCAGCATCTCTCTCTGCCGCTGGGCCAGCATCTGAGCGTTGATTGTCCCCTGAGAGACAGAGTGAGTTCTGTGTTATTTAGGCAATATCGACATTGGCGCACGAGATAGAATGCAGTAAATGATTCAGCGTACCTGATTTGGAACGTTGGGTCTTAGAGGTAGGTTCATATTTGACACTCCAGTCATCTGATTCATCATAGGCTGACGATTCTGGGAGAGACACAAACGTAAGATGGCACATTTTAGAATTATTTCAAAAGAAGCTTCACTCATATGTAATTACTATTCAATACTTGAGCAATATATTCTCTTAGGCCCTGTTTCCACCTAGTTTTAAGATGTGTTTTTAATCTGTCTCTTTTGTCCACTTCCAACCACATCTGTCCAACCACTTCTAGTCAATGGGTGGGTAAATGTATGCTTTTTTTCAGATCTTTCAATGTAATGGACAAAATAAGCTCACACAATTTACATATGAATGCGCCCAGACAACGGAAAAACATACAGAGAACATCAACTTTCGTTTCTGCTCTGATAGCCGCAAGACCACGCCGAACGCTGTGAGTATGTGTTAGAAATCAGGAATGGTGGGAGAACATTGTGCTTGGTACATTTTTCCATCTTCAGCCGACAAAGTTTAAATCCTGTCTGGCTAGCACGCTTCCCATAATGTTTATGTTAAATCAGTAGGCGGAAATTAGGCAGTCTTTAGTGACTGTTTGAACACATTCGACCACATGAGCGTTTCCACTACAAAAGCAATCCAGTTGAATGCGTTTTCGACTACCTCTGGAAGTGGTCCAAAGTGGACAAGCTCAAAATGTTTTACACCCCATTTACACCTGTATTTAGTGTCGTCCACTTGTGATCCGATCGAACGAAACGCATTTTAATACCAGGTGGGGAAACAGGGCCTTATACTACATTTAAGCAACTGCTCTGTTCTATACAACAGCACGCTTGTTTGTATGATACTGATACACATCAGCTTGACAAACAAGAATTTAATATCAATTAAAAGGCATTTCAAACACAATATGACAAGATATTTTATTTTTGCTCTGCCAACAAAAGTTTCATTATAACCCATAAAATTGGAATTATATGTAGCCGACAAACGGAGTGATGCAAACAGCAAAACATTCTAGGGCTGTAAAACAAAATATCATCAGTCTTGGAATGCCATTGTTGTGTAATATAGTATATTACAAATTAACTATTACCATACTATAAAAAAGCTAAATATATAACAAGAAAAAATAAATATTTTTTAAAAATAAAAACAAGATATATTTCTAAATAATAATTATCACATTATATATAATCACTGCTTGTAGCTTCAAATTATCAGACACCAAACAGTTATGAGTGATGACCCCTAAATAAACCCAAATGAGGTCAAGGAACAATTCCTGAAATATCCAGCAGGGGGCAGCTAACCACAGACGGTACTATTTCACCAGTCTGTCTGATTTACATTGAATAATGGTTTTAGCTTTAATGTGTGTGTGTGTGTATAAGGATCGACAAAGATGCATTAAGTATTTGGATTAACAAAGCTAAATGTCACCAATTAACTAAAAAAAAAAAAAAAAAAAAGGGAAAGCTTTCCATTGCGTCCACTCTAAAGGATTTTGTTAAAGGCATAGTTCACCTAAAAATACAAGAAGCTATTTTGAGAAATGCCTCAGTGTTTTTTTTATGTCCATACAATGGAGGTTAATAATCACCAAAACTGTTTGAGAGTATAAACTATACCTGCTGTGCTTGTAGCCTGTGTTGAAGCTGCAGTCTGAGTGTATTGGGTTGGTTGGGGACGACCCCGGTGGGCCTGAGTCCTGGTCTGGCCGGCACACGGAGCATGGGGTATCCCGGCCTCTGCCCCATCTGTCCCGTCATGCCGTGGAAGCTGGGGTCCTGCATGGGTGCGTACCCACCCTGCATGTGGGCCTGAGATGCAGCGTACTGCTGCTGGCCGTACATGGGCGGCTTCTGATCCATCATCATACCGGGGTCCTGACCAGGGAACTGATCCTGCTCCACCGGCTGGGCCTGAACACAAGCGTGAGGATACACAGTTAAACTTTAACAAGCAATAATACATGTTATTTACTGTGTTTTTACATTCTCATGTATGTGCAATAATAATAGTTGTTACACATAAATCAGACAGTTCCGGTCTGGGATTTTATAGTGATGCACAGAAATATCAGCAACACAAAAAAGAATCATGTGTCATGAAATTGCTCATCAGTGTTTCAACTGTGGAAAGACATCAATAAAGCAGATGGTTAACAATGTCACGTAACATTAGATTTACCTCAGGAAAGCCATTCAATGTCCATAGCTGGTTAGTTAACAGGAAAAAATAACTCTAGAGAAGAGCTTATTGCTAAATAAACATACTATATTACATATTCATTATATTTTTACTTCATTATTTAATGTATTTTTGAATAAATCTGTCATGAAAACGTTTTTATTAGAGCTACTGTTTACATTTCAACAAATTGTTGATAAAAGTTGATATAAACACTGCCCTATGTGCAATTTAAATGTTTATATAGTGTTGATTATTTTGGTTAATAAATTTGATTAATTTTTGGTTATCGAAAATAAATAAAAGTAAAAGAAGTGAAGATAATAGTTCTATTTTTTATAAAATAATTAAAAACATTTTTCTTTTGTGCATAGTAACAAAGCAGATAATTATTATGAAAGTAAAAGAAATATGGTCAGTAATGAGCTCATGTAAATTTGATTAATTGATTATTAAATAAACTTTATGTTTGCTTTTCGGCTTAATGTAAACTTCATTTCTGTGCATCAGTAGGTATAGTGAAAGATATAGTCAATATAGTGAAAGAAAAAAGGGACTGGGTTGTAAAAGGAAAAAAAGCACTATGTACCTGTCCCACTAATGCCGGGATACCAAGTGCACGGTCTATCTCCTCTAGACCATCGAAATCTTTGAGGACAGTGTAGAGCTGGCTGAGGAGAGCGCCCTCATCGGCCGGACCCTCAGAGGGAGGAGGGCACAACACATCCTCCTGAGAACCGGGGTATATGGAGCTGACAGACACGAGAGACTCTGATTAAGTAACTGAGACATGAATGATGGGTCATCCCATAATGGATTACATCTGAGTGCATTTGTCTAGAAATTTTGTTATGGAAGGACAAAAATCAACATGTGCAGACAGCACACGCCTCCAATAAAGTGGAGGGTCTAACAATAGTGACAATAATAAATGCTGTTTACCTGTTCTGGTTCCCAAATGCCACCGGCTCTATAGGCATCACACTGTCTGGCCATGGAGCCGTCTGATTGGGCGGTGCCTGTTGCTGGGGAAACTGGTGGCCAGCCATGCCCATGTCCATGTTTGACTGGGCTGAGGAAGAAACAGCAGATGGTAAAACATGTTAAAAAATGCAGAAAAAAAGCATTTTTTTTTTCGCATATAGGTCTGAATAAGTAAATAAGTCACTAAATAAAGCTGGTTAGGGTCTGGAATAAAAGCAAACCGAGAAGAAAGTCTTTCCTGTTCCAGAAATATCTGCTCTGTGCACATTTACCATTGGTCATCATCTGCGGCTGAAGCATCTGTCTGGGTCCAGGCTGGCTGTTGGGCCTCATGGGCATGCCTGTGCCAGAGTTAGGCACCATGCGAGCGTGGAGCGCCCCCTGCGGGAGGGTGTGCTGGCCGGCGGGTGCAGCTGTGGCGGGTGAGGTAGCGCTACCGACGGGACCAGGACCCTGTGCGCCCCAACCGTCCTGTTGCATTCCTACACGGGCACCGTTATTACCCATGACTCCTTTAAAAAAAAAAAAAAAAAAAAAAAAGTGACATTTTTGATTAAAAACAGAATATTCAGTGAAAATTTACACAACCATTCAAAAGTCTGGGGTCAGTATGATTTTGTTTTGGAAAAAATGAACTTTTATTCAGCAAGGATGCATAAAATTGATCAAAAGTTATAGTATAGACATGTTACAAAGGATTACTCAAAATATATATTAAAATAGACAACAGTTATTTTAAATTGTAATAATATTTCATAATATGACTGTTTTTACTGTATTTTTGGTCAAGTTAATGCAGCTTTGGTGAGCATTAGAGACCTTTTCCCGTGGAATTGGGCTATTTTTAAATTGTTGCCGTGGGTTGAATTTTTTTTGGGGTTAATCTTTCAATAAATCTAAAGAAGTTACTTTGGATTGTGTCAGTCTTCATTCCCAAACAAACATGTTTATATTTTTTCTAAAGCCTGTCTAAGTTAGCGACAGTAACCAAACCTAAACGAAGGGTCAATTGACAAAATAAATGAGATATATAGAAAAAATAATGGTACATATAAAATATGGGTCACACTTTAGATTAGGGTCCAATTCTCACTATTAAGTAACTATTAACTATAATTTTTACCTCAATAAACTCCTTCATACAGCTTATTAATAGCAAGTTAGTTGTTAAGTTTAGGTATTGGGTAGGATTAAGGAATGTAGAATATGGTCATGCAAAATAAGGCATTAATATGTGCTTTAAAAGTACTAATAAACAGCTAATATCCTAGTACTATGCATGCTAACTAGTTGATAGTGAGAACTGGACCCTAAACTAAAGTGTTACCAATATGTTATCATTTAATTCACAAAACTGTGAAACTGTAAAAACTGAACTATAAAAAGCAACCACTTGAAAAAAAACATTAAGATATGATCAGACAAGAAACCTTGCAATTCTTTCCGAAGGTTATGAGTCACTCATATCTAGCCGCTCATAGTCTCTCACCTTATGCGCACATACACATGCACGAGAATGCAACCCACCACACAAACAAAACGGAGGGGCTTTCTTTTGATCTGACTCAACACTTTTGTGCCGTTTTACACTTTTGTATTCCTCTTGGCCAACAACGTCATGCTTGACTGTGCATCAGTGATCACACTGAAACTTTGGTTTGCACATGGTCTAGGCAGCATTGGAACTTTCCTCTCATTGTAGGTGTTAAGTGTGGGGGAAGCCTTGTGTTCTGCAGCATGTGTACAGACAAGCTTCTTGCCTTTATTTTTTGTTAGTGCACATTTAAAGTCATTTCAGTGCTGGACAAAAAGTATTACATTTTTGCATTTTAAACTCACCTGCATTGACCATGTTGGGCTGATTAGGCATGACACTGTGGTTTCCCATCATGCCTTGTTGCTGCATGAGTGAGTAGGGGCTGTTGTTCCTCATCAGAGGGTACTGACCCTGAGCACCTTTAGCAGGCATGTTCATTTCTAAAGACACGCTTCTGACCGGAGGAGCTCTGCCGGGATGACCTGGCCGCGGTGCACCGAAATCTATGAACACACACAGCAAACATCCAGTAAGAGGTCATGAAAATCACCCTATTTAGTTCAAGTCTGGTCTTAGAGAGTTTCTAGATAAATTACACTACCGTTCAATTCAATTTGGGGTTGATACGTTATGTTTTTAAAGTCTCTATGTTCACCAAGGCTGCATTTATTTGATCCAAAATACAGTAAAACAGTAAAATTGTTTAATATTTGAAAATGTAATTTATTTCTGTGGTCAAAGCTGAATTTTCAGCATCATTACTCCAGTCTTCAGTGTCACATGATCCTTCAGAAATCATTCTAATATGTTGATTTGCTGCTCAAGAAACATTTTTTATTATTATCAATGTTGAAAACAGTTTTGCTGCTTAATATTTTTGTGGAAACCATGATACAATTTTTTCAGGATTATTTTACGTATAGAAAGTTCCATTTGAAGAACATTTATTTGAAACAAAAACCTTTTGTAATATTATTAATGGATTTACTGTACTTTTTATCAATTTAATGCATCCTCACCATTTAAAAAAAATAAATCTTACAAACCCCAAACCTTTAAACGGTAGTCTATAAAAATTACTGTTGAAAATGAATGAATGATTTTGTAAAACGTACGAAGTTCATTGTATCATAGTATGGTTTATGTGTAAACAACAAATTTTCACTTATTTTACCAAAAGTAGTTGACCAAGTAAAGTTAAGTAACCTTTATGTATATAGCGCTTTTCACAATACAGATTTAAGTTCAGTGTTCAGTGTTGATTCATTTCCATTTTAAACAAGTTATTATTAACTAACTTCATTTATCTATACAGCAGCTCTGGAGAAAACAGTGACATCAATTTCAGCTCAGTTCAGTTCTCACGCAATGGTGTCAATGCAGGCAGAGCAATAATATTGTTGAATATTAAGTGTCCCCAACTAAGCAAGCCAGAGGTGACAGTGGCAAAAAACCCAAACTCCGTCAGGTGACAGAATAGAGAAAAAAAAACTTCAGTATTAACTTATGTAAATGACTCGACACACACAAACTGTGGTCATTTCTGTTTCTGGCAAGTTTCAGTTGACTGAGTGCGTGAGAGAGAATATACGTGCACCTGAAATCATGTGAATGACAAATAAAAGCGTCAAGAGAAACTCGTGTTCTACTCGCTTAACAGTTTCAGTCAGCCTCTGGGCACACTTGAATAGTTTCAGGGTGTTTTGCAAAAATTATGACGTTTGTAGCTCTGGGTTCACTTCATTGTCACAGTCACGTTCATGTATTTCATACATTTATGACTCTGTGGAAATATATTTTGGCAAATACATTAGGACGCTGTTCGTGGACAGCAGGAGGAATTTTCCTCCTGCTGTCACCTTGTAAACAAGTGCAAATAAATCCAAGGCTAGTCAACGAAACTCCTTGTAAACACACAAACGCACATTCACACTTACTATCAAGGTGAAGTCTGGATAGGATTATGATGTCAGAGCTGGTTAAAGGTGACGTACAGTTATTCTAAAGGTAGCTGATTACATAACAACATACACAAGTGTGTTACATTGGTCTAATCTTCTTACATGAGAGTTCAAGAGGGTGTTTGTGCATAAATATGAGCGATAAGGCAATTATATGACTATTTGTATACAAACAAGCAAGCTTGGAAAGAAGTTGTTCTCTTTTCTTTAAAGTGCCCCTATTCTGCTTTTTCAGATATTACCTTTCATATAGTGTGTAATATAGCTGTTTGGGAGTCTGCAAAGAAATATTCAAGGTTATAATATTTCTATGTTAGCCATTATGATTATTTAAAATATGTTTGTGTATTTATACATTTTTTTTTGGTGGGGGTTGGGGTGTGTGCAGTGATTAACTCGGAAACTTAAAAATGGCACTTCATGACAAAAAGGTTGCCGACCCCTGGTGTAGGCTATGGAAGTGCTTAGGAAGCTTCCGGAGCTGAAATTCAGATATGGCAATGGCCATTTTGTTTCACAACAGACTGGGCCATCTGACCAATCAGAGCAGAGTAAGCTTGCATAAAGGAGGGATCCCACTTCTGATAAACCTAACCTTTGGGGGCAGTCGTGGCTTAATGGTTAGAGGGTCAGACCGGTAACCCAAAAGTTAGGCACATAACCCCCAACTGCTCCCTGGGCGCCACAGCAAAAATGGCTGCCCACTGCTCAGGCTGTGTGTGTCCACAGTTTGCAGTGTGTGTGTGTGTGTGTTCACTACTCACTACTCCTAATGTGTGCACTAACTTGGATGGGTTAGATGCAGAGGACAAATTCCAAGTATGGTTTACCAAACCTGGCCTTCACATGTTACTTAAAACTTAAGGTTACACTTTATTTTAACATTACATAGTTACATTGTACTTACTCAAATAAGTAATATTAATATTAATTAACTGCATGTTCTTACTATAGAGTTACGGTTAGGGTTAGTGTTTGGTTTAGGATTAGTTACTTGTAACTATGCATAATTTACTGTCATTACTATAGCAAGTATGTAGTAACATGTAACTACGTCACCTTAAAATAAAGTGATACCAAACTTAAAACTTATACTTTACAGAAACTGAATTGTTTATCTAACCATTTCAGACACTGTGAGAAAAGAGGTGATGCTGCAAAAGTGTTTTTTGACCTTGAAAGCATGCAAGCCTATCGTAGGAGACCGCCAAAACAAAATGAGGAACCTTTAATATAGCATAATTGGGGCACTTTAAGGTTGGAATGCACTACACTCCTTTTGCCCTGATTTACAGTCTGGACAAGTCCATGCTGCTTGCCGAAGTCAGAGCCGGTCTGCAGATTTGAGATGACATTTCACAGAAAATGCACGATGGACACGGACTCCGATTTTTAGATTCAGACTCTGATTCCATCCAGTCAAAGGATATCAAGCATTTTTGGTTTCTGAGCTGATTTTAGAACGCATACTGTTTACATTTGTTATGTGCCTCCTACACTGTAAAAAAATAATTGTTCATAGTTGTAAATAAAGAATAAGGGGTTATTTCACCCCAAAATGAAAATTCTGTCATTAATTACTCACCCTCATGTTATTCTACACCTGTAAGACCTTTGTTCATCTTCGGAACACAAATTAAGATATTTTTGATAAAATCCGATGAACTAAAAACATATTTGAAGCAGTTCATGTGACAACAGTGGTTTAACCTTAATATTATAAAGCGACGAGAATACTTTTTGTGTGCCAAAAATAACAAAATAGCAACTTTATTCCACAATATCTAGTGATGGGCGATTTCAAAACGATGCTTCATGAAGCTTCGAAGCTTTATGAATCTTTTGTTTCGAATCAGTGGTTCAGAGCGCCAAAATCACGATTTCAGTAAATGTGGCTTCGTAACGTCATAAGTGTTTTGAAACTTCAATAGTTCACGTGACTTTGGCAGTTTGATACGTGCTCCGAACCACTGATTCAAAACAAAAGATTCGTAAAGCTTTGAAGCTTCATGAAGCAGTGTTTTGAAATCGCCCATCACTAGATATTCTTGAATAAAGTTGTTTTTTTGTTATTTTTGGTGCACAAAAAGTATTATTGTCACTTTATAATATTAAGGTTAAACCACTGTAGTCACATGAACTGTTTTAAATATGTTTTTAGCTCATCGGATTTTATCAAAAATATCTTAATTTGTGTTCTGAAGATGAACGAAGGTCTTACTGGTGTGGATCGACATGAGGGCGAGTAATAATGACATAATTTTCATTTTTGGGTGAACTAACGCTTTAATGCAGTATGTTTTGCAAGAAAATACTATTTCAGACTTTCTATTTCAAAATTTCACATTAAGTTAAATGTTACTTGCCATTTGTTTGTAATTAATAGTGCAATTTACAATCTTTAGGTGAAAATAGTTACTACACCATTATTTTTTTTTTATTTTTACACGTACACTAGTGCACGCGAACAGTCGAACGCACATCCTTGCAAAGTATACTTCATATGACTACACAGGCGTTTGACGCATGCGCAGTTTTGAGCAATCTCTTGCCACAAGTTACAACCCATGTAAACATATTTGTATTCTCTCATGCTAGAGTTGTACAAATGAGGGTACTTTCTAACCTCTTCGCACAATCTGTCGTCTATATAGGCCTCCACTGTCGCTGTAGCTTGCATGTGTTCCGATCTGTTCTGTTTCTGTTCTGATTTTCTTCAACTACCTTGTGAATCGACGCCCCTAGGGCAGGGTTGTACAAAGTACGTGCGGTTACAAAAATCCGGCTGTGCACGTACAGTACGCGTGTACTCTTCTGATGATGAAATTCTGTACGCTGACCCTCATGTACGCGTAAAAAGTGAAGTATACCTTGGCCTTTAGATGAAAACTGTAGGAGAATGTGTGTTTGTTACTCACTCTGTTGGCCCACAGCCTGTAGTGCTCTCTGTTGCTGGGGACCCATGCTGGCTCCGCCCTCTCCAGTCATCTGCAGGATGTCATTGATGATTGACTGCTTGTCCACGGCAGCAGGCAAAGACACAGGCCTGGAGTCCGAGAACAGGCCTGGCTGACTGTTCTGTAGATCATCCAGGATATCATCCAGCTCGCTCGACTGCAAACACACAAGGGAATTTCTTTAGCTTAGTTTTCCATCAGTCTCTGAAATCATATCAGTTTGTAGTCTAAGACGACGTAAAAAATATGTTTGTCAAGGTCAAATTTCTTGTGGTTTTTGGATGCACTTGAAAATTTCTTCTTGTATATAACATACCAATGCACTTTATCATACATAATGACACTGTTTTACATTCAGACTGTATAGTCACAAGGTTTGGTATCTCAAAGTCTCATGGATTTAGACCTCAGCAGGGAAATGCTGGAGAGTTCGAAGTCTGCCTGCTGAAACACACCCCTCTCCCTCTCACATGTACACACACACAGGGCTGGAATCTAGGACACACTTCACATTGAGTTAAAGGAGGCTAGCTGAACACTACTCCATTTGCCATGGTTCGGTTACCATCTTTAAACCCTAGATTGCTTCTCCATCATAGCAAGATCTTCTAAATACATGCAGGCAAACACACTCAGCACGGTCCGGAACGCAGCTTGACTTTAAATACATCATCGATTTGACTTAAATTCCTTTCATCTCCTTCATAAGCTTTTAAAAATATTTATTACCTTAGCAATCTAAATGCACACTTGGCTGTAGTGCACTACACTTCTGAAGTGTCTATGTTGCATTTGAAATATCTGCCCTAATGCATTGCAACTTTTTTTTTTGTTCTGGTTTGAGTTTGACAAACCCCAACCCAGCCTGTAGAGATAAAGAAACTTTCTTACAGCAGTGCATTTCAGATAAACAATGTCGACTTTAAGATTCAGAACTGTACTTTTGTTTATCTTGAGCTGTCGTCATCTATCAGGAAAGACTAAAAAAAAATGCATACAACTTCTATTAAATGACACTAAATAAATGCTAAATCAAGTCTCCTGTACACAAGCACTCTACAGTTGGAGATATAAATATTTATGCTGGTTAATATATAGATTTTAGTAGAAGGCTAGTTCTGGAACTTTTCATAAACATGCATTAAAGTCTTTAAACCACCACAAGGGGGCAGCACATGTGATGTCTCTATTACAATCAGGACAGCATAACACAGATTGATCAATCATTTAGAATATTCCAGAGCAGCTCTACTGCAAGATCTCAGTTAATCACGCATATACAGTGGGTACGGAAAGTATTCAGACCCCCTTAAATTTTTCACTCTTTGTTATATTGCAGCCATTTGCTAAAATCATTTAAGTTCATTTTTTTTCCTCATTAATGTACACACAGCACCCCATATTGACAGAAAAACACAGAATTGTTGACATTTTTGCAGGTTTATTAAAAAAGAAAAACTGAAATATCACATGGTCCTAAGTATTCAGACCCTTTGCTCAGTATTTAGTAGAAGCACCCTTTTGATCTAATACAGCCATGAGTCTTTTTGGGAAAGATGCAACAAGTTTTTCACACCTGGATTTGGGGATCCTCTGCCATTCCTCCTTGCAGATCCTCTCCAGTTCTGTCAGGTTGGATGGTAAACGTTGGTGGACAGCCATTTTTAGGTCTCTCCAGAGATGCTCAATTGGGTTTAAGTCAGGGCTCTGGCTGGGCCATTCAAGAACAGTCACGGAGTTGTTGTGAAGCCACTCCTTCGTTATTTTAGCTGTGTGCTTAGGGTCATTGTCTTGTTGGAAGGTAAACCTTCGGCCCAGTCTGAGGTCCTGAGCTCTCTGGAGAAGGTTTTCGTCCAGGATATCCCTGTACTTGGCCGCATTCATCTTTCCCTCGATTGCAACCAGTCGTCCTGTCCCTGCAGCTGAAAAACACCCCCACAGCATGATGCTGCCACCACCATGCTTCACTGTCGGGACTGTATTGGACAGGTGATGAGCAGTGCCTGGTTTTCTCTACACATACCGCTTAGAATTAAGGCCAAAAAGTTCTATCTTGGTCTCATCAGACCAGAGACTCTTATTTCTCACCATCTTTAGCAAACTCCATGCAGGCTTTCATGTGTCTTGCACTGAGGAGAGGCTTCCGTCGGGCCACTCTGCCATAAAGCCCTGACTGGTGGAGGGCCGCAGTGATGGTTGACTTTCTACAACTTTCTCCCATCTCCCGACTGCATCTCTGGAGCTCAGCCACAGTGATCTTTGGGTTCTTCTTTACCTCTCTCACCAAGGCTCTTCTCCCCCGATAGCTCAGTTTGGCCGGACGGCCAGCTCTAGGAAGGGTTCTGGTCGTCCCAAACGTCTTCCATTTAAGGATTATGGAGGCCACTGTGCTTTTAGGAACCTTAAGTGCAGCAGAAATTTTTTTGTAACCTTGGCCAGATCTGTGCCTTGCCACAATTCTGTCTCTGAGCTCTTCAGGCAGTTCCTTTGACCTCATGATTCTCATTTGCTCTGACATGCACTGTGAGCTGTAAGGTCTTATATAGACAGGTGTGTGGCTTTCCTAATCAAGTCCAATCAGTATAATCAAACACAGCTGGACTCAAATGAAGGTGTAGAACCATCTCAAGGATGATCAGAAGAAATGGACAGCACCTGAGTTAAATATATGAGTGTCACAGCAAAGGGTCTGAATACTTAGGACCATGTGATATTTCAGTTTTTCTTTTTTAATAAATCTGCAAAAATGTCAACAATTCTGTGTTTTTCTGTCAATATGGGGTGCTGTGTGTACATTAATGAGGAAAAAAAATGAACTTAAATGATTTTAGCAAATGGCTGCAATATAACAAAGAGTGAAAAATTTAAGGGGGTCTGAATACTTTCCGTACCCACTGTATATATATATATATATATATATGGTGAAAATTAAGTTTCTTCATTATTTATATGTCTATGTGGTGTTTTTAATATGCTTTAAGACAAACCATGTGCAAATTCATATGTCAACAACATTGAGTATTTTCTCCTTAAAGCTGCAGTGAAAAAAAGAGTCTCAAACCAAAGACGTCACAAACTACCTTGTAACCAATCACGTCAACGTGTCAGCGGCTTTAGCATATCATTAACAGCGAACTAGCAGGGGAGTCTCGAGAGAAGCCAGGTTATCCCGGTATATTTTTCTGTTGATATGAAAAATCATGTCGATTTAGCAATTTGGCGGGTGTATGATGTATATTACAATGTTATGATGGACTATATGCCTTTCTCCACTGACGTTCTGAGTTGATAAAGCGTTTGTAAGGATACTGATCATTAGAAGGCAGCTGACTCTGACATGGCGAACGGGAGCATGGTTTGTGTAACATTAGCAACACATTATTAGCTGTTTGATAACAGTCAAGCAAAAGGCTAATTTTATTAATTACCGTTATGTGTCTGATGTTGTAAAGAGCGATATCATTGTGCAGTGTTTACCTCAGTAAGTTGAGTGAGTTCATCTCTGAGCTGGCGTGAGCGAGTGGAGGCGGGGCTAATTTGCATATTAATTGATCCACGTATATTAAATGAGGCAAGAGTGTAGAGTTGCATTCAAGCTATTTTAAGGCAAAAAAAAAAAAATTTCACAGGAAAAAACATTTAAATATGTCAATTTGGTGAGTTTTTTTGATGAGTTTTAAGGGATAAAAATTATTGACTACAGGGGGGCTTTAAACAATCTTAGTTTACAAATAAATTATATCAGAGTGGCTCTTTTGTGCAGAATCATTCATATAACTAGGGCAGTGGGCCGTAGCAGATTGTTGTTGTAGAGGGCAGTTGAGAGGTCAAAGATCACATGCTGTATATTATTCTGTTGAAAGTGTGAATGCATGCTGCATCTCTGCAGCCTAATGAAGCCGTCGGTCTCTCCTGCCACTGATTTGCGACTCAGTGTGCAGTGTGGAGGAAAAGCGCTGCACAAACAGGATGTGAGCGGAGAGGAGGAACTGCTTAATGAGGTCACTCTCCTTGTGTAGCGCTCGGAAGCTCTTTTCCCAATCTCTCTCCCTCTCTCTCATCTCATGCATACACACACACACACACACACACACACACACACACACGCACGCACACGAACACACACTTGTGTGAGCACCACCTGTCCCTGGCTGCCCTCTTGAATCAAACCTGCTGCTGATTATTCACTGTCCGTGCATCTCACAGGCTGCTTGCTTCAGCCCTCTCTACTTCCTCTTTCCAATTATCACTCTCTGGTCTCTCTCCTGTGTATTATCTGTGTGCACTTGCTCAGTCCAGACAGGAAGGTGCCTGTGCATTAGCATGGATTCTTTATATCGCACTGAGCTGCACCTCCACGGATCACTTGCTCGCCAGTGGGAGCGCTGACGTCAGCGTGATGTTGAGCCAATAGTGGAAAAGCTCCCTGTGTGGAGATCTATGAGACCTGTGTTTCTCATCAGCTACCAGAGCACTTACAGTAAAACAATCTGACATATTCCACTATAATTTACACTTTGTGATGGTTATTTTGGATGTGGGTAGTTGATAAATGACATGCCCGTGAACTTTTCCTGTTAACATCACAATTTTAAGTTAAATTGCATTTGAATGTTTAAGGGAAAGAAAGTGTATATTTAGAGATTCTGTGACTGGCCATAATTTATTTATTTTTTAAAGGCGTTTTTAACCATTTTAAATCTTTTTTTTCCAGTTCACTTTACCAGTCTTAAGTCATGACAAATGAACTTTACCATTATTATTAGGTCATTAGCTCAACAAAGCTGCATTTATTTGATCAAAAATACAGTAAAAACGGTAATATTGTGAAATATTATTGCGATTTAAAGTAACTGATTTCTATTTTAAT
This sequence comes from Ctenopharyngodon idella, assembly GCF_019924925.1. Taxonomy (NCBI): domain Eukaryota; kingdom Metazoa; phylum Chordata; class Actinopteri; order Cypriniformes; family Xenocyprididae; genus Ctenopharyngodon; species Ctenopharyngodon idella. The sequence continues at coordinate 19,862,684 of NC_067242.1, forward strand.
ATATTTTAAAATGTATCATCAGAAATCATTCTAATATGCTGATTTGGTGCTCATGAACAATTTCCTATTATTATCAATGCTGAAAACAGTTGTGCTGCTTAATATTTTTGTAATATTTTGTGTAATATTTTAATCAGGATTCTTTGAAGAATAGAACGTTCAAAAGAACAGAATTTATTTGAAATAGAAACCTTAAATGTCACTTTTGATCGATTAAGACCTTGCTGAATTAAAGTTATATATATATATATATATATATATATATATATATATATATTATATATATATATATATATATATATATATATATATATATATATATATATATACTTATATATGCAGTTATGTATTATGTATATTAAATTATTTTTGTATAATCGATTAATTGCATCTAACATAAAAGTAGGTATTTACATAACATATATATATGTGTGTGTGTGTGTGTGTGTGTGTGTATTATATATATATATATATATATATATATATATATAAAACGTATAATATATATAGTCTAATACTCTAAGAGTCTCTGCTGTGTGTATATATATGTATAATATGTGTATACAGTGTGTGTGTGTGTATATATATATATATATATATATATATATATACACACATACATACACACACTGTATACACATATTATACATATACATACAGTATATATTCATATATGTGCGTTTGTGTACAGACGCGCGCACACACACACACATTATATATATATATATATATATATATATATATATATATATATATATATATATATATATATATATATATATATATATATATAAAATGCATATGTTATGTAAACACAAACTTTTAAGTTAGATGCGATTAATCACGATTAATCTATTTGACAGCACTAATAATAAATAAATAAAAAGTATTAGAAAAATGTTTAAAATGTATTTATTTTTAAAGTTCAGCATGTCATACTGTGGTCAATGTTTGACAATTTATGACTAAAATAAATTTAAATAAATAAACCTTACGTTGAAAGACATTTTTTAGGACTTTTTATGCAAATTCCTGAAAGTTACGGGCAAAAATTCAGCTTTCAACATTTTTCAGGCCAAAGACCCTTAGTGAATAAAAAGACAAATCATTGCAAAACTAGAGACCTCAAGGCTGGTTTGATGGGACGAGTGGCTGTTAGTCGTGTAGACAGGATCAGGACCGCAGGGGTAAGAGGGGTTACAGGGTTAATTGGCATACAGAGGAACCACCAATGAAGCGTCAGTGTCAGGGTAGGGACAGCTGTCTGCACCGCGTGTGTGTGTGCAACCGAGGAATGGTGTAAGGGTGCCGATTAGAGCTCTGCGAGGGGTTGGGAAGGACAGAGTAGTGACACCCTATCCTGAGTCACACATCCTGCTGCAGAGACACACATGCACCTCAGCAAGCGCATCAGACTGTAACACACATACAAAGCACATCTACAGAAGCACACTAAGGGAAAGTCAAACCCTTGCAGCCACTCATGAAAAAAACTAAAATCCTTCTCTGTATATGAGTACGCAGAGAGACAGAAATACAAAAAATCCTAGCACTGTTTCTAGAGAGTTGCTTTGCTGTCTGCTTCTGCATGCTAACTAAAAAGGAACCTCATAATTTAATGATTTGGAACGCTGTAGCAAAATAGTGCTCACCTTCCTATACTTTCTACTTATTGGATGATACTGTATGTATCTATAATCAACATCTTTCACCTCTCTCTGTCATCTTGAATGATAACTGGATTAAACATAAGATCAGGAATCAACAATGTAGTGTACAATAAGCAGCATATTGTGTAGCATGTAGCCGAACATAGCCTTTAATGGCGCTCATAGCAATGCATTATGGGATTGCCTTCTACATGAAGTATGCATGAGATGCAAATCTAGCCAAAATGGCCTTCTTATAAGGCAGCATGATGTTGCTGCCTACCTTTAAGATCAGTGTTTGCAACTAACTGCGCTTATGATGCTGTAAAATGCTGTTTGGCTAAGCAGCTGTTTTAAAACAAAGCTAGAGAGAAGCAAACTAGGACATACAGGATGTAAGAGAGACTGAGAGATTGGATGATCAATAGGGTGAGAGAGAGAGAAAGAGGGATTGATACATCAGTGAACAGCCACTACAGCTGCCTGGATGACAGCGATATGTGCATCTGGGTCATTTCTACCGTCTGCCATAAAAACTACATTATTGAAAGCCACCCTGTCCAGAGCCATCGAAAGCCTTTAACTGCAAGCCAACTGCGAAAATAATCGTGTGTGTTGAACGTCGCCCGTGAAAGATTCAAGAGTGGCCGCGCTGTCAATGAAGACTCCTTGAGCCTTGCTCTCTGCCACCATGACCTTTTATACAGATCCCTGGTTCTCTTCAGTTTCAGCTGTACGCTATCACACCAACCGTTGCTCATCTCATCACAGAAGAGAGAGAGAAAGAGAGAGATATGAGTGGTGAGAGGTCACTGGTTCTGTTCCAGACCCTAGTGATCCACCTCACTAAATGCGTTTACATGCACATTCTTAACCTGATAATGCTTAACGAGCCGACAATGCATATGGTCATGTAAATGCGTTACCCTTTTTTCTTTATTGTAATAAGGTCATAAATCGCTTGAGCATAAAACGATCGACATTGCCCCTCAGTCTGGTTTTGCCCACACAATAACCCTCGCACTGTCGGCTTATTGAAGTGCACATGTGTGATATGTAACAGGAAAGCGTCCTAACTGTGGGTTTAAGTGGACCCTTCGCAAACTTCAACTTTTTCTTGACTCACGAAATTAAAGCGTTCTTATCTCTGCAGCCGAAGTGGTACAGTCAAAATACTGTTTTTTTTTTTTGATAAACATCACATTTCACATAACATGTGGAATACTCAGTGTCACATACACAAATGATCAGGTTTTGAAGTCACTACCGGAATAAATTGATTTTTTAAAATAAAGTTGTGGAAACAAAGTTTAATTGCATTGCTGGGTTGTTGGTTTTCAAGTAAACCAGGACAACGGATTAATTTGAGTTGAATTTTGGGATTTTGCATCACAGTGTATTATGGGATTGCCCTATTCGTGAAGAATATACTACCGTTTACAAGTTAGGTTTAAAAATACATTTTGTAAAGGTGAAGTATGAAGTACTCACAAAATCTCATGAAAAACAATAACTTTTCGTGCGAATGAATTACATAGAAAGAGTGCACCATGCTCTCCCTCTAGTCAGTGAAGCTCACTGATTTCGGCACACTTGTGAAAACTCACATTTTATTCAATGAATCTAACTAAAGTGCACAATAAATCTTTAATTTACAGTGTTTTGACACTTTTTTTCCCCACATGAAAGTGTGAAAACTGGTCGAATTGAATTTTGCTGAGGAGGAACACGGAGACATCTTATGTTGTCTTATGTTTGAATAACTAAATTTAACTATTTAAGCAACTATATTCTGATTATGGACTAAGTATTACGCTATTGATGCTGATAAGGCTAAATCAGGACATACCGACACACCAACAAGTGACATTTCACTGGAAGTTTTCCAGCTGGTTTATATCATTGCGGAAGTTCTTAAAGGGATAGCTCACCCAAAAATGAAAATTATCCCATAATTTACTCACCCTCAAGCCATCCTAGGTGTATATGACTTTTTCTTTCAGCCAAACACAGAGTTATGTTAAAAATATCCTGGCTCTTCCAAGCTTTATAATGGGAGTGATTGGAGGATGAGATTTTCAAGCCAGAAAAAGTGCATCCATCGATCATAAAACATACTCAACGTGGCTCCAGGGGGGTTAATAAAGGCCTTCTGAAGTGAATCAATGCATCTGTGCAAGACAAATATCCTTATTTAAAACTTTATAAAGTAAAATAACGAGCTTCCGGTGCAACTTACATCTAAAAAGTGTTAACTTCCGTGAAGTAGTACACAATGCCATGACGTTCTACGCTACACCATGACGTACTACACTATGTCCTATGATATAATGCATAGTATGTCATGTCATTGTCTGCTACTTTATAAAGTTTTAAACAAGGATATTTGTCTTACACAAACGCATCGACTCACTTCAGAAGGCTTTTATTAGCCCCCCGGAGCCGCATGTAGTACGTTTATGATGGATGGATGCCCTTTTTTGGGCTTTAAAATCTCATCCTCCAATCATTCCCATTATAAAGCTTGGAAGAGCCAGGATATCTTTAATATAACTCCGACTGTGTTTGGCTGAAAGAAGGCTTGAGGGTGGGGTAATTTTAATTTTTGGCTGAACTATCCCTTTAAGAGTGTTCCGTGCATATGGTCAATTGGGGGTTAGGTGTCTTGCTCAAGGGCACCTTAGTCATTTCATTTCGTTATTGAGACTCAAACCCGCAACCTTCGGGTTACCAGTCTGACTCTCTAACCATTAGGCCATGACTGCCCCCTAAAAACATCAAGTGTCTAACAATTTTGCTGTCTACTGTCGAGAACATGCCTATGATGCCTAAAAATGCTATGAAGGTAGGCAGCTCACTAGAGGTTCACTCTTTCTCCCTCTCCTCTCCACTCCTGCCACATTTCATCCTCTTTTCTCCCGCATCCTCACTAATTCAGTTTTTTCCCCTTAGTCTTCCGTTTCTTTCTGCTCGTCCGTGCTCAAGCATCTCCTCCATCACTCTTCCTGTCCCGCTGTGGCCTCCCTGCTCTGTAAATCACTGTACTTCATGTTCTCAATGGCGCTGTCGTGGAGACCGTGAGGTCAGAGGTTCCTCTCTGGCGGAACTCTGGGTCTTTTCCTGGTAACCGAGGGGCGGTGAGGTCATTCTGCTAACAGGCTAACAGCAGCAGCTTCCCGAGACCGCTGCTTTGATTTGACAACTATGACTCAATTTGTGGCTCAATCAACAGCTTTTAAAAGAGGCCCGGGAGGCCCAATGAACACAAACACACACATACAGGATAATCTCTCTATTCTGTTGTCTGGCCTCACACACTTCTCTAACTTTACCGCCGCTGTGCCAGGCCTGATTGGTGCCCGGTGCCAGCTCTGTAGGGCATGTGCCAACCGCTGTGCCAGATGAGATGCACTGAGCACCACTGAGACGCCTTTTTTCAAATGTCACCGAGCTGCTTCTGAGAAAGTCCTGCCAGTTTCCCACAGAATCGACTTCCTGTGACAGAGCTCTCACTTTCCCTTTCTCTCTCTCTCTCTCTCTCTTTCTCTCTCTCCAGCTGGCTGAGTCATTTATATCCCTGCTGTTACCATACTGCCTCGATCTGGGGCTTCATTGGCCGGTTTATAAATCTGTTGTTTGCTCTACTTTCACACCCAAATAGAGAGGAATACAAAAAGAGATACAGAGGAAAGGAAAGGATGCATACACTCTTACAATACGGAAACAAACTAAAAAGGAGGTGATACGAGCGTTTGAATATGTTGGTATCAGTTGTCATATTGGTTACATCTGCTTGAGAGTTCACCACGCTGTCTGACGACCTTTCCGACATGCAATACCTTTCACATCTAACCAAAACAACCATTACCCACACCCACTAACAATGAATCTTTCCTGCATTTTACCAAGGTGACACTCCATTGCAAAATTTTTAACATTTCAAATTCAAAACTAGCAGAAGTGATTCAGATGGTGGTTTTGCATATATAAACTCTTAGTACTTTCTGTTCTGTTAAACTCTATTGACAGCATGCTATCAGTTACCACAGAAAACAATTTGAACTCGTACATGCAAACAAATAATGCATTTACAGTTATGCACTTACAATGTGCATTATGACTATAATTGTCTTTTTGTGGCTAGTGGATTTTGAAAGCAAAAAAAAAAATTCCACAGCTTCCAAAAAAAAAAAAAAAAAAATTCCACTAGACTATTTCTCTCTTAAATATAGCATATACATAATAAACTAGAAATTGTAATTTTTTATTTATTTTTTTGTTCTTGGTTCTTCTCACAAAGGAGAACCCTTCAAAATAAAAATAAAAATTATATTAATAAATATATTTATATTTATTTGGTCTCTAATATGACTGCCACTGGTAAAAAAAATAAAATAAAATAAAATAGTTCAAATGATTTTCTGTGGTAATATGGAATTTAACTAAATTAAATATTCCTTTAAAGTTGGTGATATCACTTACTGGATCCACACGGTCATAGCCACCATCGTTTTTCTCCGTCTTAATTCCCGGCATCTTACCGCCCTCCACCTTTATCTCTCCAGGTTCCATCTTGATGTCTTTACCCTTGAGTACGTTATCATCTTTATCCAGCAGGTAGCGCAGCAGGGCGTTGTCCTTCTTCTTGGGGCTGACGGGCTCTTGTTTAATGGCCAATTCAGCCACACCGGCCGCCCCACCTGCAGAATCCTGACACAGCTCCTTCCCCGTGGCCTCGGCCGTGAGTTTGGCCAGGTCGACGGGCGACGAGCTGTTCTGGAGAAGTCTGTGAAGGATTTTATGCTTCTCCTTCAAGGAGGTAGCATGTGACCCGACTCCGGTTTGAGAGCCTAGGCCGCCATTTCCCTGGCCGCCGTTGGGATCCTTACACCCGGGCTCTCCACCACCCATTGGAGGGGGTGAGGTGGACTCGATAGGGTCAGTTTTAGTGGTGAGGAGCTGCAGGAGTTTAGTATGGCCTTTGTTGTCACGTAGCCGGTTCTGTGGGTCACTGCCGTCCTGGTTGTTAAACTGGCTGAGGTTGCCCTTTTCATCTCTTTGCTGTTCGATGCCATCGTCCTGCCCGCTGTTGCCCTGATCTGATTGGTTCTGCTCTCCGAATGACTCAGAGGCTCCCATTTTAGTCAGCATGTGAAGATTGACGCCCACACCAGCTGGCGACCCCAACTTCCTGTCGGGCGAGCCCAACGATTGGCTGTGGCTCACGCCGTGGCACTCGCTAAGCGCCTGTAGGGCATTAAGGGAACTGCTTGTGTATCCATGATTACCGCCTGCTCCCCCATTGCCACCTGTACTGCTACTGCACATGCTCGCAGGTGAATGGAGGCTGCCTGCTGGGGAAAACTGTGGTGGGGGCAGGCGTGGAGAACCTGCCACTCCGGGACTTGCTCGGTGCCGTGGAGACAGCATGCCCGGACTGCCCTGAGACGGGCTGCTCAACTTCAGTGGATAGCCACTGCCCTGAGGGGTGGCTGCCTGCATGGTTGCCGAATGGTTCATAGTCCCTGGGCAGCCGAAACGGTGGCCCTGTACAGGGCCAATGGCGCCAGGCTCCTTCTGGCCACCAGGGGAGGGGAAAGTGGATGTGTTGCTGCTGACTGTGGCATCCTGCCCCTGGGGGGCGCCGGAGGAACCAGCGGGATTGGGAGAGCTCATGGGGTTCATGGGTTTGCCCATAGCCTGAGCATTTCCGAGATCAGGGGTCATGCCACAGACGGGCTGCTCCCTAAGACAGAAAAAAAATACATAATATTATAGTCGCCAATAGATTATCTAAAGAATAATGTTCAGTTTATGCTGCAACATACACACCACACACATAGCACAAACATAATGATGAACCTAATGATTACCAGCTTGATGCATTATGAACATAAAATTCATAATTAGTGGTACTTGCTACCATGAGCATAATGAAGGTCAGTGTGTCTATTGTTAATGAAAACTAAAACTATTAAAATAGTTTTCAGTAATTGAAATAAAGCTGAAATACAATATTAGATTAAAAAAACCCTTAAACTTAATAAGAAATGTCTTTGCAACTAAATGAAATAAAATAAGTTTAAGCTAAAGTACTAAAACCACTCAAATTTAAATAAAAATAAAGCTAAACAGAAATATTAAAAAACAAAAACTAATACTTGAATTAAAATGAAAAAAGCTAATTCAAAATATTAAAAAATACTATAATAGCAGGATGAATTGAAGTTGATTGGAACACTTTTTCCCAGTCATCTCAATAGCTATGTTTCCATCCAAAGTTGTTTATTTAACAACTTTTTAGTGTGCGCAAAACTGGATTATCGCATAAAAATTTTGCGAATAAAGCACCGTTTCCATACAGTGAGCCGATGAGAACAAAATTTTCACTTCCTGATAAAACTGGTGCTAAATATCACTAAGAAAAATGGAAGTTGCTGCAGTAGGAGAAGCTACTATATAATAATTTCAGTAACACTTTACAATAAGGTTCATTAGTTAAACATTAGTTAATGTGTTAACTAACATGAACTAACCATGAGCAGTACATTTGTTACTTTATTTACTAATCTTCGTTAACGTTAGTTAATGAAAATACAGTTGTTCATTGTTTGTTCATGTTAGTTCTTAGTGCATTAACTAATGTTAACAAGATTTTAATAATGTATTAGTAAATGTTGAAATTAACATTAACAAAGATCAATAAGTGCAGTTCATTATTAGTTCATGTTAACTAATAAACCTTATTGTAAAGTGTTACCATAATTTCATATATAATTACTTGCTCGCAGACGAAACGCACTAAAGTTATCTAGCTTTCGGAGGCGGATACATGGTGTTCTGGGAACACAGGAAGACAGTTCTGGGAGGTAATTATACTGAACCACTTTGATGACAGACCAAAACAGCATTTCAGATGGTGTGCAAAAAGATCGGTCCACTGATTGGTCCAGTTATGCCGTCCCATCGCAAAGTCACATCTTTTTTGATGCACATTGAGGAATTTATTTGGTAAATGTGTTTCCATTGTAGTTTATGCGCATGTTTTTTTATCAGATAAAAAGTTTATCCAACTCAATCGAGCGCATATGTTTTTTACACAAATTTTTAGAATTTATGCGCATCTTGGCATTTCCATCCAGCACATTTTAATGTGATGTTCCAAAAAAATAGGTGAAAGGAAACATAGCTAATGGCGAAAAGTGTCCCAATCAACCCAGGTTCACCCCTATATAAATAATATTAAATGAAAACTGCTGAAAGTTAAACACTTGAATAAACCAATAAACACAAAAACAATTCCTTGGCATCATCGTGGTGACTTTATTACACTTTTTTCTTTTCTTTTTTCATTATTGTTTAAGGAAAGAGGCCGATAAAATAAGAGAAGGAAAAAAAGTGAGTGGAAAAAAGGAATAAAAACAAAACAGAAAACAATGGCTCATTAGTTCAGGCAGGGCATGCCAGTCTCACCAGGTTGGCACGTGCTGTTGACAATGGCGTTTTAATTGCGATCCAAGGAATTAATATTGATTTCCAAGTAAATTCTATTGAAAGTATTTCATTACATTAATCCAGTGCAGTCATTTGTTAAATTAATCTCATAGACAGGAAGCGGTTCTTATAGCGCTCGAACAAGGAATCCGAGAAAAGAGCTTAAGCGGAATTTCAGGAATGGCTTAATTAACTAAAGTATGTTTCAGCAGAGAAGGTTAAAAGAGGGGAACGAATTGTTATCAAAGAAAAACAGCAGTGCTCATCCCTCAAAACAAGCCATGGGACAGAGAAAATGAGCGGCTGTGCTGTCGCATCCCCCTCTAATGTAAAAATCACCTCGGGGTATAAAGCTTTTAGCAAGCTACATACTAAAAACTCACTCAGAGCTGATAAACGCATAGAGATGCTTTTGTTCGAAGCGTGCAGCATGAATCAATGGCCAGGCTATACTGTGTGTTATTGTGCTAAAGATGCTGTGCTTTAAGACAACCCCCCCACCCCTGACTGTGAGCTCACTCTGGGTTTAATGTTTATCTGTGCTCGACACCCCAGCCTAACACTGCTGCTATTGTCTCAGAAAGCAAACCGGTGTTCCTCCCTCACACGCTGTGAGAAAGATAGAAACTCTGCAACTAACATATGAAACTGTGTTCACAACTGCCTGCTGCGGATCCAAGCTTTACTAATCCATAAACTACAAATGATTTGATTCTTTGTGAAACTGCAATCTCTGACTTTACCCAATGATGCTCTAGGAAAAATAAACTTACTCACATATATGTTGTTCCAAACTTGTACGACTTTCTTTTGTGGAACAATAAAGGAGACATTTTGAAGAATATCCCAGTCACCTTTTTTTCCCCATGTAATTATAATGAATGGGGACTGAAGCTTACAAGGTTCAAAAAGGATGTAGAGCATAATAAAAGCATCCCATTCAAATTGTGAGTATTGTTTTGTGTATAAGTTCCTGAAGTCATCTAATAGCTTTGTGTGAGAAAATATAGTAGTAATTCACTGATAATTTTCCCCTCCAGTCATCTATTAACTGCTGTGACTGAATCAGTGAGTCTGTGAGATGATATTTGAGAACAAGATCAGTTCATGAACAAGTCAATCAGTGATCATTTATGAACTGGACCAATGATTCACTGAAAAGATCCAACTCAAAAGAATGAATTGTTTATGAATCGGACATTAGCCAAGTTTCCATCCAGTTTCTGCAATGTTTTGTTATCGACAAAGCAAATATGCGCAAAAAAAAATATTTGCGAAATTTGATGTCTCGAGGCTATTTCCATCTAATTGGCCATTTACCAATAAAATGGTGGGCGTGATGACGTTATATCGCTAAAAAAATATTTGTAAAATATCAAATTCACCAATAGTGCTTATTTTCACATAGAATGTTATTAAATCGTAAATATAAGACCATGACGGCGAAGTGGAGCAGCTCGTCTGACAGGACTTTACTGCCTTTATTTGGACACAGAACAGCTCATTTGTCCTGTATGCAAAAAATTTTAGGGTCCATAAATAGACTGGTACAGTGAAATATTCAACAATCTTTAACGCCTTGAACATGCAGTTAAGCAAGTCGCGGTCTGACGCGGCCGGGAACACATTCAAAGCAAAAGATCATTCAAAGCAAAGAGTTATTCGTTCTGGTTTCAGAGTTCAATAACATCAAACCGATCAAAAACATTAAATCGCTGTTGTTTTTCTCTTTTTTTTTCCAGAGACAGATGCAGCTGTGCCCTAAAACATTTTATTTGTTTATTTAACCTTTTTTAAATGGTCTACATTAGCTAAACTGAGGCTTTTTACATAACATTTCTAAAATTCTATTAGAGATTTTGGAGTCAACCACTTTATTTTCCTAATTTATTTGAGATAAAATTCTATATTAATTAATTGCACTCATAAAATTGTCGTTTGTGATTTTCATTTGTCATGTAGCCTAGAACCGTTTTCTGATCATGAAATTGAAACAGACTCACGATTTTATGACAGTCATTTTATTTATTCAGATACAGAAGTAACACTTCTGTATTTTATTTTACCTTTCTTTTTGTCAGCGTTGAAAACTCCAACATTCTTCCTTAATTTGACAGACACCCCACTTATTTTTGTCGAGCTGCAGAGATTTTCAAGACACTATTTTCCTTATCCTTGTGATGCACCTTTGAACTACAGAGAAACGGTGCTTTAACGGGAGCAACACCACGAACGTGGACGCTACATGACATGTATAGGCTAATTCTGTCATGTGACAACACATCTATTTGCATTAAAGCCCTTTTTCTCGACAAAAAGTGTTTTCAAACTAATTTTTGTGACATTTTAAGTATCGACCTAGAAGTTATGGGCTAAAGATAAATGAAAAAAGATTGTCAACATTTGAGAAATTTTATCGGCAAATGGCATTTCCATCAGTTATATCGCTAAACATTTTGAAGCGCTAAACCTTTTTTCGCAAAAAAATCCTTGGATGGAAACCTGGCTATTGCTACATCTCCAATGAGATTTAAAGGTGAACCGATACTTAAATTTTGGCCTGTTCCTCACACAAACCTATTGTACAGCTTCAGCAGCTTCATATAGACCACTTTTATGATTCTTACCCATTATTTTTAAAGCTTAAAAGTTGTAACTGCATGGAAAATCTTTGTGTTCCACAAAAGAAATAAAGTCATACAGGTTTGGAACGACGTAATTTTCATTTTTGGATGAACTGTCCCTTTAAGCTTGGAGTTGTTTATATTCAATTACTCCATATTTAACTAAATCAGCAATCAAATTCTGAGGAATTATCAAGGGTGAAAAAAACTTGTTTGCCAATGTGTAGCTGTGGGAGTCGAGGGAGTCGTGTTATTCTTGGTTCTGATGGAATGTTTAGAGACCAGCATCGGCCTCTGGGAAAACATGCTTGGATGTTCTCACATGACAGTGAGATTTCAGTATATGGTCATTAACTGGGCTTGTCAGAACTAGAAAGTGTGCGTTTCGACCGACTGCTCACACATGGAGCCGAACCAAACAGGAAACAGTGAGGAGAGGGTCAAAAATGACAAACACATAGACATGTTGGTAGTTTATAAAATACACCATTGCAATTATATTAAAAACACATATTTAGACATAAACAGAGACAAAACAATTCAGGGTAGTGGGTACCTCTGTAAGATGTGCAGGGACATGTAGAGCTGTGGCTCGTTGGTAGCAGGTGAGCGAACCAGTTTGCTCTTGGTGTGAGCTGAGACGATGGTCCCGTCGGACAGGGAAAACCGGTAGATGGGACTGAATGCCTGCCCATGTCTTATCACTGCCAAACAACACACCCACATGATGAACATCAAAACATTCATTTTGAGAAATACATAGGTAAATGTATATTGAGGAACACTGAATTAACATCCAAATTGTACGCAAAAGATTAATAAGGTTTTAGGGTCACATTCGCATTCAGTCATTTCTTCAAACACGCCTTGACAAGATAATAGTCGCTATCACACATAAACCCATAATAATTCCTGTAAAATTGCAAGATTAACTTCCAGTAAAGGTACCACATGCATTACTCACATGTTTTATACACATAGTTCACACACCACAACCAAAATACTGTTCTCAAATCTCACATGGTTGCTACAGTATCTTTATGACAGTAGTCATGATTGATCTTGATATTTATGCAAATCATGTTTAACAGTGGAATTTGTGGTGAGAAACTACATTACCCATGATGCAGTACAGAAAAATTCACCAGTCAGTCACATGAGCAAATCATGCCAAAAGAGCTTGCTAGCTCCACCCACTCTCATGAAGCACTGCAAATTATGTAATCGAGTCGGTCTCCCTAAGCTCTCAAAATACTTATAAAATCAAAAACTTTAAATGAACAGCTTTATATTTCACCATCAATTTTAATTTGATTATGTCATTCACAATGCTTCATGGGATTGTAGTTTTTTCCCCCTCACTAAAGCCATTAAAGGGTTAGCTCACCCAAAAATGAAAATTCTGTCATTAATTACTCACCTTCATGTCATTCCACACCGTAAGACCTTCGTTCATCTTCAGAACACAAATTAAGATATTTTTGATAAAATCCGATGGCTCAGTGAGGTCTCCATTGCCAGCAAGATAATTAACACTTTCAGATTCCCAGAAAGCTACTAAAGACATATTTAAAACAGTTCACGTGACTACAGTGGTTCAACCTCAATGTTATGAAGTGACAAGAGTATTTTTTACTTATTTACTTATTTACTTTATTCAACAATATCTAGTGATGGGCGATTTCAAAACACTGCTTCATGAAGCTTCGAAGCTTTACAAATCTTTTGTTTCGAATCAGTGGTTTGGAGCGTGTATCAAACTGCCAAAGTCACGCCCCCCAGTGGTGAACCATTGAAATTTTGAAACACTTATGACGTAACAAATCCTCGTTTACTGAAATCACGTGACTTTGGCAGTTTGATAGATGGTCCGAATCACTGATTCGAAACAAAAGATTCGTAAAGCTTCAAAGCTTCATGAAGCAATGTTTTGAAAATCGCCCATCACTAGATATTGTTGAATAAAGTCGTTATTTTGTTTTTTTTGGCCGAAAAAAAGTATTCTCGTCGCTTCATAACATTAAGGTTGAACCACTGTAGTCACATGAACTGTTTTAAATACGTCTTTAGTACCTTTCTGGGCATCTGAAAGTGTTAATTATCTTGCTGTCAATGGAGACCTCACTGATCCATCGGATCCAAAGATGAACAAAGGTGTCTTACAGGTGTGGAATGACATGAGGGTGAGTAATTAATGACAGTATTTTCATTTTTGGGTGAACTAACCCTTTAAGTACAGTCTTCTACCTTTGTCTTTTTGTTTGATTTTCAAATGGTTGGTGTGGTTAATGGCTTATAACACTTTAACAAAGACTTTTTTAAAATCCCTATGGGAAAAATGAATAGAAAAAATACTTCTGAAACCAACGCAGCTGAAAGTGGGCAGGCACTAATGCACTCTAGCTAGCTACTTTCAGACACGAAAGCCAACATGACAACATTTCTTACCATGACATAGCTAAGTGTTAAGTCAGTTAATTAAGTGATCAGTACCTTCTTGCTGATGCCGCTTGGCGAATGACATATCTCCATCGTTCTGGAGGTGAAATCGCTGAATGCATCTTCGCACCAAGTCTTCCCAGCCTGGCTTCATAGATGCTCGTAACAGACTGGTGTCCAGGGAGGTAATCTTACCTACAAACACACAGTACAGCAAAAAGCAATATAGTTTGGTGTTGTCTGTTAAAAATGTTCAAGCTTAAATTTCTTAAAGACTGTTTAAGCACAGGTAAGACTGATCTGCAAAGCAAACTTTAAATGTATGTACCCAGAGTATGTTAAGTGGTTCAAGCTGAATGAACTGCAGATGTTTAATACTTAGTGCTATGGATTTAGAATAAAGCATGCTTGGGGAATATCAAATACTGAAATACTGTTATTTTGTAAGAACTGCGACCAAAAAAAACACATGACAATGTATGACAGATGTATCTCAGCTTTGTAATCACTCTGAATTACAATAAATAGCAAACTGGGAGTTTCCATTAACTAGCCACATCAGAATGTGACGACAGGTGTGGTTGGTGTGACAGTTAAAACTCTTCCCATTGTGTGATCTCACTGTCCAGATGCATATAGTATGTTTAAAATACTCTATATATATTATAATATATATATATATATATATATATATATATATATATATATATATATATATATATATATATAATAAAATACATATATAATAATACATATATATAATACATACATATAAACATAAATATTGGCTGTTCAGTTGCATGAACAGTTGTATGCATTTATAAGTGAATAATAATACTATTAATACTATTTTTTATAAAATTAATTTGTATAATGCGAATACAAATAAAATATGCACACACACACAGATACAACCGGGGAGCAAGACTCATTCTCATATAAATAACTCAAAAATAATATAATAAATATATAATATAATATAATATAAATTTCTTTGGTCTAATTCTAATTCCACCTTTAAAAAAAAAAATGGCATGGCACTGTAAAACTGGGTGCCAAGTCAGATTGATGTTATTAAACAGTCTCTCCAGGTTAAAGTCAGTATCTGTTGTTTCAAGCGAGGGGTTGTGCATTGAGATGAGCGCTAACAGTGATGTGAACACCCTTTGAAAAGTGTAAGCGGGGAGAGAGGGGCGGTGTTGGCATGGTTACCTTGCAGGTCTTGGCGGGTGGTGAAGCTTTCGTGCGTGGGGAGCATGGGTCTCTCTTTCATGGGTACTCTCCGTGCGACGCAGATCAGACACGACTGGAAATCTATGGTCAGAGAGAGAGAGAAAATTATCAGATCAGTTATAACAGATTATTTAACCATTTTAAGGGTGTTAATGAATGATGAGGCATTCGTTCTGTGTGTTTGTGTGTGTCGAGGGGGCGGTGCAGAGTTGAGCGTGGGGTGATATGATGGAATGTGACCTTTCATTTGTGTGTCATTGTGGAGGCTGACCCTGCTGTGCTGCTCCCATGGAGACTAAGTTAGAAAAGTCATCCCTCATCCACCCACAAAAAGATCATAAGAGAATCATGACGTCTCCAACAGCATTATGTCTCACACATCAGAGACAATGATCAGGCACAATAAACAAGAACACTGTAAGTAACAGGATCTATTATACACACTACCACTCAAAAGTTTGCAATCAGTAAGTTTTTTTTTTATTTATTTAGCAAAGACAATGAAAACATTTATAATATTACAAAAGATTTCTAATTCTATTTGTTCTTTTGAACTTTCTATTCATTAAAAAATCCTGTAAAAAAGTGTGTCACGGTTTCCACAAAAAATATTAAGCTGTTTTCAACATTGATATTAAGGAATGTTTCTTGAGCACCAAATAAGCATTTGAATGATTTCTGAAGGATCATGTTTGCCATTACAGGAATAAATTACATTTTAAAAACACATGATCTTTAACTACTTAACCATATGAGCAACTATTAGTAAAGATATTCATTTAAAGTGGACCTATAATGCCCCTTTTACAAGATGTAATATAAGTCTCTGGTGTCCACAGAATGTGTCTGTGAAATTTTAGCTCAAAATTCCCCACAGATCATTTATTATAGCTTGTCAAATTTGCACAAAACAAAACAAAAACATGCCGTTTGTGTGTGTCCCTAAATGCAAATGAGCTGCTGCTCCCGGCCCACTTTCCAGAAAAGGGCAGAGCTTAAACAGCTCACGCTTCGGTTGCTTAACAACAACAAAGCTGGAGAATCTCACGCAGCCAACATGGCGATTGTCAGTAATGGTGTTCAGCCTTACATTGTTCAAACCAGAGTCAGACACTGATGGAGAGACTCAGGAAGAAGTTACAGCTTATAGAATGCAACTGGACGTTTCTGAATGTTTAGTGGATAAATTTATGTAGTTGCTGTGGAGTTGATTCAACTCGTCGACTAGAATGTGCCGTCATGTTAATCTTTTGTGCAAATCCAGCTTTGAAATGACCCTGAAATAACGACATGCCAACAACACTCTACTACAACAACTCTTCCTCATCTTTAAAGCAGCACAACATAGCCTCACCCCCTTTGTTTTGTGTTCTCGGGGGCAGGGTTTATGTAAATTTTAGAGTTAGTGATGTTACTAACCTGGGAAGAAGCTTATTGTAGTCCCTACCAGCCTTGTTGTAGTCCTTAAACAGTGAATTCTTTACAAGAAAATACCTCCTTTTGCATTGAACTTTGAGTGTCGTAACACATCACTGAAAGTTACAACTGAAAGTGAGTCAGATGTTGATTCAGTAACCGCTCTGACTGATTTAGTTAGTTCATTCAGTGAAGGAGTAGCCAGATTGATTAAAAAAAAAAAAAAAAAAAAAAAAAATGCAACTCCTGTCCTGTGTTTACGAGTCTTTTTGAATGATTCATAAAAATGGTTCATTATTGTGTCATCTTGCTTGTGAATCACACTGCAGATCATGCATTCCCTCTGAATTGAACCAATGAACTTTGTGTTGGTAGCGACATGTTCTATTTTCTGAGCTACAGGTCGTGTTGTTTACATCAGAGCTGATGTGAACAGACCTTTTTACGTGCAAACACACGGCTGTTGTCGAGCCCCTTGGGTGGTCTTTACTCCAAACTGCATGAAGACCCAGCTTCACCGTCTCTGTAATAAACTCTCTCAGATATCCCTCTCCTCATACACATTCCTCCTCCAGCCGTCTTTCTGTGTCTACTGCGCCAGGTTGAGCTGGCGGCTGAAAGAGCAGCTGGCACACAGCTAACACTGACGGGCCATAAAGAGAGACGCTTCTTCACTCAACACACCAACAGTACCCAGCAAAAATTAAACATTATGTGTGTGTGAGAGAGATCTCTCGTTGCCTCACACTTGCTGTTACACACACACACTCTTAAACCCCAGCCAGGGCCAAAACCAAAGCCAACACAATCCAGTGGAGAAGTGGGTCTCAAATGCACCCTGAACTCTGGGTGACTCCAAGAGGTGGAAGAGGAGGAAAGAAAAGAGTAAATGAATCACAGACTGAAACATTTCTCTGGGCGGGATGCAGATACACGTTCCACGATCACTGCTGTCACCTTTTCGCCTTATTTTTCAGTAATTGGATAACTCATTTCTCTCACATGTCAGGAACGACTGTCAACACTGAGTGTTGCTTCTGCATTAGCAGAGTGACTGACTCAGAAAACTCTTATACAGTTCACTCCTTGACCCTCTGGTGCTCTTCAGTCATTTTTGACCAAAAATTTTACGTTTTGTTTTGTTTTTTAGAATTTTTTACTTCATCAGAATGGTATGAAAATTGGTAAAGGTTTTGGCACTTGCTATGTGAACACACAAAAAACATTCATGGACATGTCACACTTATAGTCACACTTGCTCCTTGCAGTCAAAAATGACGACATTGGAAATGAAAGGGAGATGAATTTCATCTAGTGAAAACTTTTGGTACTGCTGCCAAACAAAATCTTACTGAAAGCTCATTTTTTGAGATATCAAGCTTAAATTTGGAACACAACTTTTTAAGATTTATGGCATTGATGTTCTTGCAGTTTTAGAGAAAAATGTGTTTTTTGAAAATATATTTCAAATAAAAACTGAAAAGTATTTTTGCGCATTTTTCATAATAAATGTAAAACTTTAAAAAAAGTTACAGAATTTCACATTTATTGTTATGAAAAATGCACAAAAATGCTAACTTTTTGAAACTTTTTTCCACTTCAACAAAAATTTGCCAAGTGTTGTCTTTGAAAAGAGATCAAAATTAAGTCAAAATTTATGACAGTTTAAGTTGGAAATTTCATTTTTAGGTCTATGCTGAAAAAGTGAATAAATGGATAAATGGACAGCGTAAATATAATTTAGTACCATAAAATCCCCTAAAAATACAAAATATTAAATAAAAAAAACATTATTGAACTAAAATATAGTACATACATTTCATTGAAATATATATATTTTTAAAATATAAATATAAAAAAAAAAGCACCAGATGGTTAAGATTTGTGGTGTACAGTCAAAAAATGACATTTTCAAAGTTTGATATCCTAATGCCAACAATAAATTTGTTTAGCTAGATTTTTCAGATGGGAAAAAAAACACCATTCCTAGCAAGTTAGACCAACACACATTCAAATGACTTCTATATGGCCACCATAATTGACCTCAAATTCAGAATAAGTTAAGTATAAGTCCATAAAGGACCTTCACCTGTACAGTGTGGTAAACTGCAAGGGGTTTCACGATATGATGATTATGAAAATGTGATGCATTATTTCTGTTCAGCACTCAAAGCATAAAGCAACAAAGTGACAAAAAAATATATGAAATTATTTTTTAAAAAAAGTCACCAAACTCTTATAGAAAAGTACTGTAACAATACATTGGTACAGTGATGCTATCAAATGGTAATACCATGGAGCTCTGATATATACCATGGTACACTACAGTTCAATAGCTTGGGGTAAGCAAGATTTTTTATTTAAAAAAAAAAATAAAAAAAACATTTTTTCTCTGTTTCCATAAAAATATTAAGCAGCTGTTTTCGACGCTGATAATAATAAGAAATGTAAAGCACCAAATCAGCAAATTAGAATGATTTCTGAAGGATCATGTGATACTGACACTGGAGTAATGAAAATTCAGCTTTGCTACCACAGGAATAAATTACATTTTAAAATATATTTAAATAGAAAAGTTATTTTAAATTGCAATAATATTTCACAATATTACCGTTTTGCTGTATTTTTGATCAAATAAATGCAGCCTTTATGAGCATAAAAAAACATCTTTAAAAAACAAAAATCTTACCGACCCTAAACTTTTGAATGGTAGTGTATGTTAAATTACCACTGCCCTTGATGGTAACGAGATCACTCGACGGCAGCACCTAATGACAACTGTCGATAAAGACAACAATTCTCATCCACTGGAGCCAAAAAATAATTTGAACAAACTGTAGGTTAAAATCTGCTTGTTTGTGGGCCAGTTGACAAATGAATGCTCAGCTCAATGAAAGGGAAGTAGTCACATTGCTTGGCTGAAGCTTCCTGCTACCCTTTGAAGCATTAAATCTAGAGTTTCAGTACTGTTCATGTGGCTTAAGTGTGTTTTAAGAAACCATGGCTCACCCTCTCCCTCCTCCTTGATGGACTTTGGTTCAGACACAGCAAAACACTGCATAGTCTCATATTTCTGCTGTGCCTCGTGATCCTGCGTCTCTTCGGCCTCGCTGTGAGGGTTCACGAGCATGCGGCAGTTGAAGGTGTGGCTGTTCCGCCGAGGATTCTCGCTGGACCACGGCACTCCGTTCACTGTGGGAGGGAAGTAAATAGACATCACTCACTGTCACTCATTTGAACCAGCATTCCCTAACTTTTCCTTACTGAATAAAGGGGTGTTCACACTGACAGTGATTTACAGCAGCAAGGGACTGGAAGTCATTAATTTTCAACAAGAGCTGGCGATGTGAAGCAACATGAGAGACAGAGACTGTTAGCGATGAGACAAAGTTTACATCTAAAATGTGCACTAATTCAATGACTACCAATGAGAGTGTTCATGTGATCTGCCTGTTACTTCAAGATAAACAGAAAATTCTGAAGTATAGTGACTTGGTGACTTGGCACCGCCCCCCACCGTCGTTTTGATTTTTTAAAATCACTAATAAAAATCATTTAGTTCAGAGAACAGACATTTCAATTAAAAACTGAATGTGTCTGCTCAATGCAGCGTGAGACGAACGAGAGTTGCAGCACAGATCAGCAGCCAGATTTCATTTATCACGAGAGTGAGGAGCTGACTTACCAGACGATGACAGAAGATTTGGTTTCAAATCGAAATGTAAAAGCCAGTTTGTTGTCATTGTACTGTTTTGTTGTTGTGTTTTTCATTAAGAATAATAATTAACCCACCATTCAAGCAACTGCCGACCCAAATTGGCGCTAATTTGAAAGCGAAAGTAAAATGCGAACGGCCGCATGGGCATTCATAACAGTGTGTGTCCACTGGCTCGGAGCAAGTGTTTTAAGTTCATTCCTATGGAAGCTCAACTTCCATTTGATCAAGTTCACGTCCTATATTTTATCTTTTAAATAATCTGTTACATTCGGATGTACGTCACAACTTTTGCAACTTATCGCAACAAAATCATCACTTCCGGCAAAAATGTGTCAAAAATTTGAGGCAAAATCATGTAAATTTTTCAACATATATCTAGTAAATTATTCTGCAAATGTTTTTCCATCTTAGTTCATGCTGATGTTTTGTTACCGAATAAAACATTTCATCCACTTCAAGTAAGCGTTTACATTTCTTTTTATGTGCAGTTTGAAAATTTTCTTGCTGTTTCCATCCAGTATTTTTATGTGATATCATACAATTCACATCAAAATACATGGACGAAAAGCTGGCTAGTGTGAACACCCCTTAAACTTCAGTTTTTAAATCATCGAAAGCCATTAAATTTATTAAAGCAACAGCTAACTTATAATGACAGCCTCAAGAAATTATCAAGAGTGCAAAATGCTGAGTAGAACAACAAAACCACAATCATTCAGAACATATTTAATGTTTAAAGCTAGGCAATACAGAGTAGGATTAGAATTTCAGCGTGAGAACCATAACCAATGAGTGTTTTCTGGCTGAATATATAATTTCAACCAATAACGACATGGTTTCTAGTCATGAGTCTTTCTTCTCTTTCACCTCTGCATGTGACCTTCCCTTCTACCGCCACTGGGGGAGGAGGAGATTTTGATATTCCTTTCTGTAAATCCCAGTTCTTAATGCTCAATCTGATTAATATAATCGCAGGATGGAAAGCATAACTGCTCTAGTAATGCTACACTTGAGTGTTGAGGAATAAGTGTTTCCTGAAAAGTAGACTTGCTAGAAGTGAAAAAGAAATGAAAATAGCAAAATGGGAAGGAAATAATGAATGGAAAACAGAAAGAGTCTCACCATGTGACTTGGGCAGGAGGTTTTTGATGAATTCTGTATGGTCTCCTACATGCAGGATGCTGTACACACTGGTGTTCATCAGCTCTTCCTGATTATACCGCAGGTACTGTGTCACGTTCTCTGACACAAACACGATGTTCCCCTCCATGTTCACCACGAAGAAGAAACCGTCTAAGGCCTGGAGGAGAAAAACACAAAGCTATTGGTACTGTGAGCACAAACGTGCAGCTAAAAACACCAGTACCATTATATGACGAGCACAAGCAGACATACAGACTAAAGCACATGCCCATCTGAGAGCTTAACCATTCAATCACGAAGATGCGATAACCAGCAGAAACAAAACAAAAAGCCATCCAGAAAAGGCAGGAGTCCTTGTAGACTCTCCAAACAACAGATCAAGTGAAGTCAAGGGGGTTACGGCATGAGTCTGAATTCATGGCCTTAAGATTGATTGAGTGGTTTGAACAACAGGCTGAACATAATGATTCAACAGCGTTTTCGCTTCTCAATTCAGGTAAACCATAATGAAGTAATTAGCTGCAGGAAAACAAGAAGATCTCATCAGTTGCAGTTAGGAGGTGATTTTAACGGGCTTCCTCTCGGAGCGATACTGTCAGGCAGACAGACAGACAGGGGAAGTTGAGCAACTGTTTTTCCTCATTTTAAATGCAGATTACAGGGTACGGCTCTATTAGACTGCATACTTGTGTTGCATATCCTGACGGGTGCAGTGAAGGCGTCTTAAGAAGGGATACATTATATATTGATATTAGAGTTTTTTATGCAGTGGTATTGCGAATACTGGATATACACCATCGTTCAAAAGTTTTTTAATGTCTTTGAAATAAGTCTCATATGACGCTTTCCACTGCGTGGTCCTACTCGGCTCGGCACGGCTCGCTTTACTTTCGGTTTGCTTTTCCATTGCAGTTATTAACGCTTCAAAGTGGGTGGGATTATAGACTGATCATTATTATAGTTGCGCCGCCTCTACTACCGTGGATCTGCTCCTCGTCTACCAACGAGTCTGCACCTCGACTACTGACCACGAGCCATTTCTTTTTTCCAAGTTGCATGCGACAGTCATTTAAAACAAGTCATTTCACGAACAAATGATACTGCGATGGCTGATACTGACAATTTAAATCTAACAGGTTTGGTGTCTCGTGTTTTAAATCCAATGATGCAGTTAGTGACGATTCTCTCTAACCAATCAGTGATCTGCAGTGTTTACACGTCACATTTAGAATCGTACCGTTCTGTACCGAGCCGTCCCATGCAGTGGAAAAGTGCCAAAGAGTGAGCCGTATCGAGCCGTACCGAACCGTACAATGCAGTGGAAAAGTGCCATTATACTCACCAAGGCTGCATTTATTTGATTAAAAAAAAAAAACTGTAAAAATAGTAATGAAATATTATTACAATTAAAAATAGAAGAAAAAGAAAAAGTGATTTATTCCTGTGATGGTAAAGCTGAATTTTTAGCATCATTACTCCAGTCTTCAGTGTCACATGATCCTTCAGAAATCATTCTAATATGCTGATTTAGTGCTCAAAAACATTTATTATTATTATCAATGTTGAAAACAGTTGTGCTACTTAATATTTTAGTTCAAAAGAACAGAATTTATTTGAAATAAAAATTGTAAAAGTCTTTACTGTCATTTTTGATCAATTTAATGCATCCTTACCGAAAAAATAAAAAAAATAAAATAAATGTTCACTTTTGTTAAAGCCCCCCTGAAATCAAAATATAAGTTTTTTAGCTTTTAGTATGAATATGTTAGCCTTAATGTTATGAATAAGCTGGTGTGTTCCAAAACAATGACAAAATTCACATTTAGGAGATATAAGCATTCAAAACTTCTCTTCATCTCTTACTTTCGCTAAAATGGATCACGGATTTTCATGACATCACACCGCACTTCAGCTTCTCATCAAATCTTCTGTCCAATCAAATGCTCTCTAGAATCTGAAGTCCCGCCCCCTCATACACAATCAACAGACACTGAAGCTGGGGCTGAAATCGGTCATTTATTCACACATTTACTAGTTTCTACATGGTGAATGGCACATAGTGCACTATATAGAGAATAGGGAACGATTCAGACAGTGTAAATATACTTTCCATTGACGCAAATGAAGTCTGGTTTCGCGTTAGTATAACGTGAACCGCCGCAGCGCGAGCACAGTCTGCTCTGGCCCAGGGACACGAGAGCACAGAGCGGATCATATCTGCGAGTCAGCTCAGACCACGAAAGGTATCGGACCCATTTGAATTCTGCACAGAATGCTATATTTTGAAGTGATACAGAGGAGATTAGGAGGTTAAACAGTTAGATATTAAAAGGAAACAGAGGTTTTACTGAGTTTAACAGCTCTGGCCGAGCTGTGATATAAACGAAACGCTATTGGCTATTTTAAAAAAAGGGGCGGGCTGTTCGATATATCACCCTGTCTTCCTGTTTCAGTTGAAATTACGTCAACACACTGAATAATGCTGTGCGTTCCAAGACACTTCAGCGAGCCTTTAAATGTAATATTTAGAAAATCTAAATATTAATTTTTCATACGAAACATTTTATTTATACATATGCTGTCATGCTTAAATTCACCTGTAGCATTTAGAATGAAGTTTTTGCCACTTTATTTTTTGTTTATTTTGACAAAAGAGTGTAGAATAATAATATCAGCTATTTATTGGTTATCAGCCATAAGACAAAATGGTTACACTTTATTTTAAGGTATCTTTGTTACACTGTAATTATACGTACATTTAAGTACTGAGTAATATTAAGTAACTACATGTACTTACTATAGGTTTAGGATTTGGTTTGGTTTAGAGTTAGTTGCATGTAATTATGCATAATTTATAGTTATTACAATAGTAACTACATGTAACATATGCAACAATGACACTGTAAAATAAAAGTGTTACCGACAAAATTAATTATCACTTTATGGATATCGGGACATCCCTAGTAAAAGTCGAGTTTATAAAATGAATCTTTATTAAAATATAATATTATTACATAAATTAATACAATTATATATAAATTAAATTATTATATAAAAAAGAGATTAGAAATACTTCTAATCTCTAATCTTCTCTACTCAGAAGTAGCATCCTTGAGATCTTTAATGTGTTTGTCTGTGCGAAGATGAACCTTCTTGCCTGCTTGTGTCGGCAAAAAAAAAGCCCTCCCGAATCTCAGCGCTTCATAGCGTGACAGAAATGATATTGACGAGTCTTAATTGAAAGAACACAGCCTTAAGTCAAGCATTACCTATCAAGATGGTGTCAATTAGGCCTCTGAATGCAGTCGGGCCCCTGAGGGCCTATAGCGATCGCTATAAAAGCTGCTGTTTGTTTTAGAATGTGGAGCAGCAGCTCGGAAATCATTCTTTAATCTGCGGCGAAGCGTAATAAGCTCTAAATCTTTTTATCAGCAAAACAAACACATCGACTCTTCTTAACGCAGAGAATTATTTCACAAACACTCTGCCGTGAAAAAAACAAAAAACACTCAAGAGAAGTAAAGAACAAACGTACATACTCCAGAGAGCAGATAAAGCGAGGGACGGAAAAGGAGAGAGAGGGAGTGAGCGAAAAAAAGCCCACAAGTCCCTGTTTGTGCACTGCTCTAGATGTGGCCATCTGGTGGGCACATTCAGCAAACATCGCAGAGTAAACACGGAAGAATGCCAAATCCACCTTTATTTAGCCAAACTTATGCAACTCTGTAAAATGTGCTGATGGACGTGTATTGCAACATGAATGGAGCTGGGTGGGCCTGGCCCAGCCCGTCCTCACTGTCCCGCTGTGGGAGGTTGCATAACTTCCTATACAAAGGAGAGACTGGGTCCAAGCTCATCGTGAGGTGCGGACACCGAAAACGGACACACAGCCAGTGGCACACCGAGCTTGGCCACAAATCCCCACACACTGCTTCGAAGAACACAAAGCTGCTTTAGCAGATCCTATGGCTGCTCACACTTCAGCTTCCACCACCAAACAATGGGGTTTTTCACTGGGGCAGGGGGCCGTGCAGCACTGCGAAAGCTTTGCACAAGGCCTGTTTGTGTGCACAAGTGTGTGCGAGGTGTTTCGGTGAGTGTGTGTGCCCGGGCGACACTGGAGGGGCTGTTATGGGTGTCGGGTGGAAAAGGGCAGTCGGCTGAGTTTCCCCCCTCTCTGGCCCTTTGTCACAAGTGGTTTTTAATTAGGTGCATTATAGCGTGTGGGTGTGAATTGTCCCTTCCTTCGGCCGTTTCAAACAGATGGAAGATCAAGCGCACAAGCACGCAGGCTATATTTGGCATCCGCTTCGTGTTGATTCGGTGACGGAGGACCTCGGAGGCTATAAATACCCCAAAGAGGAGAGGGTGTGAGAGGAAGATGGAGCGGCTGGATGGGTGGATTCATTCAGAGCTGGGCGTCCTGCCTGCTCGGCCGACCGACGAAAGTTGTTCGTTTGCTCTAGAGAGAGTTGAACTGTTATTTAAGGGGGTAGTTCACCCAAAAATAAAAATGTATTTTTATCACTCTTTTCTCACCCTCAACTCATCAGCCAACAGATTTGGAAAAATAAAGACTGCGTTGCAATGTCTTTGGTAAGACAAACAGACAGTTCCACCCCAAACTCACACCATTGCTTGAGCCAACACAAGTTCAAGTTCGTGCACTATGAATGAAAAACTGCCATCATGGCCAAACAGCATATCTGATGTTTGATGTAGTTACGTGAAATTACATTTTAAAGGATTAGTTGACTTCAGAATTAAAATTTCCTGATGATTTACTCACCCCCATGTCATCCAAGATGTTTATGACTGTCTTTCTTCAGTAGAAAAGAAATGAAACATTCCAGGATTTTTCTCCATATAGTGGACTTCAACAGTTACCAACGGGTTCAAATTGCAGTTTCAGTGCAGCTTCAAAGGGCTCTACATGATCCCAGGCAAGGAATAAGGGTCCTGTCTAGCAAAACGATTGGTCATTTTCTTTAAAAAATAAAAATGTATATACTTTAAGCACAAAAGCCATGCATTATGTAATCATGTTGGAAAGGTCACGCGCGACGTAGGCAGAAGTACCGCGGTAGGGTGAAAAACTCCATCTCATTTTCACCTCCAACTTCAAAATCGGCCGACATCATTGCTTTACTTTTTTTTGTAAAGGCCGTTTGACTTAGTCTTTACACGTTCGCTTTGTAAACACTGGATCGGTACTTTCGCCTAAGTCACGCGTGACCTTTCCAACGTGATTATGTAATGCGTGGCGCATCGCATTGCAGTGCAAGACGAGCATTTGTGGTTAAAAAGTATATAATTTTTTATTTTATTTTTTTTAGAAAATGACCGATTGTTTCGCTAGTTAAGACCCTTATTCCTTGGCTGGGATCGTGTAGAGCCCTTTGAAACTGCAATTTGGACCTTCAACCCATTGGTAGCTGTTGAAGTCCACTATATGGAGAAAAATCCTGGAATGTTTTCCTCAAAAACCTTAATTTCTTTTCTACTGAAGAAAGAAAGACAAACATCTTGGATGTCATGGGGGTGAGTAAATTATTAGGAAATTTTAATTCTGTTCCTGTGAACTGTTCCTTTAATGTGGGCGGGGCTATCCACACTGCAGAATTAAAAACAATATTCCACTGTTTGAACATTACTTCAGATTCATAGCATTGTTATCGTTAAGTAAGACTACAACTAATGCCATGCATTAGTTTTTGCAATTGAAATAAAGCAGAAAAAATAAATACATTTTAGGGGGTGTTAACATGACACCGTTTTTAACTAAAAACGGAAATTTTTTATGCATTTTGGCCATTCATTTACACGACAACTGCTTTTGGGGGGCCTGAAAATGCAAACTTTTGAAAAGGGGTTTCAAAGTGCACGTTTTTGAAAATGATACCATTATCGTCTCCTTGTAAACTACAAAAATGCAAATTTGTGAAATCAGTGACGTCATGCGCATAGGAATTACGAATTCAGTCTATTGCCGCATAGCGTTTCTTTAGTGACATCGCCAACTACTGGCCTGGCATGCATAATACAGCATTTTTAGTCGTTTTTGTGAATCCATGTGAACAGGGATCATTTTGACAATTTTGTCACCTGTACGCAAAACTTTTCAAAAACGCAAGAAAAACTTTTCCATTTTTAGTACATTGTTGTCGTGTAAACGCACCATTAGATGAAAAATTTAAACTTAAAAATCTTACATTAAAATGTTCAAGTACTAAAATTACTACAACTAAACTGAAATAAATGAATGCTATATAGATTTATAACAACAAAAGCAAAGCAACTTAATATAAAAATAAAAGCTAAGTTAAAATATTAATAAATACTATTATAATAGTATATAAATAATACTAAAATAACACTGCTTCACAGAGACACATCATTATGCTTGAGCATGTTTTTCATGCCAAAAATTGTGCTTCTCAACTGTCAGCTCATGAGGTCTTTATTCAGCAAAAGGATAGAGGAATTTGGAAATTTAAACATCAAATGGCTGCCAAATTTTTAACACAACATTCTTTTTTATAACGCATACAAAAAGGCATTCACTATGACTCTGTCACCCATACATGGTTGCTGCTTGGCTCTTCCTCATGCATGTCTGCCTGCATGTTCTGTGTAACCTAGTAAACACACAGCACAACAGACCCACCTCAAGCATCATTGGTCCAAGGGCATCTTTGTCAATAACACTTTGGCCTGTCGACGACACATCAGCCTTCTGCACTTCATCCTCATTGGCTGCAGCCGCTTTTTCTGCAGGAGAGAAATATATAAAGAGAGAATAAATGAAATATGAGTGCATTACAGAACATCAACATCACATTCCACTATAATTTTGCTATTTTATGTTAAAAGTAGGGCTGTAGATTTGACGTGTTAAAATTATTAACACGTTTAACGCAGTCGCCCCGCCTCCACGTAGGTCATCTGACATTTCATTAAGTTGATGGTGACGAACATGATGCAGAAAAAATTCAAGATATTGGGGCAAAAATGTCCCTGTATGAGTTTGTCTCATATTTATATCATATGATATAGTTAAGCAATATCACACAAGCAACAAGTGCAATATCACATGAGTGCTGTTTTTGTTTCAAGCAACAGTGATTCTGATTTTATACAACAGTTCAATAAATAAGAAGTTAATATTGTGTTATATTTTAGACACAATATTGTCTGTTTTTGTCAATTAAAACATTACATATAAAGCCACAGCAGAACGATTGTGCGTCTCCGAGCAACACAGTGGTGTTTCTGAATGAATTTGCATTTTAAACGAATCGGGTGGCTCATTCAATGGCTCATTCATAAAGAGAATCATTTACTATAATTCAGACATTTGAACGAATCGAATGAATGAATGACTCCATGACTTACTCATTTAGACATTTTCCGCTACCTACTGGCAGTTTTAGAGTATTATTTCATAAAAAAAATTAAAAAAATTAAAAAAATTACATATTATTAAAAAAATCCATTAAAGGTATAGTTCACTCACAAATTCTGTCATCATTTACTCAACCTCATGGCCGTTGTAGCCTAAAAGTTTATAAATAATAATTAATAAATTCTTTGTTTTTGTAATGTCTATTTGATGCTTTTCTCATTTAACACAATAATGACTTTAAATTATCTTTTGGGGGGTAAGTTTTAGCCAAATTGGATTAATTACGCATTGTGTAATTAATTAGATTAAAAATTTTAATAGCTTTAGAGCCCTAGTTAAAAGAAAAAGGGTGCATAGGACGTACACAATTACTGTCATGTGATCATATATTGGGAAAAGATCAATAATGTATTGCTGCCTGTGATTGAGATGCACATGAGAAAAGACACAAAAACATTTTTTATGCTGATTTTTGCATGCCATAATATATGTTCTACTTTGCAAATTTGATGTCAAAGCAAGTGATATGAAATATGATTCATGTTGATGAATTACCAGTGTATAAAACCAATTAAATTATTTGGCTAAAGATTTGCCATGAATTATTAAATGAAGTATTTTTCCCAAAATGACAGCTGCGGGGTAAAGTGTGCCAGAAGCTACAGGGTAAGCTGTGCCAGTGCTTCAAACCATAGTGATGAGTTTTGTCTCTAAATGCAGGAAATACTATTACATTGGTCTCAATGGAAAACACTAAAGCAAGAAAATGGGAAAAAAATCTTCCCAGAATTTCTTTAAACAAAAAAACGTGAATAATTTGCAATAAAATTAGACTTGGAATGACACAGAACATTGTTAAATTGTTTTTCCTTTCATGTTCATCTTTTTATTTAAAAATGAACATGAGCATATTGTTTCAATGATTCAACTAACCCCTTGCTAACCCCATATTTCTATCGCCTTTAGTTATAGTTACATTATTCTAATTTGTGTTGATAGCAGACATCCTGAAATACAATTAGGTGCATTAGTTTTACCTCAGTCTCCTTTCTCCTTGAATAGAGGACAAGTTAAGCATAAATTGGCACTGCTTACTCTGTCTCCCCTACTAAGTGAATACGGTAATTTTGTCCGAAACTCAGTCCTCGGTTGGAAACATCAACATTTCCATATAAGAACCTAAAACCCTTCATTAGATCCTGCAGAGTTTAAGTGTTTTATTTTCAAATTACATTAAAAGACACTTCATGTGGTCTTGCTAGCTTGAGCATATTAGCATTTCTTGAAAGGGCAGTTCTCTCTCTCCCTGCTCACTAAAGCGTTTAATTTTATATTGCACACACGCACCTTTTTAAACCACTTTTCTCACTCTTTCATACTGCCGTGCGCTTGTTGAGACATGTTGTTATGGCACGCATCCGGACCTTAGCAACGCATGTCAGGCTAAATGGGTGCATGTGAAGCCTCACATAACAGCCATGCAGCCAGGACATGAATGGAACCGTCAATACACTCATGCGCGGGCACAGACACAAACAAACCATTATATAAAGAATGGAGAACATCATTCTCCCCAACAAAATGACATGATTTGTAAACAACGCTGGCTGCAAAACAAAGCACTTATGATGGAGCTAAATCTAGAAGGAAAATTAGTGAATCTCAGAAAGAACATGTCTGGGACATATTTCACCACAAATAATAATAAATTTAAATTTTTGCCAGGGATGCACCGATATGAAAATTCTGGCCAATAATAATAAATTATAATTCTTTATATTTGAAAGCCGATAACCGATATATTGGCTGATAAATCTAAAACCAATTATTATACAATTTTTGAGAGCCTAATTACAAAAACAAAAGTTTCACTATTAAAAGCCATGCACTGTAAACCATAATGCTCAAAATACTTAATTGATTTGAGCAGGACAAACTTAAACTGAACAAATTAGTTCAGTCAAATTAACTGCTATGAGTATTTAGAACTTTTTCTTTTGAGTTCACAGAACTGACATATTTCCAGTAAACTGAACGGTTTCATTGTTTTGAGTTGTATAAACTCATTTCTTTTAATTTAGACTAACTTAAGTTTAACTGAAACTGGGCTGGGATTTCTATTTCCCAGCATGCCTTGCCCATGACACTCAAAAGGGAGAGTAAATGCTAAAATTAAGTGTTATATAATGTTTTTTGTGCAAGACTATTGTTTAGCAACTAACTGAAATAAAATAAGTTGAAGTACTAAAATTACTAAAACTGAAATAAAAATAAAGCTAAACAGAAATATTAAAAAACAAAAACTTATAAAAATTAATACAGCTTGAACTAAAATTAAAATAAAAAATTAAAATATTAATAAATACTATAATAATATATAAACAATCCTAAAATAACACTAGCAATTCCTGCCATCAGTGAAACATCCTCAATCCCACAATTCCCTAGACCAATCTAACTTCCTGTCTGTACCCATCCATTAAAGGAGATAGTCCTCGGGATCATCAGTGAATGCATTGGGCTTGCAGAGGACACAATATAGAGAGGCAAACTGTGCTGGCATGATGGGTAGCCATATGGCAAAGAGAGAGGGCCATCCATCAGCCTCC
The DNA here is from genome assembly GCF_019924925.1 of Ctenopharyngodon idella. Lineage (NCBI taxonomy): Eukaryota > Metazoa > Chordata > Actinopteri > Cypriniformes > Xenocyprididae > Ctenopharyngodon > Ctenopharyngodon idella. The sequence continues at coordinate 19,894,414 of NC_067242.1, forward strand.
CCCTCAGACCGTTCTGGGATGCTCCACATGCTGCTCTTCCCGTATATGTGCATGTGTGTCTGGGAGAGATACGCATGCGTACACTCCTGATGATGAGTGGATGTGAGCGTGTTGTGTGTCAGCAGGTCTTTGTGGTGCCCAGCAGGGACTGGTAAACCAGCACAGCTGCACCAGAGGTCCGGTGATAACTCATTCCCTCTCTCATTTCAAACACAGCTGCAAAACGGTTTCCTTTCTGTCAGCCAATCCCCATCAAACAGGAAAAAAAAGGCAGTTTTATCTCCAGAAAAGCTGTGAATCAGGTCAGACCCTCACTTCAACAGCAGATGGAGTTTCCTGAAGCCTTTAGGATCTGACCTATCAGTCACAATTCAAAGCCCTGCCCATGACTCCGCTCTCGACCAATCAGTGCAGATCCTGATCATGGATACTAGGTCATGATGACTCTCCATGGGAGGATTCCATATCACGTCATCTATTGGGTGTTGTTCAGTCTCTAAATTTATAAGCGCTGATTCACTAATGAACAAATTAAACTGGTATAATTAAGAATAATCCAGTTTTGAAACTCAAGTTTTGGGTTTTAAATGCCTAGCAGATGACCTATGAAATAAAAACACCCTTTTTCAGGCAAATGTCCAACAAATTGTGTTTTCTATATAAACAGGAAGGAAACTGTTTACTGCCACAATTTATTAGCCGTGCTTGCTAGCATAGCTAGCTTAATAGCAGGGCTGCAAAATTAATCGAAATTAAACCGAAATCGCAATTTAGCTGCTATGTTTTTATTTTTAATTGTATAAATATGTACAAAGCGGGTTAGTGACGAGCGGCTTTGTGATCAGTAGCAAATGGCACTGCATTTGAAAAAGCAACATGCGTCAAACATAAAAACTTTCCAAACATAAGAAGCATTTATGAAGCTCTTGTCCAACAAAAGACATATTTTTACTTCAATTTCACTTTATAACGTCAGTCGAGTGTTTGAAATAGCATTTTGATTAGCATTGATTAGATTAGTTTGATTAGCATTGCATTATAAATATACTTTATTATCATGGAAATTCCCAAGAAGGCTTGAAGAACACAGATAAACCATGTATTGTCGTAGTCGTGTGTTTACTATATTCATGTTTAATCAATCAAAGCGTTTCTATCTTTTTATTCAGTTACAGCGATAGTAAGGTCAGAGATTGTATATTATAGGGAGATGAGAGGGTCTGTATCTCTTACCATTGGAGAAAGCAAAACGGCTAACTTAATTATCGTGTAATGGCAGTGACATCAGTCGCAACATTCCCTAGTCTGCCTTCTCTTAAAAAATACATTTTTATCAAGCTAAAATCTACATATAGTTCCCAACGAAAGTATTGTTTAGTTTTCTAATTATCTGTAGTCATGGGCTGCTTGTATGTTAACAGGAAACCCTGCAATTTTTCAAACAAGTTTCCTGTAAAATAAAAAATGATAATTTTCTAATTATTATAGTTATATTTATCTTTAAATACTCTATTTTTTATTTTTAATAATGAAAGTTATTACAATATTAATATTTCTTATTTGGTTTAATATTTTTATTTAACAATAATGATAATAAGTAGTAATGATAATAATAATAATAATAATAATAATAATAATAATTATTATTATTATTATTATTATTATTATTAGTCAGAATAATAGATTAGCACAACATTTTGGGCCAAATTGTGCAGCCCTACAAAACAATCGAAAAAACTTGGTATCGTTAACATATTTTTTTCCATGTTTTATGAATCACATTGTAAATCGCAAATCACAATTTTAACCAGAAAAATCGATTTATTTATTCTCCAAATCATGCAGCACTACTGAATAGCATATTATAATAAGGTTTGCTAATATTTTGACCTATAAGTAAATGTGAGCAACCACCCATAACACCCTGTCAACTAGAGTTGTCAAAAGTGCCGACTTTGGTACCTAGTCGGTACTGAAACTTTAAAAATGTGACGCTTTTGAGCACTGTTGAGTGGATTCGTAAACACCTCTGATTGGCCATTGTGTTCACAGCTCATCGTCTGTGATTGGCTTCAATGATCAACGCTGTAAAAACGTTGTAAATAGTCATCAATGACGCTCTTCATCAAGCGCCTACACAGGGAGCGTTTGAAAGCAGACGTCTATCGCGGACCAGTCCACTGATAGAAGTGTGCCATTTGGAACAGGGCCTATGCACTTTCGGTCTTGTGGACTTACAATGGCTGCCGTGTGCGCGTGTCCGTTAAGTCCACTAGACCGTAGGGTGTCCCATTTGTCAATTTTAGGCTTCAGAAGGGTGCTCGCGAGCGCCCCCTTTGCGACCGATATGCACCCTCAATGCGCACTTTTGCGAGCTCTGCGGCAGACTTCTTCCTGACAGTCAAAGCGACATTATGTCACAAAAGTGTGGACTCGTAGGAAGGCTGTGAGTTTTTAGGGTGCCATTTGGGACAGGGCCATAGACGCCTGCTTACAAACGCTCCCGCTCCCAAAACGCTTTCAAATTCAAACACTTCTGTGTGCTTTCAAACGCTGCCATGCGTTGATCATTGAAGCCATTCACAGACATATCCGATGACCGAGTCAACACAATGCCCAATCAGAGGTGTTTACGAATCCACTCAACAGCACTCAAAGAGTCACATTTTTAACATTTCAGTACCGATAGGTACCAAAGTCGGTACTTTTGACAACTCTACTATCAACTGCATAGCAATGCACAAAAAAAACTACTCAGAACACAGTAGCAACCACATAGTAACACCCTGGCAACCAATCACAACACCTTCACATCACGATGGCAATTTTTCATGATGGCAACATTCACATTTTCTTCTGTGGAACCAAAAAGGAGTTTTTAGTCAACTGACAGTTTAGTGACTATTTACTTTCACTGTGTGGAGGAAAAGAAAAAAAAAAAAACATCAATAAAAGTGAATAGTGACTAAAGGTGCATTCACATTTACCATTGTTTAGCTAATTTTTGTGATCTGAATCAATTTCAAAAGGATTTTACACAATTAGGAATTCTGTGTGAGAGCAAAATAGTTCTCCATGCAGATTGTGCAACGGTTGCAACATTACTGACAACAGACAATTTTTGCCCACAAAATTTTGCTAATGTGACCACAGCTTGAGGCTGTCAGTTTCTGTGCAGTTTGTGTAAGAAAGAAAGTCATGCAGGTTTGGGAATGATTTTTTTTTTTTAGGTGAACTATCCATTTAAGTGTTGATCATTATCAGTTTCACAAACACTAAAACAATAATTCATAAAATTCCCTTTGTAATACTTGTGTAACTTAAATTAGTCATATCATATATATATTTCACCCAGCACATACTAAAATCACTACACTACCTCTAAATGAAAGTAAAACATCTCTTCAAAGAGACTTTTGTTGTTATGGGTCTGAATAAAACGTGAAGAACATAGAATCGTGAGCCTTTAAAACTGTATTTTCAGCAGAAAGCTGCTTCTGCTTTAAAGGGCTTCCTGTGAGTGTCAATGATGTTGTGCGTCCTTTACAAGGAAAGCTGTCTGCTGTGCTCTACACTTGAGGCCTTGTTTACAGGCAAAACAGGCCCATTTGGGTCTTTGGAGGCGGTTTGAGACTGTACAAACAGTGTTAGAGCAGTGTGTGATGCTGTGCCCGTGCAGCATTGAGCGTAGCAGAGGAGAGGAGAGGTGAAGGAGGGGTAAAAGACGACACAGCAGACGCCGACCATTGCTCAGCATTACATAACCTAGAGCTCAGTACGTCACAAACAATCTCCATCACAGCCCAGTCAGAATCAATGCAGATACACACGTCAAACTAGCACCTATGCTGCGAATATCAAATACTTCCCTACTGTATGTTAGGCCTATGCAGAAAACAGTATGCCAAAAGAGTAGTATGCTAAAATACATAGAATTAAAATAAAAAAATAAAAAAAATAAAAAAAAAGGTGAAAAGCACCCAGATGATCTAGTACTACTGCAGAGATTCTGAAGTGCGCATTTGATGGACACTTAATTCCATGAGGCCACAGGTCACATGACAGTAACAACATGGCGGATGTAGTACATCTGAATTTCATTCATACTACACACATTCATACTATATAGAACATACTTTTTTAATGGTCATGAAGTAAGTTTCAAAACAAAAGCAGTACCTACTATACAGTATGTAATTTTGGATGCAGCACTAGTCTCGTCGGTTAAAAACAACAGATGTTAATTTGGGCAAAAACACACACTGGCAGAGTAAGCCAATCTTATGTTTTATATAAATCTATAGCAGTCTATATTATTTTGTGCTATAACAAGAGAATTTTAAGGAAGTTAAGTTAATTCAAGATATTTCCTGTCACAGGAAGAGAGAGGATGCAATGTATAGATATACATTCATCCGTATAACTTTAAGTAAAAGCATAACATGCTAACAATCACAACATGCTAACAAGCATCTGAATACAAATCACTGCAGAAAAAGAACAAACGAGTTCACAGACAAAAAAAAATCCCTGATAACTCAAGACAACTGGAAAAATGAAAAAAATCTAGAAAAGAAAAGAAACTGTGACTTCTAATTAAATCTTGTGTTTGGTTTCCGCTTGTGGTTAGCATGATGCTAATCTGTCTAGGAACCTGATGAAAGCCAATCTGGAATCTATGGCTGATTTGACAAAGCTCTTTCTCAAGATCTAATGGCAGGCCAAACATTCACAAACAACCTGAAAATGCCTACACACGTCTGAAGTCTTCTGAAGTCTGTGTTGGCTCCTAATATCTTCTAGCTTAACGCAAAGGTCTGAATATGCTAAACCTCAGTGAATGTAGCACTATGTAGAGATTATGTTTTCACTGTCATACCTCAGAGTTTATACTTAGGAAGGTTTATTTTGGGGAAAATGGTGTAATGGTGTAAAGACAAGTAATTATGCGAAAACCAGCATATGCTGGTTAGGTATGTTTTGAAGCATGGAAGTTGGTCCTTAGCTGGTTTATGCTGGTCATGAGCTGGTTCAAGGTGGTCAAGTGCTGGTCCTAAGCAACTAGCTCCAGCTCAGGACCAGCACTTGACCAGCATAAACCAGTTCACACCAGCTTCCATGCTTCAAAACATAAATAACCAGCATATGCTGTTTTTTTTTCAACAGGGAGTTCAAAGAAGATTCTTACCTTGCTCTTTAATTTGACGAATCTGTTTTACGGTTTCCTTTAGGATTGCACATTTGTCAGGCTTGACATTGAAGTTGTCGATGTCATTGAAGTTTGCGAAAATCAGCTCTGCAAGCTCCTCTATGTACTTATTTTCATGTTCCCGGTTACGTTTTTCAGTGCTTCGTTTGGGACTGTGAAGAGAAACAAAAAAATATTTCTGACTAAAAAAGCAAAAATACAACTTCAATCAGACCTGTACATGACCGCAATGGAAAATATCATGGTTTCCTCAGTTTGTAAGTTTCAAAGACTAACAGATATAAAAAAATATGGAAAAATTTGGCATAAATTTAAGTGATCTACCATCTTGCCATCAAAGCAAACACATTTGTAACAAATTCGCCACCTTCAACAATAAATCAAGAAAATCACTATATTTTGTGACAGATATTTAGCCTGATTATTTGTTGAAAATTCACACATTTTTTCAATCAGTCTGTGACATTTTAAAATGTTGCACACATCCTTGGGTGACTTTGGATGATACATTGCATTTAAGGTGCCATGTCACTTTTGTCCATGTTTAAAGTGTGAACAGCCTTTAGACAACCCTTCTATGGCATCAGGATAAAAAAATCTAAACAATCATTGCAAAAAAGACAACAGTTCCTAATGTTCCGTCTGTGCAACCTTTAAAGGGTTAGTTCACACAAAAATGAAAATTCTGTCATTTATTACTCACCCTCATGCCGTTCCACACCTGTAACACCTTCATTAATCTTCAGAACGCAAATTAAGATATTTTTGTTGAAATCCGATGGCTCAGTGAGGCCTGCATAGCCAGCAATGACATTTCCTCTCTCAAGATCCATTAATGTACTAAAAACATATTTAAATCAGTTCATGTGAGTACAGTGGTTCAATATTAATATTATAAAGCGACGAGAATATTTTTGGTGCGCCAAAAAAACAAAACAACGACTTATATAGTGATGGCCGATTTCAAAACACTGCTTCATGAAGCTTTGGAGCGTTATGAATCAGCGTGTTGAATCAGCGTGTTGAATCAGCGGTTCGGAGCGCCAAAGTCACGTGATTTCAGCAGTTTGGCGGTTTGACACGTGATCCGAATCATGATTCGACATGCTGATTCATAACGCTCCGAAGCTTCCTGAAGCAGTGTTTTGAAATCGGCCATCACTATATAAGTCGTATTTTGTTTTTTCGGCACACCAAAAATATTCTCGTCGCTTTATAATATTAATATTGAACCACTGTACTCACATGAACTGATTTAAATATTTTTTTAGTACATTAATGGATCTTGAGAGAGGAAATGTCATTGCTGGCTATGCAGGCCTCACTGAGCCATCGGATTTCAACAAAAATATCTTAATATGTGTTCCGAAGATTAACGAAGGTCTTATGGGTGTGGAACGGCATAAGGGTGAGTAATAAATGACAGAATTTTCATTTTTGGGTGAACTAACCCTTTAACATGTTGCAATTTCAATTTGCTGCTCTGCATCTTCAGCAGTTAATCAAAATTGTGTCAATAAAGAGAGCATGTATAGCTCCTTCCTGTGAATGAATTATATAGACTGATGTTTCCTGACTCAGTGGAAAAGGGCTTTATATAGAAACGTGTATTATCTAGGCTGAGCTCCACCTGTGGGAGGCCTGCTCAAGATTACTGCAGTTCAGCGGTTCATAGTGTAGACACTGTGAAATTCACTCTGTTTTACATACAAACTAAAAATGTGTATACTGCAAAGCATGCAGTTTCAGAGTTCACTGTAACCTGCTGTTCAGTTTGCATGATGTGTGAGGTACCTTGGACCCAGAAGGTCTGATGGGCATTCCTTACGCTTCTGACCCTCTGACCTGGCAGGGTCCGACGAGTTTTCCCCGACAGCACTCATCTTCAATGCATATCACCTATTGGAGAGAATGTCAACATAAGAGATATGCTCAAAGGACACATCATCTGTAGGTAGGCTTGACAAATGAACACACTTAGCTTATGTTTAAGCTTCATTGCAACATTTAAAGGGGTGGACCAATGAAATATGTCATATTGCCTGAACAGGTTAAATAACAACACACTGTGCCAACTATTCCTAATGTGTTTCGAGAAAGCCAGTGGATATAGATCTGTTTAACAGTTCAAACACTTGCAGTTAAGCATCATAACGTCATGAAATTGAGCACCTGACGATTTGCAAACAAGCCAAACGGCTCTTCTGAGAGAGATTCATGTGGAATCAATCAGTCATTTAGGTACTTGTGGTTAAAATAAATCTATAAGGGATTTATAAGAATTTTTTGGAGATTTTTTTCTTTGCTTTGGCTTTGAGTGCCTGAAAACACTCACCTTGGCAGCTTGCAATCTCTAAAATAAATTCCTTATCAATTAATATAGTCTTTAATGGCTCTTTACAACGGACTAAAAAAATTTAATTACTAATTAGAGATAATTAAACGCGAGAAGGCTTAGGGGTTGTGTTCAGAGGTCATATACTGAAGATGTGGGTTGATGCTGGGAGGCGTAAGGATGCCTGTGAAAATGAAAATGAGAGAAAATGGAACGGAAAAGGGATTCAATTATATTGTGCGACAATGGGCGTCCCCTGGGACCGAGCGAGAAAAAAGAGAGGGCAGAGCAATGAAAGAAAAGTGGAAGTAACACGAAAGTATGAGTTTGAGAGTGGTGAGAAGTAAAGAGAGTAAGGGGTCAGAGAATGAGAGAACACAATGTGCTGTATATTGTACAGCACAAAAAGACTGTTGAGCATGCAAATTTTCATTTAACAAGCCCCAACAAATACAGACACAGCCATTTATCTTTCCAACATGTGCTACAATATGTACTGTAGTTTCACTTTCCATTCACATTTGTGTGCCTTATTGAACCATGTTTCACAAAAACTGGGAATTCCCACGAGAGAGAAAACTAGTACATTTCATCATGTAGTACTGTTCTCGATATGATGAGAGAAAGAGAGAGAGAAATGTGTCCTATCACTAGGGGAAAATGATCTCATATAAATTATTGAACGAGGCTTTTTAATAATAGTGTGCAACATTAAAAGGCACATATGGGACCTTAAAAAAAAAAAAAAAAAAAAAAAAAAGAAATCTTACTTTCCATAACTGATTATATATATATATATATATATATATATATATATATATATATATATATATATATATATATATATATATATACACAATGATATTATATATTTGAAAAACAAGTCTCTTAGATTCTCCCAAAGTTGCACATATTTGATAAAAAATACAGTAAAAACAGTAATATTGCAAATTGTTATTTGGCGATCAATAAACATTTTTTATAGTGCTGTTAAACAATTAATAGCGATTAATCACATCCAAAATAAAAGTTTGTTTGTACATAATATATGTGTGTGCCGTGTATAATTATTATGTATATATAAATACACACACGTACATGTATATATTTATGGTCCTTATCAGGTGTCTGAATGATGTCACATCCTGTCACATGATATTGAACGCACGACTTGATCCAAAATGGTCCCTCTATATTGGTTATGTCGAATGACATCAATGAAATTCATTTTTCCGTACATTCTTTCTCATAACAAAGCAACGACTTCTACACATAACTGTAATACCATTTTGCACTATGATAATATATGATGTTATAAAATAATGGCAGAACAAAAAATATATACATTTATTACATTTTAAGATATTTTAATCACAAATGAAATAGCTGTATTGGCCTTTGGACGGTTAAACCGAATGACCTTTTGACACTTCAAAATCCTTAAAATATCTTTATATGTAGCAAAATATAATTAAAACCTTTTGGATTCAATAAAATAGATCTAGTTGTACTACCTTTACATACTTTGGATGTCATATCTTTGTTTTATATATATAATTTATACAATAACATTATATGATATAATATATAATTATACACTTTTTTTTTAAATATATACATGCATGTGTGTGTATTTATATATACATAATTATACACAGTACGCACATATTATGTAAAAACAAACTTATTTTGGATGCGATTAATCACGATTAATCGTTTGACAGCACTAATATTTTTATTATTATAAATGTTGAACACAATTGCACAGCTTAAACTATTTTTTTCAGGATTCTTTGATGAATAAAAAGTGCAAAAGAACAGCATTTATTTGAAATAGAAATCTTTTTGTAACTTTACATGTCTCTATTGTCAATAAATTCAGCAAAGACACACATATACATATATATATATATATATATATATATATATATATATATATATATATATATACACAAAAAAGAAAGAAAACTGTGCATGCAACTTTTAGGATACATTACAGGCTGTGCTGAAATTCTTCTCATAAATAGAGCCGTTAATGTTATGGAAAACGTTGCAGCCTCTGGGGTAAATTTGTTGAAAATTGCATTCAGTGTTCCAATAAAAACATTATATAAATAGCATTATGTGGGCTAATTGTCATAATTGAAAATGGCAGACCTATTTTAAAAAGGTGGAATTATGGTAATGGTCCGTTGCAATTTAAGCATTATCTACTCAAAAGCATTGTTAGATCATTTACTAGATTTCCACTTCTAAAGCCAAACACAGGAGTCCGAAAAAAATAAACAACAATTGACAAGTGAAAACCAATATATTACATCAACAAAAAACAGGCACTTCAGAGTGTTGACGAGACCTGTTATGAATTTGGTGCTAATTTAAAACACCAGGCAGCGGAAGTTAATGAAAACACCATCCATCCCCTCTCCGATCTCTCTCAGGGCTTCATCTGCAGTGTTCGGGAAGCAGGCGGAGAGACACTCGGGCCAGCACACGAGGCCAACACACTGGGCTGCGTTCAGGCCAAACTGACGCACACACATTGCCTTGCGTAATTTGCAGCCTCACTGTAGGCCGGCTGGGGGAGTCAGAGCAGGAGTGAATGGAGCACTGGTATTGAATCCCTGCTGGATTGCAGTGCCCTACTTAAACCTAAAGACAGAGAGGCCAATCAAATGGCTCTGGGGGACGAGGCCAACACTACAGACACTGGACACCAGCTAACTAGAGAAAAAGCAGAGAAAGATTCATTCACACAGCGTTAACCTTCGAGTCTGAGAGACATTCATCAGCGGGACATCTGAATCGTAACATTACGTAAGACCTTCTGTCAATCATGGGGCCCTTCTGTCCATCTTAATGACAAACGGCTTCTTGTGACAGCCTAGAAGATTTTCAGTGCCCCCTTGGACAGCAGACACCACTGGAATCGTGAATTTATTCAGGCAATGTCACTGTTAGCATTTGTTAGCATTACAGATGTCAAAAGCACTGTTACTAAGTCAATACTAAAATAGACAACAATGTAGAGTATCACTGTACCAAGTACTGTGATATCAATAATTTCACTGAAGTTGGTATCGAATGAGTTCCCCACCATATGAAACAAACATGCGTCCAGCTGTCAGGTGCAGTCTTTCTCCATACCAAGACAACAGAGCCACTTCAACCTCTACAGCCTTACTATATATATAACTAGCTCTCTCAGTCGTGTGACGCGTAATTCAATCAATTGTTAATAGCAGCTTCTCAAAGGCTGCAGGGGCCTTCACGCAGAAAGGTAGGTGTTTCGGACTGAAACCATGGACAATCACCGTAATGAGAGGGGTCGAGAGTTAGACATGGTAGCTAGTGATTACAGAGGCGGCTTTGAAATGCTATCAGCTTTCCACACTAACCGACACAATCCGATTGGCTGAAGAGGCTTTAACACAGATGGAGGGGACCAAAGTGCAAAAGATTAATACCACCAAATATCTGATACAATAGAAGCAACATCAAGCAGCTTTTTGATAGATGTACTTAACTGAGTCAGTGCTCTAGTACTGGTACTGCAGACTGCTATCAAAACTTTAATTAGTTGAGAACCACTAATAAAAGTATTTAATTTCCTACCATACTTGCAAACTTTGATCTCTCTTTCATACATGGCAAATTAGCAATATTGGAATGAAAAAAATAAAATAAAATATAAACTAATTTAAAACAAATTTAAAGGGATAGTGCACCCAAAAATAAAAATTCTGTCATTAATTACTCACCTTCATGTCGTTCCAAACCTGAAAGACTTTCGTTCATCTTCGGAACACAAATTAAGATATTTTTGATGAAATCTGAGAGCTTTCTGTCCCTCCATTGACAGTCTACGCAACTGACACTTTGACGCTTCAAAAACTTCATAAAGCTTTATAAAACTAATCCAAAGGAATTGAGTGGTTTAAAGGGTTAGTTCACCCAAAAATGAAAATTCTGTCATTAATTACTCACTCTCATGTCGTTCCACACCCGTAAGACCTTCATTCATCTTCATAACACAAATTAAGTGATTTTTAATAAAATCATTTATGATGACTCAGTGAGGCCTGCATTGCCAGCAAGACAATTAACACTTTCGTATTTAAAACAGTTCATGTGACTACAGTGGTTCTACCTTAATGTTATGAAGTAACGAGAATACTTTTTGTGCGCCAAAAACACAAAATAACGACTATGACAATATCTAGTGATGGCCGATTTCAAAACACCGCTTCATGAAGCTTTACGAATCTTTTGTTTTGAATCAGGGATTCAAAAACGATTCATCATATTTATTTTTATAAAAAATATCTTAATTTGTGTTATGAAGATGAATGAAGGTCTTATGGGTGTGAAACAACATGAGGGCGAGTAATTAATTACAGAATTTTCATTTTTGGGTGAACTAACCCTTTAATGCAAATTTTCTGAAGAGAAACGATCGCATTTAAACATTCATCAACTCGCACATCAGTTGGGTAAACGGAAGCTTAAGCATGTTTGCTTGACCTGCGAGAACCAATGAGGTTCATTCTCGTATGTTACGCAGCACGTTTGAGCTTCTGCAAGAACCAATGAGGTTTGTTCTCGCACATCAAGCAGGTTCGTTTGAGCTTCTGTTTATGTTCGCTGATCCAATGTTTATATGTGAATAAAAGCCTACATTCAGTCTGTTCATTGTATAAAGTGATCAAGTCTCTTCAGAAAATTTGGACTAAACCGCTCTATTCATATGGATTAGTTTTACAATATCTTTATGATCTTTTTGAAGCATCAAAGTTTCAGTTGCATAGCTGTCTATGGAGAGACAGAAAGCTCTCAGATTTCATCAGAAAGATCTTTATTTGTGTTCCAAAGATAAACGAAGGTCTTACAGGTGTGGAACGACATGAGGGTGAGTAATTAATGACAGAATTTTCATTTTTGGATGATCTAACCCTTTAAAAACTAAAACAAAACAAGAAAAAAGTAAACCAAAACAAAACTAAAACTAAGTAAAAATTAAATGACACAAAGTAAAATAAAAACTAAACAAAACCAAAAAAAGTGACTTTTTTTGGACTTCGACATCAACAACAAAATATAACTGTGAAGTATTTTCTTTTAAATGTTGATATGCCAATTGATTTTGCTGCCCTAGTTGTATGAAATTATATGGTTAGTTGCATTTGCTCTGTTGCCTGGGGTCAAAACAGACCAGCAAACCATTTTTGGGCAGTGACCCAAAATAAAATTAAAACTAAACAAAAACTTTAAAAGAAATTAAAACAAAAACACAACAAAAACACACACACACAGTTCTTCCTTGACTGGACTTACGGCTTTTGACATCAACAACAAAATGTCCTAATTGTATACAATTATATGTTTAGTCACATTTGCCCTGTTGTCTGGGACTAAAACCGACCAGCAAGCCATATTTGGGCAATGACCAGTTGAGAACCACCATCATAAATCACACTCAAAAACACCTTTTAATACTGTGCTGATAACTATGGCTCTCGAGATATTAGCAGATACTCTAATAAGTTCATATTATTATGAATAGCTACACTAGAGTTCAAGAGCTATCTGAATGGAGTTTTTACAGAGATGCCAAATGCTGTCAGGCTGTGAGGACACAGTAATGAAACCACAGGCTCGAGGCGACTGATAAGATCTCGACTGAGTGGGCGTGCTTGAAAAGGAAAGAGACGCTTTCTTCCTTTTCTTCCCCCCTCTCAAGTTAGAAGCAATTACGTTTTCTTAATGGGTTGTTGATAAAATTCTCTTTGATAATGTAAGTGAAAAGAATGTAAAACAGAGTTAATGTACAGTACTCTTTACACTGGTGCCAGACTGCTTTTGACAGGTTTACAGTTAGCAGATGTCCCGCAAGCTGCGTGCATCACCCACATACGCTCAAGAATGAGTCAGAGACGTTCGTGTCCCCTAAGGCAGGGGGAGACTGTCAGAGGTGTCTGATATCCAGATACCCCCACACAGATCCGTATGATGACTAGTGGTATGGTGACCGGCTTGTGTTAAAACTCCTGGTGAGAGACATGTGTCTAAAAACCTCACAGCTCTAAATATATGCATGCACAGAAATATGTGGAATCTGCTGAGGAATAAAGTGTCTAATAAAAATATTAGACATAATAAAAAAAAAAAAAAAAAAAAAAATTAGGGATGTACTGATATTAAAATTCTGGCTTATATTGGTAAGGAGCAGGGCTTGACATTAACTTTTTCGTTCACCAGCCACTGTGGCTAGTGGTTTTTCGAAAGTTACTAACCACTCAGCACTTTCACTGGCCACAATTTTGCTGATTGGGAAATTACATTTTATATGATTAAAGTTGACTTTGGCATGCTAAAATTACTTGATTTTGAGTCATTTTACTTGATTTAGCTAGATTTAAAACGCTTTCAATCTTTCAGATGCAGATTGACCACCCAAATCAAAACAGGTGTTTAATTGGGCTGCTGAATGCATGGATGTAATATACTGACACATATTCAGTTTTTACCCACCTGTTTACGTCCACTTAAGCCATAACCAACTGTATTCACGTGAGATACTCCACACGATGGGCATTTTGACATCTGTGTGTGCGTGTATTTGATTATTCAGGCATAAGGAGAACTGATCGGGTGCGTGACGGAGAGAGAGAGCGCGCACGCGAGAGAGCGCTTCTGTTGTGTCATTCAGCGCTATTCTAACCCTATCCTAACTTCACTAACTGCACGTTCATCGATAACGAATTGTGATTGAATTGTAATTTTGTGCTACAACAAGCTTGGCTACCTTTGATTAGACTGTAGGCTGAAATTATATTCAACCCGCCAAAGTGGCTAGTGGGAGTGGCTGTCTTACCCGCCACAGCTGAAATCTATTTGGCGGGTTTTAATGTCAAGCCCTGGTAAGGAGACATATTTTCATGGTATGACTGGAATTCGATAAATAGCAGATAATTCTATACTATTTTGCATAAATTAAAAATAAAAGACTAAAAACTAATACTTTTAAATGCTATAAGACAAGAGGCAGCACAAGTTACAATTTAATAAATGTACGGTATGAAAAATTTATATTCATTTTGAGATTTTCTTTTAAATATTAAGTGAATGTAATCTAATGTAAAAAATAATGTAATAATGTTAAAAAAAAAAAAAAATGGAGGAAATTAACACACAAAATGAAAATGTCCAATATTGACTGATACTGAAATTATAAATAAATAAATATATATATTTTTATATACAGTGGGTACGGAAAGTATTCAGACCCCCTTAAATTTTTCACTCTTTGTTATATTGCAGCCATTTGCTAAAATCATTTAGGTAAAAATTTTTTTCCTCATTAATGTACACACAGCACCCCATATTGACAGAAAAAGACAGAATTGTTGACATTTTTGCAGATTTATTAAAAAAGAAAAACTGAAATATCACATGGTCCTAAGTATTCAGACCCTTTGCTCCGTATTTAGTAGAAGCACCCTTTTGATCTAATACAGCCATGAGTCTTTTTGGGAAAGATGCAACAAGTTTTTCACACCTGGATTTGGGGATCCTCTGCCATTCCTCCTTGCAGATCCTCTCCAGTTCTGTCAGGTTGGATGGTAAACGTTGGTGGACAGCCATTTTTAGGTCTCTCCAGAGATGCTCAATTGGGTTTAAGTCAGGGCTCTGGCTGGGCCATTCAAGAACAGTCACGGAGTTGTTGTGAAGCCACTCCTTCGTTATTTTAGCTGTGTGCTTAGGGTCATTGTCTTGTTGGAAGGTAAACCTTCGGCCCAGTCTGAGGTCCTGAGCACTCTGGAGAAGGTTTTCGCCCAGGATATCCCTGTACTTGGCCGCATTCATCTTTCCCTCGATTGCAACCAGTCGTCCTGTCCCTGCAGCTGAAAAACACCCCCACAGCATGATGCTGCCACCATCATGCTTCACTGTTGGGACTGTATTGGACAGGTGATCAGCAGTGCCTTGTTTTCTCCACACATACCGCTTAAAATTAAGGCCAAAAAGTTCTATCTTGGTCTCATCAGACCAGAGAATCTTATTTCTCACCATCTTAGCAAACTCCATGCGGGCTTTCATGTGTCTTGCACTGAGGAGAGGCTTCCGTCGGGCCACTCTGCCATAAAGCCCCGACTGGTGGAGGGCTGCAGTGATGGTTGACTTTCTACAACTTTCTCCCATCTCCTGACTGCATCTCTGGAGCTCAGCCACAGTGATCTTTGGGTTCTTCTTTACCTCTCTCACCAAGGCTCTTCTCCCCCGATAGCTCAGTTTGGCCGGATGGCCAGCTCTAGGAAGGGTTCTGGTCGTCCCAAACGTCTTCCATTTAAGGATTATGGAGGCCACTGTGCTCTTAGGAACCTTAAGTGCAGCAGAAATTTTTTTGTAACCTTGGCCAGATCTGTGCCTTGCCACAATTCTGTCTCTGAGCTCTTCAGGCAGTTCCTTTGACCTCATGATTCTCATTTGCTCTGACATGCACTGTGAGCTGTAAGGTCTTATATAGACAGGTGTGTGGCTTTCCTAATCAAGTCCAATCAGTATAATCAAACACAGCTGGACTCAAATGAAGGTGTAGAACCATCTCAAGGATGATCAGAAGAAATGGACAGCACCTGAGTTAAATATATGAGTGTCACAGCAAACGGTCTGAATACTTAGGACCATGTGATATTTCAGTTTTTCTTTTTTAATAAATCTGCAAAAATGTCAACAATTCTGTGTTTTTTTGTCAATATGGGGTGCTGTGTGTACATTAATGAGGAAAAAAAATTAACTTAAATGATTTTAGCAAATGGCTGCAATATAACAAAGAGTGGGGTCTGAATACTTTCCATACCCACTGTAATATATTTTATATATATATATATATATATATATATATATATATATATATATATATATATATATATATATATATAAAATCAGTATCAGTCAATATTATATAAAAATCTGTAATATCAGAAGATTCCCAATTTGGTACCAATACTTCATATTATATTACACGATTATAGTATTCATTAATATTTTAAATTAGCTTTTATTTTTTATTAATTTTTTTGTAATTTTATGTGCTTGTCATTTTTATATTTAGCTTTATTTTCTTCAGTTTTTACTAATTTTAGATTGTTAATTTCATATTTTCAGTTTTCATATTAATTTCAGTTAAAAGTTATTCAGTTATTTTAGTAATCTTATGTACTTGTCATATTTATTAGTTTTTTAATATTTCTATTTAGCTTTAACTTATTTTTATTTTAGTTTGTTTTTAGAATTTAGTTAATTTTATATTTTCAGTTTTCATTTAAATTTTTGTCCAAATTTGAATAATTATATGCTTGTCATTTTATTTAGTTTTTTTATATTTCTATTTAGCTTTAACTTATTTTATTTTTAGTAATTTTAGTTTTAGTTAATTAATAAAAATGTAATAAACATTAATAAATATAATTATATTAATACATATAATTTAATAAATACTTTGTTTAAACTTCTCTTTTTTTTTTTTTTTTTAGTATTTCTATTTAGCTTAATTTTTACTTTTAGTTCTAATAATTTTAGTACTTCAGATAATTTATTTCAGTTAGTTGCCAATGCAACATTTTTTAATTTGTTTACATTATTACATTTAATGTTTATATTTTATTTCAGCTTTATTTAATAGTTTTAGTTAACAATAACAACAAGGGCCAATATATAGCACAACCCGAAAATTAAAGATTAAATGTCATGAAAAGTTCTAATCTAAATGACATTGGTTAATTAGCAAACACTACTAATTAAACGAGCTTTCAAAAACAAGCACATCTTTATCCTATGTAATCTTAAATAGTGAAAATATAAAATGTCTACCTAACTGCAACCACTACATACAAGATAAACTGTTACTGTGCAAACATGGGTCGAATCATGAAACGAGCTCGGCTTGTTTAATATTAATGAATGACTCATAAAGGCGGGCCACAATCAGTTACTTTAACCTAGTTAAGTAGAGCCACACAAACAGTTCAACATGAATGTAGCATGACCAGCTTCTGGAAGCCCCTGCGCTTTAAGCAGGTCGCAGCTGGCGCAGCGAACAGGGCATAGCCCACGACAGGGCCGGGGAGGCACTGACATGGAGCATTAATTATTTACAGCAGTAGGGAAGGAGAGGGCCAGTCAGCCAGGCAGACTCTGAACAGCCTGCTGCTGCTCTACGCTCAACATGAGCCGTGTCAGACCTCCACTAATCAACAGCACTGCGGAGGTAGAGAGAGATAATGAGGAACACTGACACATTTCTCAATCATTCACTCCCATTAGCAGCTCTAGAGTATGTTAAAGATGCAGATGATAAGTATTGGGGGACGTCCAATCAGACGCATGTACTGGTGGGCGGAAGGACAGGGCGGTTCTCAGTGTATGCTCCGCCCCCACCCCATCTACATGCAATGTAATAGACCTTCGTCAGGGTAGATGGCTTATTTAAACAGAAATTAGGTTATCAATTATTCACCCAATTAAATATTAGAAATATATCTTTTTATATATCAAAATTTGTGGAAAGCTGAACACTCAGTAGGGTTACTGACATACAAGAGTGTCCAGGACAAATAAAAATAAATCTACTTCGAAAAACACCAGGTGCTTAGAAATTCACTCTGTATTCATGTCGGTTTTGAAACTCTTTTATACCATTTTGAAGAAAGATTTAACTTGAATGACTTTAAAAAAAAAAAAAAAGTGTTATGTGGTGTAAAGTAAAAGTTAAAAATATAATTTTACTTGAAAAATTATTTATTTTTCATGACATTTTACAACCTTAACTAAATTTGCCTTGTCATAAAAAGCTCAAATTATCTGACATTTTAACAGAGTTATTAAACTTGACACATCATTATGAGGGTTTATGAGGGTCGTCTCTACAATATCATTTTTTTTTTTGCATGTATGGACAAGAGCAGCATGAATATTCATCAAAACTTTTTCTAAAAAATTTCTACAATCAACAATTTTCCTTATTTGGATTATTTCACCCAAAAATTGTCATCGTTTAAACTTCTTGAACGGGACTTCCACCAAAATTTTAACAGTTCATGACGTTTATAATTATAAAGAGATCATAAAAGAGCTTCATATGAATAGAGCAGTATTTTGAAGTAATGTTGCCAAAAGTACCGACCACAATACCAAGTTGGTGCTGAAATTTTACAAATGTGACGTTTTGAACGCTGTTGAGCGGATTCGTAAACACCTCTGATTGGCCTTTGTGTTCACGCGTTCATCAGATATGTCTGTGATTTGCTACAATGATCAACGCACGGGAGCATTTGAAAGCACACGGAAATGTTTGAATTTGAAAGCGTTTAAAAGTAGGTGTCTATCAGCAGACCGTGCGTATCTGTCTAAGCGGTCAGTAAAGAGCGTCATTGATGTCTATTTACAACGTTTTTGAAGTGTTGAACATTGTAGCCAATCACAGACATATCTGATGAGCTTGTGAACACAATGGCAAATCAGAGGTTTACGAATCCACTCAACAGCGCTCAACAGCACTCAAAGCGTCACATTTTTAAAATTTCAGTACCAACTTGGTATCACTGTTGGTACTTTTGACAACACTATTCTGAAGAGACAATTGCTTTATATGATGAACAGATTTAATTTAAGCTTTTATTCACATAAAAACATTGATCAACGCATATCAATTTACATGAAACAATAGCTCAAATGTGTTTTCTTGACGCACGAGAACCAATGAGGTTTGTTCTCATATGTCAATTAGTACTGTTCCATTTACCATATTTGATGAGTGAATGATAGTTTATATGAGTCTGGAATGAAGAGAGAGAGTAACTGAGGACAGAATTTTCATGTTTGGGTGAACTAACCTTTTAACCATCTATAAATATCTACTCCAAGGACAAGACTTGGCTTGTCTATACAAGCGTAACAAATCAGCCAACAAGAGAGTTCAAATTCTTACACCTTTCTATGCATTTTCTTATCTAGGCATTACCAGAAAGGTATTTTGTCATTGAAAATATAACATCGCTTACACTATCTCAAGTGCACTCAAATTCCTCTTTTTCCAAGTACATTCTGAGGAAAGAGATAAACCCTCCATCTCTTTTCCCTGTCTATTGTTTCTTGCCATAAACAGATGTGCCAGCCTGTAACACTCAACAAAGGAGGAGGAAAAGAGAAACAGGCAGCGCAGAAAACCTCATCTCTCCAGCATACAGAGCGCTGACAGCCTCCTGTTCTCTCCTCCAGCGATACCATTTAAAGTCCGCAGGGATGACTCCCTACTGGAAAGCCTTGCTGCCATCAACACAACTGAGAAGAGACTCTCTATCTGGGACAGTTGGAGGGTTATAGGGAGTTTTGTTTGTTTGTGATTCAACGGAACTAAAAATACCATGTTTGATCACTGACACCAAATGAACATCTAAAGACTCATGTTTGGGAGGGTTTACTCATCCAAAAAGAAAAGAATCGCAGTCGATCGTTTCAGTCCCTGAAGGCAACAACAACGGTAAAAGTTAAAGCTGTTTTTGAAGCACCAGCATGTGTTTCCAGTTCTCAACCATGTTTCTTATCTAGCTTAACCAGCAAGACTTCATCAGAAAGGCCATGAGGGACAGCCAGCTTCACCAGCAAAATTGAGAATGGCTATGTTAGGTTATCAGTTAGATGAGCACCAAAGCAGTACTAACCAATATTAACTAGCTTGTCTTTTCAGCAGGGTGAGCTTTAACCTTTTATCTTATGTTGCAGGTCAATGTGACCAATTTTTCAATGTGACCAAACTTAAAATGACCAAATCGGTTTAAAAAAAAATATATATATTTTAAATAAACTAGGAAAGGTGGCATGGTTTATGCTTTGGGAAAGGTAATTTATAATGGATACCACATTCAGCAATGTATTGCACATAGCTTATTGTAAATAGTCAAAATTTAAGTCAGCTAAGCAGCAGAAAAACATTAGCATAGTGCAAAAAAGATAAAAGTTATGAAATTATTATGCATTCATAATGCTATTAAACAGCTTAACTCATTGGCATTCTGAGTTTAAAGATAGGTATTATGCCAATATTGTTGTCTTTGGCTGAAATACGTGTGGTGGAAATGTCACTTCTAAAGAGTAGGTCATTTTCAGAGTAGTCTCACGTAGCCAGACCTTCAGACTGACGGCAGAAGGTCTGGACTCTATCGCAGCTTTCATTGGCCAAGGACCACCCAAAAGGACATTTGACTGACATGTAACGCAACCAATCATAGTTCGTTTTGTTCCGCGTCATATTTAGGGGTGTGAAAATGTAATGTCGATGTCCCTACAATAACAGACCGGTGTGCATCTATAAATTATTAATTCAAGAATGTTGTGCAAGTTTACTGCAACAATGGAGCCACGAACTTCACATATTTTTGAAAATCCAGCGTTGGTCCTGGTAAGCGCTTGTAAACACGACCGCGTTCTTCTTCCACGAGGGGGGTTAGCGTCACGGCATTTGTTTCCAGGCGGACCGTTAAAGAACACGACACACGCATCTCTAGGACATCCTGTATAATTAAACCAACCAGATGACGAATTCGAAACTCCTGAAGTGTTTCCAGATAAGTGTGCCATATGCATCAGACATTCAGCCCACGGTCCGTGGGCATGACGTCTGAGGCTGAGACTATTTTCAGAGAGGCTAGCAATTGCAAGCTAGCTTTGAAAGCATAAGATCCAGAGCGTCTCCAAAGCCACGCCTCTTCCAAAACACATGAACACGTACAGCAGGGAGCAAACAAAAGCGTCACAAGAGACAGCGTTAAACTACCTCACGTTTCAAAGCACATAACATTACAATAATAATGAACGTAAACAACTTAAAGAGCACTGACCTGTACCACCTGACTGCTGCAGATTAATTTCGGCGTTGATAGCATTGCCATTGAAACGCATAAATTCAAGTCACGACCTGCTCCGAGTCATAATGTCACAGGTTCCTATCTCTTCCAAAATACGGTAGTTGTGGCACGATTCATACAGCATAAGCTCATTGTTTGGTTCAGGAGGAACTGTAAAACGTGGCTTGCTGTTTTGGTTGCGGT